>NC_033794.1:3950356-3981086 GCF_001876935.1 Asparagus officinalis | reverse complement strand
TCTGTCGGGCACGGGCTGCCCAAAAAATTTGGGTGCCCGCGCCCAAAAAATTTTCACCCAGGAAAGTTTTAGCGACGGAATTTCCGTCGCTAAAAAAGCCGTCGGAAATTGTTTTAGCGACGGAAGTTTTCCGTCGCTAAAATTACATATTCCGTCGGTAAATTATGTTTACCTGGGGAACAACAGCGACAGAAATATTCGTTGCTATAACGTGACATATAGCGACGGAAATTTCCGTCGCTATTTTTCCGTAGGTAAAATGTTATTTTCTAGTAGTGTATTTCTTCTCTGAAACAGAAATTCCCTGGATTTGGACTTGGTCATTTGATACTGACTGGACGGAAGCACATTTGCCTATCTTGAAACGTTAATTCCATAATAGATGGGTCTTCTATCATAGTAGGAGATAAAGTAAAATAAATTGAGGAAATTATTTAAAAAATAATAATAAACTTCTTGAAAACTCTATAACCCAAGAAGTACAAAAAGAAAATCCAATGCTAAAAATAGCAAAAATGATGCAAAGAAAATATCCTCAAGCTACCCAAAATATATTATATAATATTATAATAAATATGCTATACTATAGTTACTAATTAATATTATATAATAATATATTATATAACGTTATTAATATATGTTATTAAAATATTAATATATTATATTATAATATATTATATAATATTATCAATGTAATATTAATATATGTTATTATATAATATTATTAAAATATTTTTAAATTAAGTTATTAAAATATTAATATATGTTATTAAAATATGTTATGAAAATATTATTAATATATGTTATTAAAATATTATATAATACTATAATAAATATGTTATACTATTATATAATATAGTATGTGATATTGCATAATAATATATAATAAATATCATAAAATAAATTATACATATAAATTAAACTATAATAATATTTTATTTTATTACATGATAATATAATATAATATATTGAATATATTATTACTTTATATTTTATATATCATGTCATATATTTATAATATAATTAGCATGTATTAGTTGATTAATACAGAAAGGTTTGAAAATTATCCCAATTACCTTCAAAGTGGAACAAAATTGTTCAAATATGGAGGATGGGGTAAATTTTTATTATTGAGACAAAAATTTTGTATATGAATGGGTAAATTTTATCCCAAGTGGTGAAATTATCCCACTAGTGTTCTAAAAAATTAACCAATAACATAAAAAGGTAATATCATTGTTCCATTGTCCCAATGAATAGCACTATGAAATAGAATCCCTAAAATTATATCATTATCTAATACTATTATAAAAGTGGCTTGGTATGTTAAAACATTTCTTCCCAAAATGCTCTTTTAAACATATGCATACATACATAAAATACATGCATCCATACGTAAACCATAAAAATATAATATGTTATACTATAATTACTAATTAATATTATTAATTATTATATTATATTACATTATATTAGTATCCTACATTATATAATAATTGATATAATATATGAATAATATATTTAATATAATACTTTAATAATATATTATTTAATTTAATATATTATAATATAGTATCATAGGATATAATGTACTTTATAAAATATTATAATATTTTACTTTATTCAATGTAATATTTTTTAAATTATTATATTAAAATTAAAATAATATATATATATAACATGATAATTACAATAATATATATTAATAGGTATCATGTTATAGTATAATATATTATATTATTTCAAACTATAGTATTATATTATATTATATCATAATATATATATATATAATATTGTTATATTAGTTTAATATTATTATATTGGTTTAATATAATACACTATAATATAATTGCTACAATAAAATATCAAAATATTATATAATAATATATTATATAATAATATATGTTATTAAAATATTATATAATATTATAATAAATATGTTGTACTATTATATAATATAGTATGTGATATTGCATAATAATATATAATAAATATCATAAAATAAATTATACATATAAATTAAACTATAATAATATTTTATTTTATTACATGATAATATAATATAATATATTATTACTTTATATTTTATATATCATGTCATATATTTATAATATAATTACTATGTATTAGTTTTAGTATACAAAAAGGTTTGAAAATTATCCCAAAGCCTTCAAAGTGGAACAAAATTGTTCCAATATGGAGGATAGGGTAGATTTTTACTATTAGGACAAAAATTTTATATATGAGTGGGGTAATTTTATCCCAACAGGTGAAATTGTCTCACTAGTGTTTGTAGGCATCAAAAATTACCCACGGATTCCCACACACGGCTCGAGACAGATAAAAGATGATGAACGTCATTATCCAAGTCACAGAAGCTTATTTAAAGTCGATAAGCGCATGAAGTGAGTCGACGAACTGTATGAAGCAATGTAATAGCAGAATAACAAAGATACAATCCGATCAGGAGTTACGTTTCGCTCACGGAAGACGAAACACCCCTCGTATCTCGTCCATTCCGAATATGATCTACCCATGGGAGATTGTAGACCTCTTTGTCGACTTTCCTACGCACTTTGAATCACATAATTCCGAGTTCGGACGACGAAAATACAGCAAAAATGACTGAGGCACGCCTGAACAGTGTCAGTGACTTAGTGGAGCCACTTCAAGTGTCCGGGACTTAGTGGAGACACTTCAAGTGTCTGGGACTTAGGGGAGACACTCCAAGTGTTCGGGACTTAGGGGAGACACTCCAAGTGTCCGGGACTTAGCGGAGACACTCCATGTGTCTCGGCCCTGGTAGAGACTGTCTCTCTTTGAATCTGAAGAAGCTCAAAAGATAAAAGTTGTAGATTTATCCTCCAGCTTTCCAACGCGTCCTGGATAACTTCATTCCGAGATCGTATGAGAGAGTTAGAGGTAAAACAGCAAAGAGACACTTGCACTGTCTCGGCCAAGGCCGAGACAGTTGGACTGTCTCGGACCTTATAGAGCTATTTTTACTATTATTTGCTGCAAATATGAAGAATCTTAAAAGAAAAAAAGTTTTAGATCTCCACGATATCTTTCCAACGCATCTTGGATCAACTCATTTTAAGATCGGATGAGAGAGTTAGAGGTAAAACAGTGGAGAGACACCTGCACTGTCTCGGCCAAGGCCGAGACAGTTGGACTGTCTCGGGTCTTATAAAGATGTTTTAACCATGATTCGCTTCAAATATGAATAATCTCAAAAAATAAAAGTTGTAAATCTCCTCTTTATATTTCTAACTCATCTTAGATCAACTCATTCCGATATTGTATGAGAGAGATAAAGCTAAAATACCAAAGACAGTACAAACTGCCTCGGAATTCCGAGACAATGTTTGTGTCTCGAAGAATAATGAAGATTTTTGTCATGATTTGATTCGAATATGAAGAATCTCAAAAATCAAAAGTTGTAGATCTCTTCGTTATCTTTCCAATGCATCTTGAATCATTTCGTTTGAAAGTCATATGAGAGAGTTAGAGGTAAAACAGCGGAGATAGTCTAACTGTCTCGGCCAAGGCCGAGACACTCGGACTGTCTCCCGGCCCAAAAACCCTGTTTTGAGCCGTTTTCGATCGTTAACTACCTGGATTTGTTCCAACTAATCTAATGTTATCCTAGAATATTATAAAGTGGTTATAACTGAGGATAAGAGTGAATCGGCCGTTCTTATCCGAAAACAAAGCTCCCGAAGCCTATAAATACAACCCTAGGGCCTTGATTTACACAGATCTGGAATTCTCAAGCCTTGGCGAAGCCCTGTTGAATTGGAGACTGAAGAGCCATGAATTTCAGAGAGTAGGAGGAGATCTTAATGAATTCTTTGGCATAAAGAAGGAGAGTTCGATAGATCTGCAGCCCAGTCCTTCCCTTGAGATCGCACCGTTGCTGTGATCTCGAGAAGAGTGGTTATCTCGCTATTGCCGGGATAATTGCTTTGGTTTCTTGACTCCTTCGCGAATCAAAGAAACTCCGGATTGATCTGATCGCTTGGTCGTCCATGGATATTAATGTCCCCGGCACAGACAAAGATCCCACGCAAGCAGCGGGTGATAAACGTCCGTTGCGTTTGTTTGAGAAGAGTTATAATTTTTGTTATTTTATTGTGTAGGGAGATCTTATAAAAAGATCAAATTTTTAAACTTATTGTAACGACTAAAGCTGTAATGAGTTGCACAATAAAAACATCAACTTTCCACCCAAACAGTGTTCTAAAAACCAATAATACAAAAAAGTATTATCCTTGTTCCATTGTCCCAATGAATAACACTATGAAATAGAATCCCTAAAATTATCCCATTATCCCTCAAATGTCCCAATGAATAACCCCCCTTAAGGAACTCATTACACCGAGAAAAGAAGGCAACAGTTCTACTAGAAGACATCAAAACCAAGATAATTTCTCCAAAACAGTAAACAAGCATCGCATCTTTCACCTCATCAAAATCATTCAACTAAATACCTCATAGAACTTCTCTATAACAAGTACCCCAGAATCAAGATCCTCGTAGCTGAAGAGGTCAAATACGAGTTCGACCAACAGAAGTTCGAGGAGTACGTCTCCTCCTTCTCCTCCAGATCTGCCTCTCCTCGCAAGTGCAGGAAGGTCTCCTCCTCCCGGAAGATCAGGTGGTCTTCAGATTTGAAGACCTAATAAGGCGATCTCCCCGCCTCCGCTGCTGTAGTTGCACCTCGCAACGATGCGCCGGCATCCGATGAAGCCATAGCCGTAGATCCGAACACCGCCTCCATTAAGGAGTTGACTGTTGAAGGTGTTGGACCCTAAGGTCGCTATGAAAGAACCCTAGAGGGGGGTGAATAGGGTTTATACTAATCTAATCCGATTTAAATGCCAATTAAATCTTACTAACAAATATCCTAGCAAATATGATATGTAACAAGATAACTATGCAAGGATATGAAACTAACACAAGGGTGAAACAAGATATAAACAATATAGTGGATGAAATAAACAATGAGAGAGTAGCAATAAAGATGTTCACAAATATAAGTGCGCCAAGCCAAACTCAAACAAGCAACCTCCCATCCTCCGTCTCCGCTCCCCACTCCCGGGGAGAATTCCACTATCACACCGGGTTTTCAACGATCACCCGAAAATGTTTACACCACACAATATCGGTTTTCAACGCTCACCGATCAATGTTCACAATCACAATATAACTACACTAACTACCACCTCAAGTATTGGTCCTCACGTATCGACTCCCTCAAGTGCTCGGAATTATCACCTCTCACTAGGCCACGTTAGGAATTATAACCTCTCTCTAGGCATTATCACCTACCCCACTCCTCTTGGGACGACCCCGTCTCTCACCACACACTCCTCTTGGTGTACTAGTGTATTACAAAGTGTTCCTCACAATTAAGGTTCACAAATACAAATAAATTTGTTCTCTACAATGGATGAGAACACAATGTAAGCTCACACTCTAAGTCACACAATCCCACAACCCAAATTATACTAAGTATGAAAATACAATAAGCTCAATGGTTGTGTGATGCGGCATAAACATGTAACAAAAATGTTGCAAGTGCACAACCGTGTCAAGTTATAGTATTTAAGATATCGATCCCACGAGGAAAGTGTTTTGTAGGAGAAAATATAAAATTGGTTTTTATTTTGTGTGCGTGACAAATAGGAGTAATGAGTGAATGTTGATAGTGTGTAAATCGGCACGAGATATAAGTGAGAGTGGATGTGATAAAGAATGAATATGATCAATAAGGCAAGAAGGAAAAGGAAAATAAAAATCAAGAATAAAGAA
Source organism: Asparagus officinalis (assembly GCF_001876935.1). Classification (NCBI taxonomy): domain Eukaryota; kingdom Viridiplantae; phylum Streptophyta; class Magnoliopsida; order Asparagales; family Asparagaceae; genus Asparagus; species Asparagus officinalis. The sequence goes on along the minus strand of NC_033794.1, from coordinate 3,975,269 downwards.
AATAAAATTCAAGAATAAAAGAAAATGCAAGAAATTAAAGATGGTGGATTCAATTATAAATATGGATAATCTAAAATTGAACCCACTTCTTAGAAAAGGGTGATTCCCTAGAGAGTTCTAGCCTAAAGGCGAATCAAACAAAATAAAAATAAACAAAAAGAAAAACTAAACCCAAGAGGGTTCTAGCCTCAAGGTGAATAGTATAAGAAATTAAAATCTAACTACAAAATAAATTGCAAAATCTAAACTATAAAATAAAATTGCAAGAATTAAATGCAAGAAAATAAATCTACTCTATAAGCATGAAAATAAATCTAATCTATGAGCATGAAATAAATCTAAGGCAAGAGGGTTCTAGCCTCTTGGCTATTTAACAAGAAAATAAAATCTAAACTACAAGCATAGAAATAAATCTACATTAATAAGCAATAAAAGAGAAAAAGAAAAGAAATGCAAACCTTCAAATAATTCTCCATCTTCATCTTCATCTTCATCATCCAACAAAGAGAAGAAGAGAAAAATTTAAAGTGGTGAAAAAATTATTATTATTAATTGCAACTAAAGTTACAATTTTGGAAGGCCTTCTCAATTAAGAGTAGCCCTCCTCTCCAAAAGGAGTTACAAAAATTTTCACACCTCTAACCCCTCACTCTCTACCCCTATTTATAGTAAACATCAGTGAATGAGAGCCATTGGATCAAACTTGAGCCCCAAGACAAGCAAAATCAGCCATTGACGCGCGCTACAGTAATCTGGTATCGATGCAGGCATCGATGCAGGTATCGATGCCAGCATCGATGCCCACATCGATGCCAACATCGATGCAGGTATCGATGCCAGCATCGATGCTCACATCGATGCCGACATCGATACCCTGTATATCTAAATTTTGATTTCACAGATAGCTTCGTCTCGTCGAGATAGGCGATTTTCATATATTATATGTTAAATTCCGCCTTCCGGATTGGGAGATATCGTCGTTTCTTTGTGGCCAACCATTTTGAATATGATTTCTTTTCATATTGGATTTTTGATTTTCTCCGGCTTCTACAGGCTACACGACTTGATTCTAGGCTTTTGGATAATTTGGAAATTGATTTTCCAATGTGCTTCTTTGCTTCATTTCTTCATTTAATCAATGGGTTTTTGTTGAGAGATGAGAGTTTGAGATTTATTCTTCATTAACCTGCAATTAAAAGATAAAAATAATTATTAGTGGTATATTTATTCATATAAAATAGATAATGAGGGTATAAAATTATAATAAAATATGATTATCAAATACCCCCACACCTAAACTTTTGCTAGTCCTCTAGCAAAGAAAATAAAAAGAAAATCCTAACTCACTTTCGCAGGAATCGCGGTTGTATTTAGCGCATACAACAAGCCTTTAAACCCCTAGGTTACCCTAGTGGACGAGTTGTAGTCTCGTGAGGGTTTGCAGTGAATATACCCACAAAATTCGGTCAACTTGCCAAATTAAAGAAGTCAGTAAATAACTAAATTCACTTGATAACTTTTAGATAATCTAATTGGAGCCAGTTATCACTCAAGAAAACATTTTTATATATAACTCTAAGGTATATTTTTAAGAAAATCTTCTCATTGTAGCAATACAAAACCAAGCCAAACTTAGAAATTTAATTTAAAAGTTTTGAAAAGAACATGCTAACTCTTTGTTTTAAATAATTTTCAAGTTGCTTGATTTAAAATATTTTCCAAGACCATATATACAACTATAAAACATTTATTAGTTTTTTTAACTCTTTCTTCCTTGGTGATTTTTTCTACTTTAACGGGCTTTCTAAGTGACCATTTAACGAGTTTTGGGCCAATGGATCCCAACCCAAATGGGCTTAGGTCATTAAGTATGGAAATACTCCTTGGGCTTAATTACTCGGTCAGCTTAGGCTTTATAAGATAGAATCACCTTGAATTAAAGAGTTTTTTTTTCTTTTTGGTGCCCATTTTTCACACTCTTCTTTTGCAAATTTTTTTTTGTATGTATATATATTTTGAAAAAAATATGTAAATCAAGACACTTTGAAAAATTATTTTCAACTCTAAGTTAAGCATGCAAAAATTTCATTATTTTAAATAAAAGTCCAAGTTAAGGCTTAAGTAAAATATACTACTTTGAAAATCATTTCTTAAAAAAAATTTATTTAGAGTTATCATAAAAAGTAAACTTAAGTAAATAACCAACTAGGGATTAGAAAATTTCAAATTTATCAAATAAATCAATTATTACATAACTCTATCAATTTGGCAAGTGACGATATAATTTTTTTTAAGGAAAAGAAAAAAAATGACAAAAATGCACTAAAATTGTAAAATAAAGAGAAAAAAATAACTAATTCCCACCCCCACACCTAAATTTTGCATTGTCCTCAATGCAAACTCTATGATGCATAAAGTAAAGCAGATAAGAAGTGAAGCACTTACATTTGGTCGGTTGATAAAAATCTGCAATTACCTTTGGTCTGAGGAGGAGGAAATCAAACATTTATTCTTTTCTTATTTTTTTTTCTTTTTTTCTTTTTTTTTCTTTTTTTAACAACTGAACAAGAAACTCTCAAATGAGAGAAGAATAAATTCTTTTTATTATTCTGAAATAAACAAAATAAACAATGTAGAATGAAATATTCAACATGAAGAGTTCATGTTCTACATTGAATCCTACCTTATTGCTGAAAATTCTCCCACGGATTTTAAATAAATTCAACATGATATAATCAACAATGTGCTGAAATTCTAAGCATTCCGGGGTGTTCAATGATTTTTGTGGCAATGGAAGGTAGGTATTATTGGTGTCATGCATATTGGACTTAGATTCTTGATTTGTGAATGTTTGTTCTCTAACAACCAATTTTTCTTTAACAATTTTCTCAACCCCAAGATTCATGGTTGATGTGTAAAAATTTGGTTGTTGTTTATTTTCCAAAAATCTTAGTTCATCAAGAAAGAGTTTTTCAAAATTCAGTTCAAAACAGCAATTGTCCAACACAGTTTCTTTATTTTGACAAACCCGATCTGCTTCTCCTAATATTTTTAGCTCCTCACCGAAAATTTCCTCAAAACTTAGATCTGACTCTTCTTCTTCTTCCCTCGGTCTTTCCTGAATTGAATTATCAGGGGAAGAATGAATTGGAACAAGAATTTGGCTTTAAAGGTGTTCTTTCCTGATTATCGACCTGTTTTCCTGACTGTAGTGCATTCATTTGAGTGTCCTTAGGATTGACCACGGGTTGACTCAGAATTTCTCCTTCCTCTACTTCACTTATGGCACTAGCTAGTTGATCAATATGGGTTTCTAATCTAGCTAGGGCTTGAGTGTTAGAGTTAAGTATGAGTTCGGTTGATTGCATAAAGGAGTTCATCGTGTAGGATGTTTGAGTTAACATATCCGTGGCTAGTGTGGAGGCCTTAATAATGATTTCAAAACCTTTTTCCAAAAAATTGAGACGTTCATCATGATCTGTATCAAGAGGAGTGTGAGTTACAACTTGATGATGAGGAGACTGATTTTGATGTGACAGATTGGGTTGTTGAAATTGTGGATGAGAATTGAAAGGAACTGTGTTTTCCCTAGGAAAATGTTGGGTCAAAGAGGGAGTGAAGTTTTGAGTTTCGGAGTGGTTTCCCTGATTCCATGCAATGTTTGTGTAACTTGCCCAACCTGGGTTGTAGGTTGGAAAAAATGGATCATTTACCGAATACTGATATGGACTCTCTACAAACTCCCGGACTTCATTGGAAATTTCAATTTTATTGGGATAACATAAATTTTGAAAAACTTGTGGATTATCCATTTGTTCAAAATGAATTTGTTGATGTGTATTGTCCCTAATCCACGTTTTGCATGCACCAAAAACAATTTCTTTTTATAATTTTTTTTTGGAAAAATAAAAGTTATTTTTTTTAAGAAGAAAATGGAAAATCCTAACTAAAACAAATCAAAATCAATCACTTTTCAATCACTCTAACTCTAGGGTTAAGCCTAACTCAACTAGACTAGCTCCTAACCAAAAATTCCTTAAGTGAAAAGATAAAAATTTTACCCGGGTAGTTAGCCAGGTAAGGATAGTACTAGAGGGTGATCAGAGATCAATTAAGTACCTCGTTCCTTGCGGAGCGCTTTACGCAACCCCTAAACCTTGCCTTAGACACCAACTAATCCAAGAAAACTTAAACCGGTTCACTTAAGGATTCTTTGTTCCTTATTGAGCTCGAATCCTTAGGGCCAACGTCTAATGAGTTTTATTAGGCTTGGGTGGTGTAGTGAGGAATTAGTGATTTTTGGGCTAAGGAAAGGGTGATGAAATCCCTCACCTTATCTTGATTATGGGGTTTTGCCCTTAAAAATATTTTAAAGTGTGTGCCAAATCAAGATGCTCAAATCACTTGGTGAATTCCTACTAACTATATTAAATGCAACCCTATGAATTAAAAGCAACTAAAAGGGATGGGAAAAAAATCTTTTTTTTTAGGGTTAACAATCAAACAAATGAGAAGGGGGGATTTATTTGAATTTATTATCTTGTTAGTAAATATCAAAGTGAAGGGTGAATTTTATTATGGTCAACGGAAATAAAATCTTTTTTTTTTAAGATCCTAATTGTCACTAATTGTGAGAATCTAACTAAAGGTGTGGAATTGAATATATAAGGAAGAAGACTTACCACAAGCGAATATCCAATTCCTCAATCTCCAATTCTTGATCTTTAATCTCCAAGTAGTTCTTTCACAATAAACACACAAGTTAAAGAACCAAAATAATTAAAATCTACTTAAGCACCTTCCCCGGCAATGGCGCCAAAAACTTGATGCGGCATAAACATGTAACAAAAATATTGCAAGTGCACAACCGTGTCAAGTTATAGTATTTAAGATATCGATCCCACGAGGAAAGTGTTTTGTAGGAGAAAATATAAAATTGGTTTTTATTTTGTGTGCGTGACAAATAGGAGTGATGAGTGAATGTGATTGTGGAGAGATAATGAGAGTGAAAGTGATAGTGTGTGAAATAGCACAAAATTTAAGTGAGAGTGGATGTGACAAAGAATGAGTATGATCAATAAGGTGAGAAGGAAAAAATGAATAAAATCAAGAAACAAATAAAAATTCAAGAATGAAGAACAAAATTCTAGAATAAAAGAAAATACAAGAAATTAAAGATGGTGGATTCAATTATAGATATGGGTAATCTAAAATTGAACCCACTTCTTAGAAAAGGGTGATTCCCTAGAGGGTTCTAGCCTAAAGGCGAATCAAACAAAATAAAAATAAACAAAAAGAAAAACTAAACCCAAGAGGGTTCTAGCCTCAAGGTGAATAGTATTTCACGAATAGCTTCGTCTCGTCGAGGTAGGCGATTTTCATATATTATATGTTAAATTCCGCCTTCCGGATTAGGAGATATCGTCGTTTCTTTGTGGCCAACCATTTTGAATATGATTTCTTTTCATATTGGATTTTTGATTTTCTCCGGCTTCTGCAGGCTACACGACTTCATTCTGGGCTTTTGGATAATTTGGAAATTGATTTTCCAATGTGCTTCTTTGCTTCATTTCTTCATTTAATCAATGGGTTTTTGTTGAGAGATGAGAGTTTGAGATTTATTCTTCATTAACCTGCAATTAAAAGATAAAAACAATTATTAGTGGTATATTTATTCATATAAAATAGATAATGAGGGTATAAAATTGTAATAAAATATGATTATCATTGTGTGTGTACAAAGAGATAAATAAAATTAACTAAACTCGAAATAAACACTAGCTTAATAAAATGATAATCAAACAATAAATTATAAAGCTAGATTGAGTTTAGAAAACTTCTCCAATAAATGACAAGAGTGAGAGAGATGATTTGAAGCTCAAACACCAAAGATTATCTCCTCAAGCCCTTGTGAAATTATCTTCACAAACGAAACTCTTAAACAAGGCTTAAACACCTTTAAACAAACTCAAAACAAACTTTAAACCCTTGTTAAACTTTCTTAAAACATTCTCTTAGGTAGTTTGAACTGAGAATATGTGGGGGTATTTATAGGAACCCCAAAGCCAAGAGAAAACAAGGCAAAAAGACCAAAAACCCAAAAACCCAAAAACAGTACAATCTGGAAATATAGCCGTTACAGTGTTATGAGTCGACTCGTACTTTTCATGAGTCGACTCATATGTAGCCATTACAGGCTAAAAACCAACTTATGGGTCGACTCATAAAATTCATGAGTCGACTCATCATGCATGGGTCGACCCATGAATTCATGGGCCGACTCAGCAGAAACAAAACTAGTTTTCCAGCACACTTTATGAGTCGACTTATGACAGGCATGAGTCTACTCAACCTGATAGGTCGACCCATGATGTTATGAGTCGACTCGTCAGAACCAAAAAGTAAACTACACAACAGTTTATGAGTCGACTAAACACTGTTCATGAGTCGACTCATGACATGCACACAGCCTGTTTTAAACAGTACATGTCAACATAAAACAGGGTTTAAAAATATCAAATAAATTCAGAAAAATGTAAAACTTAAGGAAATGATTGTAGACATGATAATAAACATGCTACAGAAACTGGTTTTAAAAAAGGACTTCCCAAATGTAAAATATTATCATTTTGTAAGGAGGTCTAAAACATAGAAATGTAAACATATGAATTTTGACATTTTGCCTAAACCATATTATGAAACTTTACAAAATGATTTTATAGACTTGAAGAAAGATGTAAACTATTATTATGAAGTCTATAAACAATGAATGTAGTATTTTATCAAAATACACATATAATGCACTAAAACATGATTTCATTGAACTAAATAAAATTAATATTGATGAAATCATATATATGCATATAAGTATGAAACAAAAATATGTTTTCTAATTATATTAAATTGTTTCATATTAAAACTTGAAAACTATCAAACCAATACATATATGTATATATATAACTATATATATATAAAACCAAAACGTGTATGTGTGTATATGATTGAGCTTAAAGTACTAATACACATAATATAAACTCCTAAACTAAATTACCCAAGCTTGATGAAGGTCTTCAATGAGCTCAACTTGGTACACTTGCGGATGAAGCTTGAACTTGGATCTTCAACTTGAATTTGTATAGCTTCAACCACTATTCCACTAACCTCCATTTGATATGATCGTTATGGCGCAATCCATCCATCCTCCAACTCATTGTTTGTCTACAATAAATAGAAATACACAAATACTAGACAAACAACATTAGTGGTAAATTATTTGTTAAACATCATTAAAACAAAGAGGCCAACAATCTCCCCCTTTTTGATGATGACAAATAATTTACAAAAAGGATATATGCATGAAAGGAAATGAATATATCAAAGTATAATCTATCATGCATATAAACAAGAAAGGCTATACTCATAATATTTCTCCCCCTTTAACAATATCAAAAAGGGGAAAACACCAAGAATGAAGAGAGCGAAAGCTCCCCCTACATATAAGCATGGGTGAGTACCCTATCGAAATAACTTAATGGATATATGAAATGAATACTAAGGCAAAAACATGTGAGTAAGCATAAATGAAAGATATGCTAAACATAACTCACATACAAACAAGACAATGAGAACACATATTGATATGTCATTATGAAATAGTGTCTCATGACAAAAACCTATAAACCATGTATAAAAGATTTATGAAATCAAAAGAAGAAGAACATGAGAGTCATGCAAAAAGGTTTTCAAATGAAAACAAGTCACTCAAAGGAAGTCATAAATCAAGATTTGAGTCCAAAAACAATGTTTGATCAAAGAAGAAAATTTACTTTGTATAACTTGATCAAACCACTCATAGAATACATTATAAGGTACGAATAGATGATCCATGAGCACAAACATATAAATATCATCATATAAGTGAAATATAATAAATTCAAAGCAACAAGTCAAAACAAAATCTTTGATAAAAGAATTTCAAGAGAGGCAACAATATGTCAAGCTCTTAAGCTTGTTCCAACCCATATAATCATTCTAGCATCCGGTAAATATGATTTGGGAATAAACACCCAATAAACCCGGAGTGTTACATAAACATAAACCTCTCATGAAAATTTAAACTCATAGTCATGAAAACAAATGAATTTGATCAAAGAAAGTTTGTTTTCATATAAAAATTTTTCAAAGCTCATTTTATAAAACCAAGAAAAGAAAAAATAAAAACACTAAAATTCTTGGTTTAAAAATCATTTTGGCACCCAAGAATTTTTGGTGCCGGATTGGTTAGGGACATTACCCTTATCATTCAAGCTCAAAGCCCTAGGGTTATGAATCCGTTTGGGCACATATGGTGCACTAGCACGGTCAAAACAAAAATTGTACACATGACCTTTCTGATTACAATAGGTGCAATGAAGAGGGTTAAATGATTTGTATTGACCAAGTGGGCGTGCACAAGAATCATTTACAAATAAAGATTTTTCTTTTAAATTATTTTGCAAATGAGAAACATCATCAAACAAAAGTGGTTTACTTGAGAAATTTGGCAAGTTTGAACATTTTTTCAAATCATAGCAAAACTTTGCCAAATGGCCAAATCTACCACAAACATCACATTTAAAAACATGTGGTCTACTAGAAATATTTGGTAAACTAGATTTTCTTTTTAAATCAAAATAATATTGGGCCAAATGACCAAAACGACCACAAAGAACACAGTTATACACATCAGCATGCTTATGATGATCATGATGAGTATGAGCATGTGAATGTGAATGTGTACATGATGATGAAGCTACATGAGATGCACAAGGAGCATTAGCATTCTTATGTTTGTGTGCATCATAGCAAAATTTAGATAAATGACCTTTTCGGCCGCAAATAGAGCATTTGTAAACTTTGCTATATATGTGTGCATAATGAGTGGATGATGACTTAGACTTGGCACACATATCCATAAGCCTCTTATGATTATTAATGCATATTTTAAAAGTTAAATCTAAAGATAAAATGCGTTTATTCACAAGATTCAATTCTTCATTTTTAGGCACATATGCATTTTTATTAGAAGTAGAACATAAATAGTCATTTATAAAAGAAGCAGTATCATTTTGTATGTTCTCTACTTCTAACATGTCATTATTTTTAGCATGAGATAAGCTAGTGATGGATGAGGTTAATTTTTCATTTTCCAAATTTAACATATCATTGTTTTCTTTAAGCATAGTATTTTCTTTTGCAATGACATCAAATTTGGACAATAGCAACTCATGATCGGATTTCAAATTAACATGCTTGCTTTTTAAATCAATAAACTCATTTTGCAATTTCTTGTAGGCATGCGCTAATCTATCATATGCACAAGCGAGTTCATTAATAGATAGATCATCATTGGATTCCGAATCGCTTACCATACTAGGGCTATCGCCTAGTGATCGTGTACATGAAAATGAAGCTCCACATGAACTAGAAGCGGAATCCTCCAAAGCTTGTCGGATCGTCTCCAAATTCCCTTGATGTGCTTCTATAAGTTTCCAGAATGTGTGATAATCATATTTTATTATAATTTTATACCCTCATTATCTATTTTTAATGAATAAATATATCATTAATAATTGTTTTTATCTTTAATTGCAAGTTAATGAAGAATAAAGCCCAAAAATCCCATCTCTCAACAAAAGCTCATGAATTAAATGAAGAACACAAGCAAGAGCCAAAAATCCCAAGCCTAGAATCAAGCCGAGTAGCTTGTAGAAGCCGGAGAAAATAAAAAAAATTAAATATGAAAACAAAATATATTCAAGATGGTTGGCTGCAAAGAAATGACGATATCTCTCAATCCGGAAGGCGGAATTTAACATATAATATATAAAAATCGCCTATCTCGATGAGACGAAGCCATCTGTGGAGGCAGATTTTTCATTGGACATAGATGCCAGCATCGATGCACGCATCGATACCGGCATCGATGCCAACATCGATGCTGGTATCGATGGCTACGATTCAGTTACAGATCAATGGCTGATTTTTGATGGTTTTGGATAAGGATTCAATTCAAGGGCTCTTATTCATTGATGTTTACTATAAATAGGGGTAGAGAGTGAGGGGTTAGAGGTGTGAAAATTTTTATAACTCCTTTTGGAGAGGAGGACTACTCTTAATTGAGAAGGCCTTCTAAATTTGTAACATTTTGTTACAATTAATAAAATAATTTTTTTACCACTTTAAATTTTTCTCTTCTTCTCTTTGTTGGATGAATGGAGATGAAGAATTATTTAGAGGTTTGCATTTCTTTTCTTTTTCTCTTTTATTAGATTTTAATTTCTTGTACTATTCACCTTGAGGCTAGAACCCTCTTGGGTTTAGTTTTTCTTTTTGTTTATTTTTATTTTTTTTGATTCGCCTTTAGGCTAGAACCCTCTAGGGAATCACTTTTTTCTAAGAAGTTGATTCAATTCTAGATTACCTATATCTTTAATTGAATCCGCTATCTTTACATTCTTGATTTTTATTTGTTCTTGATTTTTCATTCTTGCCTTGTTGATCACATTTATATTATCACTTCCACTCTCAAATATATTCATTTATGTTAGACCCTAGAGGGGGGGTGATTAGGGTCAAGAGGCTCTAATATGCAATAAAAATTAAACACAAGCAAACCACAAAACAGTAATGCGATTAAAGTAAAAGAGATAGGGTTAGGAATCGTTATCCTTGACGCGCGATGTGTTAACGAGGTTCGGCCCGCTGACCTACGTCCCCGCTCCCCACTCTCGAGGAGAAATCCACTACACACCCGGTTTGGAAGCCGGAACTTCATCTACACAGCGATCCCACACGATCTCTCTCACTACACAGTTTGATCTCAACAGATCACACTCCCTCACAGTTGATCTACACAAGATCTCACTCACACAGCAGAAGAAAAGATGCAAGACTCTCTTTTTACACAGCCCCTATGGCAAAGAGAAAGATTACTGAAGCTGGGAAGTGAATCACACACAAAAACCACAGAGAAAACAGATTTGAAAATTTTCTCAGGAAGACAGCAGTCTCTCTGGTTTTTGCAAACGTTGGGGCAGCTGGAAGAAGAAGAAGTCTAGGGTTTAAATAGAAGATATTAATCAATTTAAAAACATAACCCAATCTTCCCATTTAAGAAAATAATCTCCTTTTCAGACCATTACCACAGACTGTGCCAAACACGGTTAAGTGTAAGCACATCAAACGAGGCAATCGACCGTTTAAAAAAAAGTCGCGGTTGACCGAAGGGAATTTCGGTCGTCCGTCAAAACTTTCGGTCGACCAAAATAAATAATTTGGTCGACCGACCGAAAATCTGGTCGACCGCGATTTGCTTTGAAAACATAGAAAACAAGCAGAGCCATCATCGGTCGACCGGAGCGGTCGACCGATAGAAAAATCGAGATTTCGGTCGACCGCACCGGTCGACCGACGACCTCTCTGGAAACCACTGACGAATGATCATAGGAGCGGTCGACCGGTCCGGTCGACCGCTTTCTGATATATAGCTGAAACAGATTTTTGACCCAACTTAAAATATTTGTAAAATATTTATTTGACCTCTGAAAATTATGAAACTTTGTAAAATATTTTTAATATTAAAAGCAAACTGTTTGGAAAAAGAATTTTACAGATAGGTCCTCATACTTGTGATAAATAGTATTTTGTGAAAAACGCTTAAAAACATAAGTATGAAAACGTGTGTGTGATTCCCAATAGCTTCAAGAAAAATCAGTAACTCTTTGCCTACATTCTAGCACTAGAGAGAGAATAAAAACTAGTTAATGTCCTCACATAGAATACAGTTCTTGAGTCTTGATAGCTTTAAGTTTGATGAAGCTTCTTTATGAATTTGTTGTTCTTGAATTAACATTGCTTCATCATTATGCCTCCTCCTCCTTTGGATATCATCGTTGTAGCATATATTCCATCCATCCTCCATACATGGCACTAACGAGCTTGATAAATGAATTTACTACATTTGCACTCAATAAGCCATTAGTACCGATAATGGTGGTTGTAAAACATCATCAAAACATAAGGGCTAACAATTTACACAATCATTTTCATTCTCTCCATCTCTCCACAATCACATTCACTCATCACTCCTATTTTGTCACGCACACAACATAAGAACCGATTTTATATTTTCTCCTACAAAACACCTTCCTCATGGATCGATATCTTTATACTATAACTTGACACGGTTGTACACTTGCAACATTTTTGCTACATGTTTATGCCGCATCAAGTTTTTGGCGCCATTGCCGGGGAGGGTGCTTAAGTAGGTTTTAATTATTTTGGTTCTTTAACTTGTGTTTTTCTTGTGAATGAACCGCTTGGAGCTAGAAAAGCTTGGATTGACGATCAAGAACTTGGAGAATTGCTTTCGGGTAAGTCTTCTTTCTAGCGTTTTCAATTCCACCCTTTTTAGTTAGCTTCACAATTAGAGACAATTAGGATTTAAAAAAAAGAAAAAGATTTTATTTTTGTTATCCATAATAAAATTCATCTTTCACTTGGACATTAACTAACAAGATAATAAACTCAAACAATGTTTCCCCTTCTCATAGTTGTTTGATTGTTAACCCTAATAAAAAAATATAAAGATTTTCTTTTTATCATCCTTTTTAGTCGCTTTTAATTTTTAGGGTTGCATTTCATATAGTATAGGAATTCACCAAAGTGATTGAAGCACTTGATTTGGTACACACTTAAAAATATTTTTAAGGGCAAAACCCCATAATCAAGATAAGGTGAGAGATTTCATCACCATTTCCTTAGCCCAAAAATCACTAATTCCTCACTACACTACCCAAGCCTAATAAAACTCATTAGACGTTGGACCTAAGGACTCGAGCTCAATAAGGAACAATAAAATCCTGAAGTGATCCGGTTTAAGTTTTCTCAGATTAGTTGGTGTCTAAGGCAAGGTTTAGGGGTTGCGTAAAGCGCTCCGCAAGGAACGAGGTACTTAATTGATCTCTGATCTCCCTCTAGTACTATCCTTACCTGGCTAACTACCCGGATAAAACTTTAATCTTTTCACTTTAGGAGTTTTTAGTTAGGAGCTAGTCTAGTTGAGTTAGGCTTAACCCTAGAGTTAGAGTGATTGAAAAGTGATTGATTTTGGATTTGTTTTAGTTAGGTTTTTCCTCTTTTTCCATTCTCTCCTCATTAAAAAAAAACTAACTTTAAAATAAAAGAAAGAGTATAAAAAGAAATAGTTTTGGTGTATGCAATCGTAGATTAGGGATAATACACATCGATTAATTCACTTTGAACCAATCATAGAAATGAAGCATCCTAATCCACCCGTTCTTCAAGATATGTGCTATCCCATTAGAAATGCAATCCCCTCTTGCATTAGGCTCCTCGAAACAAATGGAATAAATTTTGAGCTTAGACCATATTACATAAACATGCTTCCCAAATTCCTTTGAAATGAAACAGAAGATGCATATATTTTTATCTCGGAATTTGAGGAAGTGTGTATTATGATTAAAATGAGAGAATTAACAGAAGATGCCATCAAACTCAGATTTATTCCATTTGCTCTCAAAGACAAAGTAAAAAAATGGCTGTATAGCTTACCCGTAAATTCTATCACAACTTGGGAGGAATTTATCACCGTTTTTCTTAAGAAATTTTTTCCTATCCATAAAACGGTGAAGCTAAGAAACAGCATCATGAATTTTAAAATTATCCCGGGAGAACCTTTTTGGAAGCATTTTGATCGATTTAAAGATCATCTCATCCAATGTCCTCATCACGGTTTAGAAAAATGGCGAATGTGCCAAATAATTTGTAGAACCCCGAAATTTTTATATGAATATATATGAATTATTAGTAAATAAATAATTCTTTTATGACAAATAGCTTGAGGTCATTGAGGTACATGATAACAAGTTATTTGAGATGATATGAGAATATGGGTGTAGAGTTTTGTGCGATGGTTTTGCAAATAAGTAAAACATGCACAAAAACTGATTTTTTCCAGATCAGTCGACACATCAGTCGACTGACTGTATCGGTCGACACATCAGTCGACTGATACGCTGATTTCTAGTTTTTCAGGTTTCGGGTCTGTTTTGATTTGGTTCGGGTTTGGGTCGGGTTTAACTATTGGTATATGTCCCCTCTCACCCGAAAACACCCCCTCTCACCTTCAGACCAGAGAAAATCCTAACCCCCTCTCCCTATCTAAAACCCTAGGTTGTTCTTGGTGATTTGGGGGAGAACTTGGAGGATTTTCGGCGAAATCTTCACATTGCAGCAAAGGGGATCCATTCTCTCTTAGATCCAGGAGCTTCTCATCACCCCAGAGGCGAGTAACATCTCGCCCAACCTTGCCCTACTTTTCTAAACGTTTTCAAAGAGTTTTTATGAGTTTTGATGAGCCAAAAATATAATTTTTGTACAAAGAATTGATTTTTATAGCATATAGTGGAATATATATGATTTCAGATTATTCAAAACCTACAAATGTTTATTTGAATCGGAGATCTAGATCTGAAACGTTTTTTTTACAAGAGATTTAACATGGGTTTTGTTTTAAAAATGTTTTAAAACAATAAATACACATGTTTAGGGTTTTGTTTATGTATTCACACATGAGATCTTTGTTTCAGTTTAGTTCATACATGTAATATCAGTATTTTCATGCTTGGGATGAATGGGGATGAGTTTGAATCGAATTTTGGGTGAAAAATAACCTGTACAGAGTTTCTGCTGTCAATCGGTCGACTGATCAGTCGACCGACGGGCAAATTTTCAGCCATCAGTCGACTGACCAGTCGACTGACGGGCTAATTTTGTTTTCTCAGCTTCTCAGTCGACTGGTTAGTCGACTGGTGAGCTGAGGCTGTGTTGTCTGACCATTATCGGTCGACATGTGAGTCGACTGACGTCATCAGTCGACACATCAGTCGACTGATGAGCTGTTTTACAAAATGTTGATTTGTTTGAGTTGCTTTTCGGGGTCACCTCGATAACCTGACCCTAGTTTACCATGTTAATGATTTATCTATACATGTGGGATGACTTTTGACACAAGTTTAGACATGTACACCGGGATGCGGGCGAGTTTAGATTTATGTATATCTGTCCGTACATACTTTTCATAGTTACACAGTCCTCGTGTTGGACTATAATCCATAGAAGTCCTCGTGTTGGACTATAATCTATAATCCATAGAAGTCCTCGTGTTGGACTATAATCCATAGAAGTCCTCGTGTTGGACTATAATCCATCTCAGTCCTCGTGTTGGACATTTGCCACTTATTCCATGTGTTTGGAAACCACAGTATCTAATTCCTGTATCGGACATATTTCTTAACCCTGTATAGGACTTTCTCACAGAAGAATATGTCATGACACTTATGTAGATTATAACATGACATACATTGATGCGGCATAATTATGTACCAAAATTACAAGTGCACAATTTATCAAGTTATAGTATAAAAATATCGATCCCACGAGGAAGGTGATTTTAAGAGATTATTAAACTTGGTTTTTATATTTTGTGCGTGACAATTAGGAATAAAGAATAAGTGTGATTGTATGAGTGGTTATTTTGATTTATATGCAAGAGGTAATAAATTGAATTTTAGAGGAGAGAAGGAAGAATTAAAGAATAAATGAAATCACAAGGCAAGAAAGATGAATGAATAAAATCAAGAAATAAAACAAGAATGAAAAGAAAATTTAAGAAGGTTAAGATGGAGGATTCAAAAGAGGTAAGAAATCTAAAATATAAATCACTAACCAATTTCAATTATAAAATATAAACTATTCTCTTTTTATCATATTTCAACTTAGATTTATTAAGCATAGATTATCAAACCATTTAAGGAAAGTGTAACCTATCAAATTATCATCTAAGCTAAAATTACTATTCATGATAAGAACAACAACATGATAATAATCCTAGAATTCATAAGCATAACCTATCAAACCATTTAAGATAAGCATAGATTATCAATTCTTCTTCTACCGATTAGTTCTCTAGTTGATTATCCTAACATGAACATTTTAAGTACAAGAAAATAATTCATACAATATAAAAGAAATTAGACTAGTTTCATATAATTCTAAACTTCCTACAAGAATTAAATTCACATCTTTAAGAAATAAAAACAAGAAAAAGAAGACTAATTACAAAATTAAAAACAAAAGAAAAATCTAAACTATGAACAAGAAATAAATCTAATTACAAAGAAAATAAAAATCTAAACTACAAAATAAATTGCAGAAATTAAATGCAAGAAAAATAAATCTACTCTACAAATTAAAGTGCAAAAAGAAATAAAAAAGACAAGAAAATAAATCTACACTACAAGCATGAATTTAAATCTAACTAATAAGCAATAATAAAGAAATTACTAAAAAGAAATAAAAGAGAAAAGAAATGCAAACCTTCAAATTGCTCTTCATCTCCATCCTCATCATTCAACAAAGAGGAGAAAGAACAAATTTAAAGAGGAAAAAATTATTTTTATTAATTGCAACTAAAGTTACAATTTTTGGAAGGCCTTCTCAATTAAGAGTAGCCCTCCTCTCCAAAAGGAGTTTACAAAATTTTCACACCTCTAACCCCTCACTCTCTACCCCTATTTATAGTAATCTTCAATGAATATGAGCCATTGGATTTGTCTTGAGCCCCAAGCAACAATCTCCACCTTTGAATTTACTTTTTGTTCTAGCCCAACATAAGAGGCCCAATTGATTTTCAAAAATAAATAAAAATCCAAGTTGTAAAAGTCCGGCCATGAAGTGTTGAGCTATTTCATTTTCAAAATTGAAGCAATCAAGTCCACAATTAAGTCCGGCCTACTCTTCATTTGTTTGAGAAAGAATGCAGCAGGTCCTTGGCATTTGATTTTCAAAACACAACCGGTCTTCATTTGATTTTCTTTTGAAGATAAAAATCTCCGGCCCACTTCATTTCAAAACAAAATCATCTTTGAAGTCTGGCCCATTTAACATCCAATCTCCAGCAGCAAGTCTAAGTCCGGTCATTTGATGAGTTCGGTCACTGTAGCAATTCGTAATCTTTTGCATAAAAGCCCAACTCATTTCACTCTTTGCATCCAAGTCCATTTCATTCCAACTTTGCATAAAAATCCAATCTTGTTTGCATCCGGTCTTGTTTCCCTTGTGTAATCTTTTTGCTTTGGGCCTTCACAAATTCGAAAATTTCACTTTGGCTTCTTGAATCATTTCTTTATTTAATCAATGGGTTTTTTGTTGAGAGATGGGAAGTTGAGATTTATTCTTCATTAACCTGTAATTAAAGATAAAAATAGTTATTAGTGGTATATTTACTCATATAAAATAGATAATGAGGGTATAAAAATTATAATAAAATGTGATTATCATACATGTAAGTAATAACATGATGCTCATGTGAAAGCTATGACATGGCACCGTATTTATGCTCTGAGATTAGTTGTATTTCTTTTATTATTGCTTCCTGTACTAGAACCTCGGATTTAGTGTTTAGGGATTTACAATTTGAGATACAAGGTATATACATGAGAGTTTCCTTGTTTGGATTATTTCGCTCGACGTACCTATGCTCGTGTTGTAAACTTCTAAATACTAAAATCCTTTTTAGTAAGAACAATGATTTTAGATCTATTATGTATTATCTATATTTTCTTATTCAACGAGCCCTGTTCCCTTGGGGTTGGTTGTGATGTTGCTCGCTAGCGCTTTGACGCTCGTTGTCCCTCCCCCTTTCAGGTAACGAGCCAGGAGCCCGGAGAGTCGCAGGTTGATGGCGACACACTTTAGTGTTTAGCTATCTATGTTAGCTAGGATTTATTTTGGAGCTCCACTGTAGATGTATTTGACATTTGAGGACTATTCTCTAGATGTTGTAAAGGCTGTATGCCTTATTTCCTTCTTGTCAGACATTTGTATTTAAGACCTGTTGAGTATTCCAGTTATCCTTTCAGACATTTGACTATGTATTTCTGTATGTTGGATGATGAGATATTTATGTGATCACTATCACTTCATCAGTTATTTCTTGCACTACCTTCTACTTGCTTTTGTACCTACACCTATTGTTGACTCTGCTAGATAGATGTTAATTGTGATGGTGAAACATGTTATTGCACGGTGAGGTGCATGGCAGGTTTGACTGTAAGACCCCAAAAATTTGAATATAGTGTGATAAATAATTATAAATATGTTATATGGTAAAAATAATATATTTTGATGTTTGAGTATGATACGAATTGATTTGAGATCAATTCAATGTATATTTGTGAATATATGAGTGTAAATACACAAAACATGCACAAAGGCAAATAGTGAGAATCTGAGAATTTTGATAAGTTGAGAGTTTTTATGTTTTGCATACTGATTCAATTATAATATGGAAAAGTGTATAACACCAAAGTTGTAGATCTCTTCAAGAACTTTCCAACGAATCTTAGATCACCTCATTCCGAGATCAGATGAGAAAATTATAGCCTTTTCACCGAACCCCAGTCTGAGAATGACCCAGGAACCTGCGCAGTCGACCGCCGTGGTCGCTGCGGTCGACCGCGCAGCGAACCTGGTTCTGCCAGTTCTGTTTCGGGAGGGTTTTGTTTATACCAAACCCGATTGTTACCCTACTTATATATACTCGTTTTGAAGCTCTCAGAACCCTCTATTGAACCCTAATAGCCCCAGCCCCCTTCTCTCTCTCCTCTCAAAACCCTAGCTCGGTTTGTGGCATTTTTGGGCGTTTCGAAGGATTTTCGGTGGAATTTCGCGAGATTCTTGGTGGATTCAGCGAGAGGAATCATTCTCCTACAGATCTAGGGCTTGGTTCTCATCAGAGGCGAGTAACATCTCGCCCAACTTCACCCCTTTTTGCCTTATGCTTAGATTTGGGTTTTAATCCGGTTTTATTGGGCCTAAAATCGTATTTTTGGTACAAGTAATAAATCATTATGGTATATGATGCATAGCTCAAGTATTTCAGATGTTTAAAAACCCACCCACGAATTTGTCTTTATGAGATCTAGATCTGAAAATGGTTAAATAAGAATTAATCATGTTTTACTGCTTTAATGACATCTAAATCATGTTTCTTTTGTTGTCTTATTGGAAATCTAATTGTTAGATTTTAAATGATTAAAACTTGTAGTTCTCTATCCTATGACTTGGTATAAATGTTAGAGTTATGCTATAATGGAAATCGTTAAGTTTGTTTGGGTTTTGAAGCCGACAGAAACCCTAACTGGGCTTCTGTCAGCTTCGCGGTCGACCGCAATGGACGCGGCGGTCGACCGCCCTGAGTTAGTTTCAGCAGAATGTTTCTGCTATTTGAGCGGTCGACCGACATGACCTCTGCGGTCGACCGCCGCTCAGTTCTGAGCCCAGTGAGTTTCGGCTCAGTGAGCGGTCGACCGGAGGGGTCTCTGCGGTCGACCGCCGCACTGTTTGTGCATATATTCGTGTTGGTTGTGCATTTTATACGTCCGAGGGGTCGCCTCGATTATCTGACACTACATTGCAATGATAGTGACTTGTCTATACATGTGAGTTGACACTTTTGACACAAGTTTAGACCCGTACATCGAGACACGTGCGAGTTTAGGATATGTATATCTTTCCACATATACCTTTGACAATTGCACCTCTTTACTTATAGTCCATGTGTTGGGCATATCTTACTGTTGATCCATGTGTTGGATACTTATCATTTCGGTCCAAGTCCTCGTGTTGGACTATAATCCATAGAAGTCCTCGTGTTGGACTATAATCCATTTCGGTCATCGTGTTGGACATTTACATATTTGACCACGTCTTGGACATTTGTTAAGCTATGAGTATGACACTTATCTGTATCAGGATATGACATGATTACATGAGATTTGGACATGATAGCTACCTAGACAGGATATGACACTTATGTGATATTGACCTTTGACACTTATATGGTTCCGACGTAACTTTTGATTAAGTATTGAGATAGGCTATTTCTTTTATTTTATTATTCATGTAGTAGACTTCGGGTTTGGTAATTAGGGATTTACAATTTGAGATAAAAGGTATATACATGAGGGTTTCCTTGTTTGGATTATTTCGCTCGACGTACCTATGCTCTTGTTGTAATTTCCTAAATACTAAAACCCATTATTTGCTAGGAGTAATGATTTTAACTATTATGTAATAATTATATTTTTGTATACAACGAGCCCTTTCCCTGGGGGTTGGTTGTGATGTTGCTCGCTAGCGCTTTGACGCTCGTTGTCCCTCCCATTTCAGGTAACGAGTCAGGTGCACGGAGAGTCGCAGGTTGATGGCGATGTACATTAGCATCCATCTTTCCTTCATAGTTTTATTTTATTTATGGAGCTCCACTGTAGACTTTGTTTAGATATTTGAGGACTTTATTCTAGATGTTGTAAAGGCTGTGTGCCTTATTTCCTTTACTCAGACTTGTTGTATTTGAGATTTGATAAGAACTCCAGTTTATTCATTTCAGATATTGACTTTGTATTTCTATATGTTGGATGATGAAATATTATTTTGATCTCTTTCATTTCATCAGTATCTCTTGTATTATCTTATACTTGCTTTTGTACCTACACTTGTTGTTGACTCTACTAGAGAGATGTTAATTATGATGGTGAAACATGTTATTGCACGGTGTGGTGCATGGCAGGTTTGACATTCTTGGTTTCACCAAGGACTGCAGCCTTGTGTGAACCCAGGGGCGTCACAAGAAGTATCTCTTGGATATTCTAAATCAAGCTGAGCTAACCGATGATGCAGCTGTCAATACTCCACTCCAGCAGAATGTCAAACTTTGCTCTATCGATGGTGAGCCTCTATCTGATCCAACCCGATACCAATATCTTGTTAGTCAGTTAGTCTATATGTGCATCCCTCGACCAAATAACTATTTTTATGTTGATTGAAGGTATTTGCGTGAATACTATGTGTTATGAATTCGTATTGTGATACGTTGTGTATATATTTTTATTATCTCACTTACTGTGATGATTATGTTCTCCTTTTGATATTATAAATATCGAAATGAGGATGTGGTTGAGGTAAAACTCGTACCTGGAAAGCTGGGCATACAGAGCCGAGCCGCAGCAGGCTCCACAGTATTTGATCGACTTTATGGCACCGTTAGCAACAAGATCTCACAACACTCGAGGAGCAAGAAGTGTATCCGTTTCCGTCAGCAAGACCACTTTAAGGAGTTCCAACACCGGTTTTACCCGTCGTGAAAGTAAAGAAGCAATACTTATGAAGGCACCACCACCACAATCAGCTATTTATAGAACCACAGAGCAGAAGGTTTAGCTCTGAAAGAATAAGAAAGATATCAGACAATGAGAGCACCAGAGTTTCAAGACGCACCAACTTCATTAGCAACCTATAAGGGAAGGAGTCAAGAAGTGTATCTGTTTCCGTCAGCAGTACCAAGCAGAAGTTAGATGTATTCAGCACTGAGGGCATCGCTGGAGGATAGCAACAACATCCAGATTTTTGATGGGGTAGCAATTATCACCTATTCGGGAGAATTTTAGTCACCACAAGTAGTTAGAGCTAGTCTAAGTGAAGCAGGGAGATATACCCGTAGTGAAGGAAGAAATTAAAACCAGAATGGTGAATATGACAATGGTAAGAGAACTATTGCGAAAACTAGAGAATTATAGCAGCGAGAGAATGACTTTAACCCAGCAACAAGGACAATATAAGAAAGGAGCACAGTATGATTCGAGAGCGCCAACGTAGTACAGAATTTAGAGTACATGTTACAATCACAACAAGATCGAACAAAGAGCGAAAGAATTGTCGCAGTACACCAACAGGGAGCCAGCAAGATAGAGGTCACGGACGACAGTCTCAGAGTCGTAATTTCAGCCAGCAATGGGGAAATAGAGGCACTACTTTTAATCCGAAGATTAAGGGTCAGCAGGCTATATTTGCATCATCCAGGAGATTTGCATTATCTAGCGGAATCTATTCAGCAGTACCGAATGATCAGGGTTCGAACGGAGCTTTATTCTTGATTTTCTTTTCAGCTCGGATCTAATTTGATTCAGAAAATTCGCTCATCTTTCATACCTCCATTGGTAGGCTTCAGCTTGTAGCACATTCTTTAGATATTCCGTTGTCAGTATCTACTCCTCTAGGAAAGGTGTCCACTCTATCTACCGGAAATATGTCATCAGACTAGACGAGTCAGAGTTTGTTGTTGATTTGATAGCGTTGAATATGTCCGGATTCGTTGTTATCCTTGGTATGGTTTGGTTATCCTCCTACCAGGCTAGTATTGACTGCCTTGCGAAGACAGTCAATTTGTGAGCGTCCGATGGATCCGAAATGATTGTAGCAACCTCTCAGGACAACCGTTTTGCGGAGTCGTTTCTGGCGTATATCGAGGAGGTGCTGTGACGGGATCTGAGTATTGATTTATTAGAGACTAGAGTTGTCTCAGAGTATCAGGATGTCTTTCAGGATATACCTGGGTTACCTCCTATGAGGGAGGTCGAGTTGTGTATTGAGTTCTAGCCGGGCACAATCCCGATATCCCGCGCACCCTATCGTATGACACCAGCTGAGATGAGGGAGCTTCAGACCCAGTTGGACGAGTTGTTAGCTCAGGATTTATTTGTAGGAGTTTTTCTCCATGGGGCGCATCGGTCCTCTTCGTGAAGAAAAAGGACGGTAATATGAGATTTTGCATTTATTATAGAGAGCCGGACAAGGTCACTATCCGGAATAGGTACTCATTACCTAGGATTGATGACTTGTTCGACTAGTTGCAGAGAGCGTAGTATTTCTCGAAGTTTGATCTTCGTTCTTATTATCATAGTTGTGGAATCGGGAGATGGATTTTCCCAAAACCGTTTTTCCTAATTCGATGTGAATCTTTAGAGGTTTTAGTCAGGCCATTCAGGTTGACTAATGCACCCGTGGTATTCATGAATATGATGAACCGGGTTTTTCCGTCCCTTCATCGGCCAGTTTGATATTCTCATATTTTTGAGATCGGAGGCAGAACACGAGTACCATTGCAGACTCTTCAGGAGCACCAGTTATATGCCAAGTTTAGTAAATACAGGTTTTGGTTTTTAGAAGTTAGATTTCTCGGCCACGTCAACAGCAGAGAGGGCATGTCAGTGAATCCGGTTAAGTTTACAGCAACTCTTGTTTTGGAACCGCCGAAGATGGTGATAGAGATTTGAAGCTTCTTGGGTTAGCTGGTTATTACAGGAAGTTCATCCTAGACTTTTTGGAGATTTCGGTGCCACTTGAACGCCTTACGAAGAAGGGTGTACAGTTCATTTGGAACACAGAGTGCCAGAAGGCCTTTGATACTCTAAAGACTAAGTTGATTACAGTACTGGTTTTGGCTATTTCGAGCAGTGACAGGACGTACATTGTTTTCTCAGATGCATCATTGGTAGGTTTAGGAGGCATCTTGATGCAAACTTAGAGGGTAGAAGCATATACCTCATGACAATTTGGGGTGCACGAGCAGAACTACCCAACTCATGATTTGGTGTTAGCAGTAGTGATATTTGTACTGAAGTCACGGGGCATTACTTATATGGAGTGCAATTTGTGTTGTTCATCGACCACCAGAGTTTGAAGTATCTTTTCTCCCAGAAGGAACTCAACCAGAGGCAGCGACGGTGGATTAAGTTTATTGAGAACTATGAATTCGTGATTCTGTACATCCAGGAATAATTAAGATGTACAAAGACCTAAAGGGACACGTTTGGTGGAGTGATATGCATAGGAAGGTTTCAGAGTATATAGCTAAGTGTCTTACCGATCAGTAAGTGAAGGTGGAACATTAAGGACCGGTAGGAACACTTCAATCTTTTCTCATTTCGAAATAGAAGTGGGCGGACCTTTTTATGAACCTTATTGTAGGGTTGCCGAAGTCGAAGGAAGAAAATGATTCTGGTTGGATGATAATGGATATACTAATGAAGCCAGCATATTTCATTCCAGTAAGGACTACTTATACCGCCGAGGCATATGCGAGGATATTTGTTTGGTAGATAGTTTGACTTCATGGAGTCCCAGACACGATGGTATCGGATCGAGGTTCAGTATTCACTCCTCACTTGTGGAAGAATCCAAGATTCACTTGGCAGTATCTTCATCCTACAGTAGTGCATTTTACTTACAGACGGATGATCAGACGGAGAGAGTAAATCAGATGTTGGAGGACATGTTGCGGGCTTATGTCATTGACTTTCAAGGTAGATGGAAGGAATCATATTCCACTGATAGAGTTCGCTTATAACAACAGTTATCAAGTGATAATTGGTGTGGCCCCGTATGAAGCATCGTACGGGAAGCCTTAGTGATAATTGGTGTGGCCCTGTATGAAGCATCGTACGGGAGGCCTTGCAGATCGCCTATATATTGGGTAGAGCAGGAGGATATTTTAATGCTTGGGCCAGAGCTTATGAGATAGATTACTGAGAAAGTAACATAAATCAGAGAACAGGTTCTAGCCGCTCAGAGTCAGCAAAAGAGCTATGCAGATAAGAAATGAGGAAATTTAGAGTTTCAGATTTGAAGAGTTAGTTATGCTGAAAGTATCGTCTACAAAAGACGTTCAGCGATTCGAAAGGCGGAGAAAGCTTGAGCTGAGATATATTGGACCGTTCCGGATTTTAGAGCTTATTGGAGCTGTTCCATATGGACTAAACCTTCCAGCATCGATGTCCAGAGTACATAAAGTATTTCATGCTTCAATGTTCAAGAAACAATTACATGATGAAGAGCAGCAGTGAGTGTTGAACGCATCGGATATTTAGCTTCAGGATGATTTGAATACGATTGAAATCCTAGTTTATATACTTGCTAGAGAAGACAAAAAATTTAGAAACAATATATTTTT
>NC_033794.1:3948226-3950038 GCF_001876935.1 Asparagus officinalis | reverse complement strand
TGCCCATATACAAAACGATCTGAATGAAATACTGGAAAGTATAATATACATCGATCAACAGAAGTAGAAAGAACTACAAAAGTAAACTAAGATCATTGATAGCTAGAGGGAATGACTAAACTTCGTCTTCTTCTTCTGCTTCATCTACAATGCACTCCTGCTGAGAATCTTCTGGCTCCTGTTGAACCTGTTCTTCCTCTAAGTCTGACGTACACCAGAGAAAACAGGTGTACGTCAGGGCGCATGGCGCACGGCAAGACCCCACAAAAGAAAATAACAAACGAAAAACCAAAACGGAAAACGATACGGCAATAGAAATGACAATGAAACGGGCAACTGGAAATCCAACAAGATCAACCAACAAATCGATCATGCAGCAAGCGATCCGAATAATCATCCAAGTCACCATGTCATACAAATAGATAGAATTAATACTTAAAAATCTATAACAAGAGACGTAGTACGTCGAGCGAAATAATCCAAACAAGGAAACCCTCATGTATATACCATATGTCTCAAATTGTAGATAATTAAATATTAATCCCGATCTATGTATGAAAAGATAATACAACTGATCCGTACCTCACAAAAAGTCATACCTAGCCTAGAAACGAGGTCAAGTAACTAGCCATCCTATAACAGGTCATTGGTCACATCTCACACAGAGTCAACGCTCCTATCACCGGATAACTGGCTGTTCACAAATCCCCTGCGCGCATCCAATCCCGCGAAACAGGCGGCTAGAGGACTACACGCAATCCGATCTCGGCCCGGTCCGAACTAGAAACGAGGTCAAGTAACTAGCCATCCTATAACAGGTCATTGGTCACATCTCACACAGAGTCAACGCTCCTATCACCGGATAACTGGCTGTTCACAAATCCCCTGCGCGCATCCAATCCTGTCCAACAAACCAACCCCAGGACGAAACAGGTCTCTGGTACGAGTCTGGAAGATACATCAACAGCCTTATCCGATCACATGAACATTAACTTTCCCATCACAACTCTTCTCGTTCTTTCTAAGTCAAATTAAAACTCTGGTTCACCACCTAAACTCAGTCAACACACTCACACATGTCACTAAGTCTACTCATAACGCACGAGGCCACTAAGTCATAACTATCAACGGTTCTCCATCGCAACAAGACATAATAAATCATGTACAATAATATCATGCCATATCAGATAATCAAGATTAAGAATTTGAATCATAAAATTGTTCTAAAATAATCTTCTGAAATAATAAATTTATTTACTTTAAAATAATTCCTTTTACAAAATGAGTTCTTTCAAAATAATCCCTTTTTCAAAATAAGTTATTTTCTCATTACAATAATTCTAAAAATAATCTTTTAAAATAATAAATTCATAAATTCAAAAATAAGATAAATTCTCATCAATTCACAATATTCTATTTTCCCAAATAATTTCATTTTTAAAAAATATTTATCATTCTAAAATGATTTCTTCCACAAGATAATTTCTAAAAATTATTATAATTATAATAAAATGATTCTTTTCCCAAGATAATTCCTTTTAAATTATTATAATTTTTCTAAAATGATTTCATTCTCAAATAAATTCTTTTTAATTGATATAATTATCCAAAAATAATTCTACTGCCGAAATAAATTCTTTTACTTCATTATAATTATTCTGAAAATGCTATTTATCACATAACTATGATTTAAATCAATATTATTCATCAAACCCACGCAGATAATAACAATTATAAATTAACATAACCAGATAATTCACCAATTCATCAACAAGCTCACGCAGATAATAACAATTCATAATCTAATTTATG
>NC_033794.1:3906474-3947836 GCF_001876935.1 Asparagus officinalis | reverse complement strand
GGAGGTGGCTGTGATGGGGGAGAAGGTGGCCGCGGGTCTGCGATCACGGCGAAGGGGAGGCAGAGCTCGGGGTCGACGGGGGTTGGCGAGCGGCGCAGCGGAGCTCGAGCAGCTAGGAGGGCGGCGAACATGGCCGGAGGGGATGGGTTTTCGTTCTCTTTGGGAGGGAAGAGAAAAAGATGAAGAGAGAAGGAGCTGATGAGATCTGAGTGAGAGAGAGAGGGAGTGTGAAATAATAGAGGAGAGAGAGAGTCACGTGGGTGAGATAGATTGAGTGAGTGAGTGAGAGATGTCGTGGGGGATTTTTGAGGAGTGGGGGAATTACGATGAGTGATTTGGGGAGAAAATCACGGAGGAGTGGGGTGAGTTGTCGTGAGGTGAGGGAGAGAGAGGTTGACGAAGAGATAGAGAAACAGAGAGAAATACCGATGAAAGGAAAATACAGGGAAAATACCCCTTTAAAAAATAATTAAAATACTAAAAATTTATTCAAATAAATATTGAAAATTTATGGTCAAAATAATAATGACAAAAGCAATAATGAATAATTAACTTTTAATTCAAAAAGTTTTACCGAAATAATTAAATTTATAATTAGCAAAATTATTAAAATAAATATAAATCGTATTTTAAATCATAGAAAATTCTAGAGAGATTGAGGAAATACAAATATTATTTTAGAAAAATAATATTTAACGTTTAAACACCAGAATAATTATTTAAGCCAGTATTAAAAATTTACGGTCATTACATCCTACCCCCCTTAAAAAAAATTCCGTCCTCGGAATTTAAAATAAAATGATGCAGAAAGAACCCAAGGACAGAGATATGGAACGATGTCCACAAGCAGAGGAGAATGTAAAACAATAACGACACAATATAAGATATAAAATCTGACAGCTAAGATTCAGTATGCATATAGTAGACCATAATAACAATATCATAACACACATGAGTAAATTCTTCATAAAGGTGGACGAAAAATTTCTTCAATCGTCAAAATAACATGACATCAATTAAATAATATATACATATCAAAGGATAAAATTATAATCTCACAATTAGTTCGTAATATCAATATAGTCAAACACACTTAGAAAAATAAATTACAATGTATTTATCAAAAGGCACAAAAATAGACATATAACAATGTAAAAATAAATATTTGTATACTAGTATAATGTGATATCAAGCAATTCAGGATTAATACATAAAAGAACAATTAGTAGTGTATGAAAAAATTTATGTCATAATATATTTGCAGCAGTATCACAATCATAAATATGCTAGTATTCAGTACATACGAGACACAAAAGGTGGCAATTGTCTTAGAAGAAATACATAGAAATTATAAATATATATATATATGTATATATAATAACATGAACACAATTGCGTAATACACAAATCATTCAAAAGTACAGAATATATATCACATACAACAAGATTATTATGATAAAAGATATACTGTAACTTAAAACAAAAAGAAATACAAATCGCGTAATCATCAAATAAGTAATGGGAGAAGGTATCAATCAACATAATAAGAATAAATAAACCTGTAAAACAATAAAGTATTCCGAATAATAATACATACAAAATAAACACAAATAGAAGAAAACATGGAATGATGAAAAGTAGTCTGAAACATAGAAAAGATACAAAGATAGTCAAGTATAAATAGCTAAACACATAGAAAAGATACAAAGATAGTCAAGTATAAATAGCTAAACACAATTATTAATTATACAATCAAATAATCATGTAAAGCAGTATGTAAAATTTAGAACACAATTATTAATTATACAATCAAATAATCATGTAAAGCAGTATGTAAAATTTAGCAGATAAATAATTAATTACACAAATATTATGAATTTACAAATTGTATACACAGGAATTAGAATGCGACAAATAATAGAACTATGTAAAAATTAAGCAGCACAATGCAAGTGGAATATTAGAAGGTAATTGAATATAAACCAAAAAGATATGATATACAAAACAATACAAGGCAGATAATCATGGAAGGACAAGGTGATATGACACAACAACATATAAAAATGAATTATATGTAGTATATCACATCAAAAACAAAACAAATAATTATAGACGTATATCACAGCAATAATTATCAAAAACACACACTTTATATAAATATTATGACTAAATAAATGAAGCAGACTAACATGGACAAGGAACAAAATAAAAAGCAAGTATTAGAATGAATAAGAAACTGTATATAGAAAATAAGTAAGCAAAACACAAACAAAACTAAGAAAGATGAAATGATTGATAAATTAAATCAAACAATGATGATAGAATGTAATTGGAAGTAAAGAATAAAATGAGATATACTAAATGAAACTACTGATGAAACGTAAAAGAAATAACTATGTTAACTAATAAATAATATAACCCAAATAACACAATAAACTAATAAATTAATAAAATTAAAGATAACATAAAACGACATACAAGAAAACATATAACTTGATAAGTATCCAAATAATAATGGTAATAAAACACGTACATGAAAAGTAAAATGTGACCAAAATTATGTGGTAACATACACAGCAAACATGTGTAAATACATGTACAATACATAGAATTAATAAAATAAATACAACACAAAAATAAAAATAACTACACCATAACATAACTACTAACAAAATTGTAGCAAAACATAATAAATATTAAATCAAAATAAATATAGCAATACACAAATTGAAACGAAAAGAATATGAGCAAGAATACACTGCATAAAATACAAAACTCACTAACTACAAAAATATTTCGACTAAATACTTAACCATAATACAATATGTAAAAACATAAAAATCAAAGCTAAACAAACACACATTGTAACAACCTTTAATAACCCTATGCACAAACTATAAGGTCGTAACACCATATACTCACACTGAAAATAACAACTCCTATTCAAAGAAGTATAAGAATAAAACAATATTGATAAATTATGATCTACGAAAAATACAAAAATAAGAGAACGAAACAGAAGAGTAACACGATGTAAAATAACACAAGTCAAAATAATGAAATAACAATCTGACAAGAAAAACATAATCGAAGGACTCAATGTATTCAAACAAGTAATGAACAATTTGACAGTATAAAACTCAAAATAATTTAACACGTACAAAAATCATAGAATACACTGAAACATAAATACTTACTAACAATACTGACACTCACAAACATACTACTAGATAAAGAAGTATAATATATAAAAACTAATACTATGAAAGGTAACATAGGTATATGGGCAAATAAAAACACCGATATATCATATATAAACATACAATGAATGATTATTGAACATGTGAATATAAACACCGATAATACATGAAATAGAACACGATTAAACACAATTGATACTAAAATCACGAATGACAATAAATCAATAAAATAACATCGTAAATATAATAATCTACGTGAATACATTATAATGAAAAGAGAATAGTAATTATAAAGAATGAAAAGTAAAACATAATACAAGTAACGAAAATAATGAATGAAGAATGAACAACAACAACGACACAATAAAAGACATAAAAATCTAAAAATTACCATAAAATAAATACTAAAAAATAACACGTGTATACAATGTATATTATCACAATGACAAACAATACATATCGAAAACGAAGCAAACAAACCACAAATATGCAATACTCTATAAAAAAAACCATGAATAAATACTATACATACTCACAAACACTATTTAGAATTATCTTTATATTAATTATAAAAGAATAGTAATTAATGTTATAAAATAACTATATAATTAGTAACTCAATAATTGTTTGGGAATCAAAATAGAAATACTTTGCTTTTAAAATAACAAAGCCAATGCGAACGTACTAAACAATCTAATAAGACAAAACTGACTAATAAAAACTATATACTAAAATGTAAAGAATAAGAATATACTGCATATGTAGAATATTAAAATCATAAACATATTAATGTATATAACTAAAAATACGAACAATATACAATAATCTAAAACATAAGTAAATAACAGGTGGTATGACAGATAAGCGCACACATACACAATATAGATATGCAAAAATATATTTAAACACAAGAAAATAATCTGATTATCAGATATGATATGCAATGTGTATGTGGAGTCTAGAGCAATGCAAAACACTTAATAACATGGTTTGAACAATTGAAATATATAAGTAATGGTATATATTTTTTAATGAAAGACAAACAATATAACACTGCGTATGATGCATAAAATAATGTAATAAATAATACAAAAATCAATACAATTAAACGATATATAGTCAAATCAAAGAAAACATAGTCGTAAAAATAATAACATATAAAATAATGACCGATGCGAGGATAGAGGAGTTATAGGAAGAGAGGGTAATCGCGAAGCGATGAGACAAGAACAATGAAAAACTCCGGAGTCAAAGAGTGATAAGATAGGGACGAAATGAAATCTATCAAGAAAATAGGATAAGGGCTCAAGAATAGTCTTACGGATGAAATATGATATGTATCTGAATCGTCCGATACATTCTTACTAGTGAGGACTCGGGACCGTGATCGGAACCGTGACCTGCATGGGCCACCACTAAAACCTGTCACGCCCCGCTTCCCAAAATACCCGGGAATCGGAACGTGAACAAGCCCGCGACGTATTAGATTGAGAAGAAATATACACTATTATTTTTTTCTTTCTTTTCTTTTTCTTTCCTTCTCAATCCAATACGCTAAGCGTCTAGAAATAAATACAATGCGAAGTCACAGGTCCCCGATCACAATCAGCAAGAATATAATAGACAACTCAGAATAAAGAAATATCATATCACAAACGGGATAACATCCGAGACATAAAGATACGGGTCAAACATGCCCTTATACATATCTGAACAAAGAATACTGAATAAATATGAAATACATGATCAAGCAAAAAAGGAAATGCTACAAAGTAAACTAAGATCATCGATAACTAGAAGGAATAACTAAACTTCGGCTTCTTCTTCTGCTTCATCTACAATGCACTCCTGCTGAGAATCTTCTGGCTCCTGTTGAACCTGTTCTTCCTCTAAGTCTGACGTACACCAGAGAAAACAGGTGTACGTCAGGGCGCATGGCGCACGGCAAGACCCCACAAAAGAAAATAACAAACAAAAAACCAAAACGGAAAACGATACGGCAATAGAAATGACAAAGAAACGGGCAACTGGAAATCCAACAAGATCAACCAACAAATCGATCATGCAGCAAGCGATCCGAATAATCATCCAAGTCACCATGTCATACAAATAGATAGAATTAATACTTAAAAATCTATAACAAGAGACGTAGTACGTCGAGCGAAATAATCCAAATCAGGAAACCCTCATGTATATATAATTGAATATTAATCTCGATCTATGTATGAAAAGATAATACAACTGATCCGTATCTCACAAAAAGTCACACCTAGCCTAGAAACGAGGTCAAGTAACTAGCCATCCTATAACAGGTCACTGGTCACATCTCACACAGAGTCAACGCTCCTATCACCGGATAACTGGCTGTTCACAAATCCCCTGCGCGCATCCAATCCCGCGAAACAGGAGGCTAGAGGACTACACGCAATCCGATCTCGGCCCGGTCCGAACTCAGGCAAAGCTCAGGTGATGAAACAAGTCACGGATCAAAGTGACGAAACAGGCCACTTTGTCCAACAAACCAACCCCAGGACGAAACAGGTCTCTGGTACGAGTCTGGAAGATACATCAACAGCCTTATCCGATCACATGAACATTAACTTTCCCATCCCAACTCTTCTCGTTCTTTCTAAGTCAAATTAAAACTCTGGTTCACCACCTAAACTCAGTCAACACACTCACACATGTCACTAAGTCTACTCATAACGCACGAGGCCACTAAGTCATAACTATCAACGGTTCTCCATCGCAACAAGACATAATAAATCATGTACAATAATATCATGCCATATCAGATAATCAAGATTAAGAATTTGAATCATAAAATTGTTATAAAATAATATTCTGAAATAATAAATTTATTTACTTTAAAATAATTCCTTTTACAAAATGAGTTCTTTCAAAATAATCCCTTTTTCAAAATAAGTTATTTTCTCATTACAATAATTCTAAAAATAATCTTTTAAAATAATAAATTCATAAATTCAAAAATAAGATAAATTCTCATTAATTCGAAATATTCTATTTTCCCAAATAATTTCTTTTTAAAAATATTTATCATTCTAAAATAATTTCTTCCACAAGATAATTTCTAAAAATTATTATTATTATTCTAAAATGATTCTTTTTCCAAAATAATTCCTTTTAAATTATTATAATTTTCCTAAAATGATTTTGTCCTCAAATAAATTCTTTTTAATTAACATAATTACCCAAAAATGATTCTGCTGCCTAAATAAATTCTTTTAATCTATTATAATTATTCTAAAAATACTATTTATCACCTAATTACAATTTATACCTAAATAAATTCTTTTAATCTATTATAATTATTCTAAAAATACTATTTATCACCTAATTACAATTTATTTAATATTATTCATCAAATCCACACTATTTATCACCTAATTACAATTTATTTAATATTATTCATCAAATCCACACAGATAATTAGATCATAAATAATCATAAACAGATAATTCCCAATATCATTCAACAAGTCCACGCAGATAATTATTAACAGATCTAAAATTACTGATAATTCATAATAAATAGAAAAATGTAGATCTGAACAAGCGGGGTCTTGCCTCGGGGTTTCGTTGGGATGTCTCGGCTCCGACGGGCTCGCTGACGGCTAGAATGTGACGGTTCTGTAGCTGGATATGCGTTGGCATTTCGTCAAACACGTGGTGTGCGATAGCGTTGTAGTGGGCGAATCTTGTCGGCTCTGAACGACGGATGGCGAGGCGACGAGGACTGCAGGGCTGAAGGCTGGGTAGCGGCAACGACGAGCTCGGTCAGGGTGGCAGCGACAGGGGGTCATTGTCAACTTGCTGACGAAGGGGCGGAGGTTAGCGTGGGGCTGAGGCGAGGGGGGCTGTGATGGGGGAGAAGGTGGCCGCGGGTCTGCGATCACGGCGAAGGGGAGGCAGAGCTCGGGGTCGACGGGGGTTGGCGAGCGGCGCAGGGCGGAGCTCGAGGGGGTCTGGTCGGCGGTGTTCAGGAGAATTTGGAATGCGTGGATGACCTCTGCCCTTTAAAATTGGAGCGCCTGGATGGACCTCTGCGTTTTGACAATGAACACTTGTCATTCTGTTGAAAAGAATCAACAAGTTCATGGGGGTAACTGTTAGAGAAGTGGCATAACATAACAGTCATTTGTGGGCCTATCATCCTATTGGGGAGGATTGATAAGTTGATTTTGTCATTAGAGGTATAGTATTAACTTGATGATTTTTTTGGGACTTATCACTCAATTGAAGAGAGTCGATAAGTTAATTTTGTCAGAGGTGTGGTATTAACTTGACGAAATTGCGCTGTGATTTGAGTAACTTTGAGGACTTATCATCCTATTAAAAAGGATTGATAAGTTAATTTAGTCGTCAGAGATATATTATTAACTTGATAGGGTTATGTTACGATCTGAGCAATTTTGTGGATTTATCATCCTAATGAAGAGGATTGATAAGTTGATTTGGTCGTCAGAGGTATATTATTAACTTGACAGGGGTATGTTGCGATTTGAGAAAATTTGTGGACTTATCATCCCATTGAAGAGGATTGATAAGTTGATTTTGGTGGTGGTGCATGTTGAAATGTTTATATTGTTAGTGGTGTTTTGTTAACTTAACAATTTTACAAATTCGTTATTCTGTTCAAGAAATAATAAATAATCAACCCCCAATCTTGACTAAGACTTAGCATGGAAAGAAGGAAGTTTCATGATTTACATGGATAATATTTCTTAAGAAATTTCCCATTAATTGACATTATGAGCCTAACACCCTTTTTTAATTAATGAGATGGTAAGCTCCATTCGAGTAGACTGACTCTACCATGAAGGGTCCTTCCCATTTAGAATTGATTCCATTGGGAAAGGTTTTTACAGCTGACAGAGGTGTTTTGTTGAACATGACAACTTAGAAGAGTTAACCCCTACTCTGTCTTAGGAGAATCCGGTGCTTGTAGGCGTCAAAGATAGATATCCAAACATAAGAGAAGATCACCCAAAAACCACAAGAATTGACTTCATACTGTCTTAGAAAGATCAAGACATGTATGGACTGTCTCGCCAGCGAGACAGTGTTCGCTGTCTCGCCAGCGAGACAGCTTTGAAATGATCAAAAATTAATTAAATAACTGCCTTCCACGTGTCCATTAACTGCCAAGGGACGTGGAAAACATCGTGAGCGAAAATCACGTGAATAACTGCCAAAATAACGGAGTTTGAAGCGTGGGAA
This sequence comes from Asparagus officinalis, assembly GCF_001876935.1. NCBI lineage: Eukaryota > Viridiplantae > Streptophyta > Magnoliopsida > Asparagales > Asparagaceae > Asparagus > Asparagus officinalis. The sequence goes on along the minus strand of NC_033794.1, from coordinate 3,939,396 downwards.
AGCGGTTACAGCAGAAACTACCAGGTAGTTGGAATTTCCGAGATAGTATTTACTATCTCGGAGGCCGAGACAGCAAACACTGTCTCGGCCACCGAGACAGGCTTAACTTCTTCGTTTTGTTGTATTTTTTAGTTATATGTCCCAGAGGCTATAAATACCCCCCTAGGGTCATTACTGACGAGGATCAAGCAATTTGGAGCAGAGAGAACAGTAAAATTTGAGTTCTCGGTGTGATTCCTTGAGATTCGAGCATTGACTTGATCTTAAGAAGAGTGATCATCTTACTTTGATAAGATATTCACTTCAAATTCCTACTACGATAAACGAAGGAAGAATCTTTAAACCCCTTCACAATCTGTGATTTGGTGGTCCACTAGTCAAAGCACTCCCGGCATAGGCAAAGTCCCACAAAACAAGAATCGATAAATGATTTTTTGTGTTATTTTCTCGAAAGTTGTAATTTTCTCAATTTTTTATTGTAATTCATTGTAAACGACCGAAGTTCAATAGAATTATCAATGGAAACAACTTTTGCAAAAAAAAAACTGGTGACCACAGTGGGAGCCAACGGTCTCGCTGCCGAGGCCGTAGTGTCGCAGCCGATCAAGATTGTGGTCAACGAAGAGATCGAATATGAGTTCGATCAGGCAAAATTCAAGGAGTACCTGACATCCTCATCCTCAAAACCTTCCTCGCCTCGTAAGTATAGGAAGGTTTCATCTTCCAAGAAAGCTATCTAGTCTTCAACTTTAGTGAAGTCTACATGTGAAGACTATCAGCCAATTGTTGCTAAGAACTCTACTTGCAACATATCTGCTCCTAATGACCCTTCATTAGTAAAGGCGTCACCAAATCAAAACTTACCTACGCTGACAAAGAGGGCTCGTCAGAGACAACTTCAGCGCCGTGCTCGTCAACTGGCTAAGGCCTTACAACAAACCGACAGGGTCCATTACTATACGGACCTAGAGTCGAGGAAGCATAAAGTGGTCCAGTTGCCTCAATGACAAACTAATCACATTTCTGCCCAACTTACGACGGAAGAATGGACTCTCGTCAAAAGAGCACGCTCGACCCTTAAAGAGCGTATACAAAAACGTCAGGCAAAGGCTGCTCGCGCTCGTGCCCTTCGTCAACAAGTGCAAGAAGGGAAGAAAAAAAATAGTGTCTGAAGAGTTACCAAAGAACCGTAAAGTTTGGATTTCGAAGACGCCGCAAACATCCGTTCCGGGTCCATCTACTGCATCACCAGCAAAGCCCTGGGTCAGTCCGGACCTATCAAAATTTAAGATTACAATGGCGGATCGCCTCGGCCCTTTGGCTGACGATCGAGGCAAAACCCCAATCAAAGAACATTCGGATCTAGTGAATAAACCCTTGGTAGTTTCTTACACTGGGGGTCGTAACTATCCCCCAATTAGAACAAAACAAACCCAAAACGAGAAAATACCTATTCACTCTCGTTTAGGACCAATGAAGACTCCGTGCCCACCAAGGGGTGGATTTAAGAATTCAACCTTGGATCGCCCAGAGGCGACAACTAGTCGTCCTGTGTATGTTAACAAGGTTCAAAAGCAAAAGATAGGTTGCTCAAATCATAATGAGCTGTACTATCAAAATAATAACTCACGAAAAAGAACCGCACGAGAAGATGAGTCTCATTGCGCTTGCGAGAGGCTCATTAAGGCAGTATTGACAGAATGCGGTTGCTGCACGAGAAGATGAGTCTCATTGCGCTTGCGAGAGGCTCATTAAGGCAGTATTGACAGAATGCGGTTGCTCTAAAACTAAATCAACAAGAGTCTCCTTGCGAGAGGCTCATTAAGGCAGTATTGACAGAATGCGGTTGCTCTAAAACTAAATCAACAAGAGTCTCTGTATTTCAAAGACTTTCCACGGAAACGGCAGAAACCAAAATGAGGTGCTTCAACAAGAGGAAATCTGTGATTCAACGAGATGAATTCCCTGAGGTCACTATTAACATGACCGGTAAAGGAAAGCAACAACTGGTCAATCCTGACCCTGATTTCTCTCCGGGAGGGAGAGTTGAGCGGGGTCTCTCTCAAAGGATGTCGCGGTTGCAACGAAGAGCCAACCGACGTCAAGACTACAAGAGAATGCACGAAGTTTTATCTTCAGATGAGGAACTGTTAGACACTTGTTCTGCTATCGCTTCAGACGATACCGCATCCAGTATTGGGCAAATCAAAGAATCATTTGCAATCACACCAGATCAACTAGCACAGATACTACAGGCAGCGTTAGCTAAACAACGTGAGGAAATTAGAGCTGAAATCAAAACCGAGATGGAGTTGACAATGCAGCAGATGCGAGATTTGCAGGCTTAACAACATCAACCAGAACCGAGCCAAAAGGTAGAATCCAACCAGCGTAACATTATACCTGTACGTATATCTGAGGTCGATAATGAAGAAGATGAGACTATCTTCGCTGATCATCCTCTGGATAAGGACAATTTCGGAAGCGATCCGGCCAAATCATCTACTCAACCTCCTCAAATCTACTTGAAGAAGAGTGAGGAAGAAGACAAGAAGATGCAAGATCTCGAGAGCAAAGTCAACGCTCTGATGACGACCCAAGAAGTGAAGAAAACGGGCATTCCATACCCATACCCGAGGGAGTGGGATCTGATTCCTTATCCCCCAAAATTTAATTTGATTAACTTTACTCCTTTTGATGGCAGGGGTTCACCCACTCAGCATTTGATCTATTTCAAGTCACATCTTGGCGCAATATCCGGAAATGAAGCCTTGATGGTTCGGTCATTCGTAGGAACCCTTCGTAGGCCTGCCTTCGATTGGTACCGACGTCTTAAACCCGGGAGCATCACTAGCAGGGAAGATATGGAAGGATTGTTCCTCACCAATTTCTTCGATGACGACACCGAGGTTTCTATTAGCACCTTGTTGGACGAGAAGCAGAAAAATGGGGAGTCGGTTGATGTCTTCGTCAAACGATTCCGGAACAAAGCAGTAAACTGTTGAGATCCACTCATAGAAGAATTCATCCTACAGACATGTCATAATAACTTGTCGTTGGATGTACTAGAGGTAATGGGGGTTGTGCCCTCTAAAACTTGGAAAGAGTTGAAAGTAAGAGGTGAGCAAGCTGAACGCTTTCTCAAGAGAAAGAATTTGGAGAGAGGTCAGCCACCAGCTAATACTCAAAAACAGAACTTTAATCCTCGAGGCAGAGGAAGAGGGTCCGCGGTAGCTGTTGATGCTCATCAAACATCACAACAGCCGCAACAACAACCACAGCAGTCATCTTTCTAATTGGCACCGAATCAGAATCAACAACCTCCGAGGCAACCTAAGACTTCAGAGCCCATATTCCCGAAGGAATATTCTTTCAAGGATGATGAAGTTTCGGTCATCTTTAAGTATTTGTTAGATAATAATAAAATCAAACTTCCACCGGTAACAAACCAAGAAGAAGCAAAGAAGACTAACGACCCGAAGTATTATGCATATCACAGAAGGGTCCATCACCCCCACTAAGGAGTGTTATGTCTTAAAAGACAAAATACAAACCTTAATTGATGTGGGTATTGTGACACCGAAACCAAAAGAGAAGAAAGTAGGCGCAAATGTAGTGTCTATCAGCTTTGGATCAGTTCCTTTATCTTGGTTTCAAGCCGAGCCAGTATCCCAGGATAAAGTGCAGACCATCAACGATGACCCTCATGGACAGCGCAAAAAAGGACTTGTGTCACACACGACCCCCAACGGCGAAATCCTTTGGGTTCATCCGGATTTGCTTGGAGATTAACAGTGGACGACATCCACATCAAAGAAGAAATTAAAAGGCAAGGGAAAAGAGAAGTCATGTTATGGAGCATCGGCAATTCCTGAGAAGAATGATGAGGAAATTCCAGATTTACCGTTCTCTGAGGAAGAGCAAGAATCTTTGGCTACAAGGGGTGGGAATGAATACCATTATAAATATCCTGAAACCTCTAACCCAAACGCTAAAACTCTTACGGAGCTGGGAGTAGTTGCAACTCCCTCTGTAGCTGCTGAGAAGCCGCAACAATCAGCTAAACAAAAAGAAAAAGAACCCCAACATAAAGAGGTTCAAGTTCCGAAGCAGTCCCGTTTCAATCGACCGATTAGACGAGATAAATCGGAAAGCTTGAATACTCCATACCGCTTCGATGTCATGACTCAGTTGGCTAATATTCCAGCAAGGATCACGCTATATGAGTTATTACGCCTCTCAAAAGATACCAGAGAAGCTTTACAAGAAGCCTTGGCTGATTCTGAGCTATTCCTTACTCAGATTAAGCCAACTCCTGAAGAGCCAGAGTCATCAGTCCAGCATTGCAATCTAGCAGCCACGAAATTTCCTTGCATCGCTTTCACAAAAGAAGATATGCAAGTCAGGAATTCGAAACATGATAGGCCTCTATATTTCACCGGATATATTGGCTCGAGCGTCGTCAACCGGATCCAAGTTGACCCGAGTTCCGCTGTCAGCATTATGCCACTACGATTGATGTACCACCACGGAATTACCGCCAGCAAGCTAGCCTCCACGAGAACTGTCATCTACGGATTCAATACTAGTGGGTCAAGACCGTTGGGAAAAATTCGGGTGAAGTGTCAACTTGGAGACTTGAAGTCTGAAGTCACCTGCTATGTAATTGATGCAGAGACTTCCTATAATTTACTGTTGGGTCGCCCATGGATCCACAGTAATCTTATAGTTCCCTCTACCCTCCATCAGTGTTTGAAATATGTCGACACTAATGATGAGGTCAAGACGGTGGTCGCGGATAAGCAACCATTCAAGGGGTTAGAAAATTCCTTTACTGACTCCCTTCTTTATGGTGCTGAATCCGATACCGAACCATCGGCCCATGGCACGGACAGCGGAGAAGAAGCTGATACCGAAGCTAGGCTCGATTATAGTGAAGGTCTTGTGCTAAATGACATTGAACCTCTTGTAATCGATCTTGACGGTGGTAATTCGTCGGATGAGACTTGTAACTGGCAACTTGCCGATGAAATAACAAATGATGATTTAGAGTACTCGCATTGTCTCGATAGTGTAATGCAGGAATTGTATGATGACCCTAATCTACACATGCCACTTCGTTCGTCTTGTACGACAATGAAACACATCCAAAGTTCATTCGGAACAACTATGATACTACCCGCAAAGATGGGGGGTGAAAAAGAAATAGTTTTTGGAAAAAGGGAACCATCCCCCACTCCAGATCTTTTCTTGAACATTAATTCGGATGAAGAAGAACCCGGGCGACATTTCTCTCGGTATAGTTCATAAGCAAACGACTACATGAGGAGGCAAGGCTATGACCTCTCGCTCGGTGAAGGTCTTCATTTTGGTCAAGGTGTCAGGGTTCCACCCCGTCCTGCCTACGTACCAAAAGGAAAACCAGATAATTATTACGGTCATAAAAGGGGTCTAGGTTATGCTTCATCATCTGATGACGAATATTGCCAACAGATCATTAGCCAACTAATAAATAAGAGTGGGCATTCATCCGATGCTTCAACCTGGGATTCTGATGTGAGCATTGGGGAAAGGTTCAAAACTCTAATGTCAAACATGGCAACAGTTGATCCTTCCACAACAAAAGGAGACGATCAGTTGCCCACTTGGGAAGATCCCTGGATACATTACATGAATGTCCAATACGGCAATCGATTTGAGCAAAGAGAACCTCCTACTGAGGATAAAGTAATCCAAGTTAATATGGGTGACGAAAGTAATCCGAAACCTATATTTATTAGTGGTGATCTTCCGTCAGATGAAAAAGAAGAATTAATCGCCCTCATTAGAGAGTATATCGACATTTTCGCATGGAATTACGAAGATATGCCAAGACTCGATCCAAATGTAGCAATGCACAGCCTTAACATTAAACCGGATGTCAAACCCGTCAAACAACAACAAAGACGGTTTCGTCCGCAAATTATGGAGGCAATAGAAACTGAAGTCAAGAAACTGATTGATTCAGGTTTTGTTAGAGAAAAACAACATCCCGAATGGCTGGCCAATATTGTTCTAGTCCTTAAAAAGAACGGAAAGATCAGAATCTGTATTGACTTCAGAGATCTGAATACCACCTGTCCTAAAGACGACTTCCCCCTACCAATTACGGATGTCATCATTGACAACACATGCGGGTTTGAGAGAATGTTATTTATGGACGGATTTTCTGGATATAATCAGATCAAGATGCACCCAGACGATGAAAAGCATACATCATTCAGAACACCTCTTGGTGTCTTTTGTTATACTGTTATGCCTTTCGGTTTGAAGAACGCCGGTGCTACGTACCAATGAGCAATGACGAAGATCTTTCAAGAGCACCTTAGGAAGACAGTCGAATGCTACGTTGATGACCTGGTCGTTAAGAGTCGTGATAAAAGCGATCACATTAACGATTTGAAGACAATGTTCGATCTTATGAGGACTCACCAGTTAAAGATGAATCCAACTAAGTCATTCCTTGGAATGTCCAGCGGTAAATTTCTTGGGTTCGTTGTCACCACAAAAGGTATTCATATCGATCCTGATAAAGTGAAGACGATACATGAACTACAACCCCTGAGAAATCTTAAAGAACTCAGAGGTCTGCAAGGTCGATTAGCATATATCCGTCGGTTTATATCAAACCTATCCGGAAAATGTCAACCGTTCTCTAAACTCACAAAGAAAGGCGTGTCATTCGTTTGGAATGAATCATGTCAGAATGCATTCAAAGATATTAAAACATATCTAGCGAATCCACCTATTCTTGTTGCACCGAAATCGGGCAGACCGTTTTTGATTTATGTCAAAGCGACGAGCCATTCGTTAAGTGCATTACTCGCACAAGACGACGATAACGGTCATGAACAAGCTGTGTATTATCTGAGTCGTACATTGGTAGGAGCTGAGAAGCTGTGTATTATCTGAGTCGTACATTGGTAGGAGCTGAGTCTTGTTATCCGATGATTGAGAAAGAATGTCTCGCTTTGGTATTCGCAATCCAAAAAATACGATATTATTTAGTTGGACAGACAATTTATGTCATTTCCAACATAAACCCTATCCGAGTATTCATGACCCAACCGGCCTCCATGAATTGGCGTTTAGCCAGGTGGGCTCTACTATTATCGCAATATGACCTGTACTTCAAACAACAAAAATTAGTTAAGGGACGAGCTATTTGTGATCTTTTGGCAGAAAACCCTACGAAAGATGTAGTCGAGTTGTACGACGATCTGCCGGATGAAACTCACGAAGTTAATATCACCTCACATCAGAAAGTGTGGCAATTATACTTCGATGGGGCTTCCCGAGCAACCAACGTGGCAAGTGCGCCCGGACGTTCTAAAATCTCCTCAGGAGTGGGGGTCGTTTTAGTTTCCCCGGAAAAGTATGTCTTACCTAGAGCATACTCATTGACCGAACCATGCTCTAATAATGTGGCTGAGTACAACGCATTAATAATTGGACTTAATTTTGCCAAAGAGCTGGGGGTCGAATACCTTGAAGCTTTTGGGGATTCTCAATTGGTAGTTAATCAGATACGAGGAGAGTATGAAGTTAGAAATCGGGATCTGATTCCATACCACCAGGTGGCCATCGAGATGGCAAGCTCGTTTGAAGAATTTTTCATCGAATACGTTCCACGTCTCCAAAATGCATATGCAGACGCATTGGCGGCATTATCGGTATCTCTGGCTCAGCCTCCCGAAAACGAACAATTAATTACAGTGAGAACTCACCACCTTATTGTTCCAATCTACGATTCGATCGCTAAAGAAGCACACTCAACAAGAGTTGAACCCGAAGTTCGATATTGGCGTTTCCCTATTATCGATTATGTCCTACATGGTATCTTACCTGAAGACGTAAGAGAAAGGGATTCGATTCGGCGGAGAGCACCGAGATTTTACTACAACGCTGAAGTACAAATACTGTACCGACGGTCGTACGATGGTCTATTACTCCGTTGTCTATCCAACAAGGAAGCGGAACAAGCACTCAAAGAGGCGCATGATGGGACATGCGGTGCACATCAGCCCGGTCCTAAACTCTGCGACCGACTTAGGAGAATTGGATATTACTGGCCAACTATGGTAAATGATGCAGTTGACTACGCCCGACGATGTCAAGTGTGTCAATTACATGCAAATTATATGCACCAGCCTCTAGAGCATCAGCACCCATCAGCAACATCATGGCCATTTGAAACTTGGGGAATGGATATTGTAGGTCCTATTTTTCCGCCTTCGGTTAAAGGGGACCGTTTCATTCTGGCAATCACCGATTACTTCTCGAAACGGGCAGAAGCGGTTCCACTTAAAGAGGTGAAGACAAGTGATGTTATCAAATTTATTAAACACCACATCATATATCGGTATGATGTCCCGAGGTGAATAGTGCACGATAATGGTCCTCAATTCGTTAGCAACGCATTTATCAAATTCTGCGGTAAATTCGGGATTAAGGACGTTTCATCAACTGCTTATAATCCCACAACTAATGGATTGGCCGAAGCTTTTAACAAGACCATTATCAAGATTTTGACAAAACTTGTGAAAACCAATAAACGAGATTGGGACGACAAACTTGGCGAAGCCCTCTAGGCTTATCGTACGACTGTCCGCACGCCAACAGGAACAACTCCATACTCCTTAACATATGGATGTGAAGCTGTCATGCCTTTAGAAATACAAATTCCCTCTCTCCGCATCGCTCTCGCAACGGGAATGACGACGGAAGAAAATCACCAGAAATGTCTCGAGGAATTAGAAGTGTTAGATGAAAAGCGCTTGGAAGCTCAGCAACAGATCGAGTTTTATCAAGCTAGAATTTCCCGGGCTTTCGATAAAAAGGTCCGACGATGAAGTTTTAAAGAAGGAGATCTGGTTCTCGCCGTTCGAAGACCTATGATTCTTAATTCTAAGAAGAAAGAAAAATTCCAACCCAAATGGGAAGGGTCGTTTGTAATAGAAACGGTCTATTCAAACAGTGCTTATCGCCTGATTACACGGGATGGTAATAAATTAATGATGCTAATAAATGGGAAGCTCCTGAAAAAATATTATCCGTAATATGTTCAGGATAACCTATGTAAAATGGAAAGTTCCTAGGGAATCCTGTATAGGATATTTCAGGATAACCCGAGATCAGTTGATTGTTCTAAATGAGAAACTGATCATTTGAACAATCCATTCTTGATTATCATAAAATTCTTTTACGGCTTTTGGTGAGATGAGATTCAAATCTGTAAACAGTTAATCTTTCCTCACAAAACCCCTCACCGATCAAATTGATCGACGAAGGGTCCATCAAAACCGTCATGGATTAAAATCCTTCGAACTCCCGTTGTATCTGTTTTCTAGCATTCCCAATGCTAAAATTATGATACAATGTCAAAAAATTCAGGTTATCGGTCCATATCAGTCGCCGAATCATTTCGTGTCAAATTCTTGTGTTTGACATCAAAAGTTCCCACTGAGTAGTTTGTACAAGTCAACAAACTCATTGTTATTTGTACCCCACTCCCATTCATTACTTGGTCAAACCTTACTACAGTTAGGACCAAAACCAAAATCCCTTCTCGATTCTTTCAATGAACGAGAGGTCCACAAATCGAGCGATCAAACCTTCCTACAGTTAGGATCGTCTCAAAACTCCCACTTGGTCAAACCTTACTATAGTTAGGACCACAACCAAAATCTCCTTTCGATTCATATTGCGAACGAACGGTCCACTTTTGAGTTGAATAGTCAAACCTTATGACAGTTAGGATTATTCAAACCAATCCAGATTCTCTAAGTGGAGATCCCACTTTGAGTTTCTTATGCACCAGGAGATAGAATATAAAATTCTTCCTCTCCGATTTTGGGTTCATCTCTACCAACAAACAAGAGACCAGGAGATAGAATATAAAATTCTTTCTTTCCAATTTTAGGTTCTTCTCTACCAACAAACAAGAGACCAGGAGATAGAATATAAAATTCTTCCTCTCCGATTTTGGGTTCGTCGCTACCAACAAACAAGAGACCAGGAGATAGAATTGGGTCCATCTCTACCAACAAACAAGAGATTGAAAGGTAGAATACCCAATTCTTTCTTTATAAATTTGGGTTCATTTTCCTGCATAGGAAATATAACCTACTTACATTTTAAAATCCATGTCATTCATGCATGGGGGATGTTATCTCAATCCCTTATTAGAGATAAGCCTACATCTAACACATGTAGCCTACATATTCAATATTGTAGTTCAAAGTCTAAAAGAGTTTAATTCTTTTAGCACAACGTTATATGTGAAACGGACTTAGATAATTCACATACTAGCCCGATTCAAACGGTAGTCGGTAAAGGCATATCAAATCCGTTGATGGCTGAGGATTTGCAAAAAATCCTATAAGTATTATGGTTATTTATTCTAAACGAGAATGAGTAATCATAATAAAATCTCAATGAGCAAAAGAGTTTAATATATTGACCAAAAGCGTTCAAACAAAACTACATACGAAAAAATATACGTTCTCAAAATTACAATAGTTTATAATGATGGATTTGATCCTCTAATTGGGACAGTTCTGTCACATAAGCCAGTTCAAGCTCAGATACCAAATTAGCTTTAAAGCTTTCTTCATCAACGCTTTGAATTCTGGCGACTTCTTGTTCCTTTTCAGCAAGTATCTTATCCTGAAGATTCAGTTGCTGAAATAAATTTTCTTCAGCTTGAGCTATCTCTACCAAACTAGACTCTAAAATTTCATGAGCATCTTTGGCCTTTACAAGTTTTTCTTCTAAGCGGGCTATCTCAGTTCGACTCAACTCTAAGTCCCGGTGTAGGTCGACCTTGGCTTGTGTTCTTTTGGCAACACTCACCCTAAGTTGATTACTGCGGGTTCTTAGCTTTTGGAGTTCGAATTCAGCTGATTTTTGAGAATCACGCCACGCTTGCAACCTGGAGTCCATGTGAGAAGCAATATAAGAGGGTACGCCTTTGGTGCGGAGATACTTCAGAAATTCAGCATGTTGCTTGAAGTCGGCCAAATAAGTGTTGATCGAGTCGGCTAATTCATTATATCCTTCCTCTCTGATTTCCGATATGTAACGATCAAGAGGTCTCTTAAAATTCTCAAAATACGATCCTTTGAAGAGAATGCGATCGACCATAGCGTTCAAAAAGGAGATGAAGCCTTGGAGATCAGAGCAAATGACAGCCTTATCCGGGTCCTCGTCTGCCAATAAAGCTTGGATTTGATTTGATAATGATGAAGAAGGAGCTGCGATGAGGACAAATATGTCAGTACAAAATATATATGTGCATACATAACAACGAACGGAAGTATACCAAGCTTAATGAAAAATTCAATGACTTAACTACCTTGACTTGTCGATACCGGAGTGGTCTCTACAACTGCTGGAGTTGGTTCAGGAATGATACTTGTCAACGCACCCGCTACATCAGATGATTTTTCAACTAAAATATCAGAGAACTTCGGGTCCAGGTTAATAGGCCTCTTGGGAGAGGATTCTGCCAATAAGAGAATCACAATGAGTATAATGGAATATTGATCAGAAATTTAAAACAAATGATTGATATAAAACTCACCAACTCTAGTCACAACAGCTGCCGATGTACCGACTTCTTCAGTTGGTCTCGTTTTTGTTGCAACAGGACTAAGTTGGGGAGTGACATTAATTTCTATCATCATGGGGTCCACAGGAGTAGTAGGTTGAGGTTCAAGAATTGATGATTGAAAATCAACTCCGGTTCCTGCCCATGACAAGAGGTCACAACCCTCAGGTTGATCAGATGTTCCAATGGTTATGGTGGTATCAGTTCCAGCAACTGGTCCTATAATTCGAACACTTACATGATTAGGCAAGTTAAAAAAAAGAAGAAGAAAAATACGGAGTTTACAGAACAAAAGCCCTACTCTCAGAAGGACCCGCTTCTGTTAAACTAACTCCAACAGTTGATCTGATGGCTGTATCAGAGGCTTTCCCCGATAATAGATCGGAGATATACTGATGGTCACCATCTGAGAGATCGAGATCGAGGTTATGCTCGTTGAAATCCTCGACCTCTGTTGCATGTGTGGCCTCTCCTCCAACAGATTCTTTCATGATGGCATCTACAGAATATATTGGGTCATGAGTAACACATATACTTATATGAACTCACACAAAATAGAGAATAGATTTACCTCCATTAACCGGGACGGATCCGAGGGCTCCACTACTTGCACCCGCTTCTTTTAGTTTGACTAGAAGGAGAAAAAGTGCACAAGTCATTAGAAGAGGCACGCGTTTTGACTCATTCATCTTTCGAAATTGTCTTCCAAATGGAGAAAGAGCTGTACCTGTATTTGAGGCTGATGGATCAACATCAGAAGTTGTAGGAACACCAGCGGTTTCATCTGTACGCGCATCTTGCATTTGTTGAACGAAGCTGGGCGCCTCAGCTTCCATACCGCCAGGAAAAGCAGTGTCAGCCTAAAATTCTCCCTCTTCTTGACTCCCTACAAGGATTGAGTGTAAGATAAGCCCGAGTATTAAGAAATATAAGAGCAGTAAAATGAAAATAAAGACGAATGTTTACCTTGTTCGGTTGAAGAAACACTGCAGTCAGATGTCTCCTCTAAAGCGGGAAGACGAACATGTGGCTTAGAGGCGGCCTTCTTCCGTATTTTTAGTGGACGCGCTTCATCCTGGACCCCAGATCCTTCGTGACGATGTTTGGTGCGTAATTTAGTTATGGGAGGGACTTGGGTTTGAGCTTGAGCGGAAGATTGTGATCTTTGCCGACGAGCAAGAGGCATTGTATCTTCTTCATCCTCTTCGTCTCCACTGAGGACCTCTACCGTCATTCGATTGGGATAAGTCATAACGACTCTCTCCCTCCTTCTTTTCGGAGCATCTTGCAGTTGGGCAGGAGCAGCATAGTGAGCTCTGCGAGCAGTGGAAGAGTTTACGAGTCCTCTCTCAAAGAAAGAATCGGGGAGACCAACTGTCTCTCCTTCATTCTTTTGTTCAGCCTCTGCTTCTGTTTCCCCAGAACTCGAATCAGTCTCACCCGCCCCCTCAGAAGTTTCTGTTTCATCGGTATGAAACTCTTCTTCGCTATCAGTTGGGTGGGCCGGTTCCTTTCCCTTTCTAGACGATTCGGTAGCCTCTTGCCTTCGAGGTGATAATATGGTTTCACGGGTCACTTCTGTTGTACGCCGTGGAGAGTTGCCTCTTCTTCTAAGTCCGATATCCTCCTATTCCGAGTGGCGATATTAGCAGCTATCAGCCACTTACAATAAAGGAAGGTCATTCGTAGAGGCGGCACTTCCAAGGGGAGATCGAACTCAACATTTGTACAACCGACGATGCTCCAAAACCAAGCTCTCGCCCCATCGATAAGTCCACCTCGAACGCTAAGTTGACGGTTCGGGTTACCGACATACAGTTGGTCATAGCCGAATTGGCGAGCAAATCAACATGGAAAATAAGGTTCAATATGACAAACATCTTTCACCCTGTGTACTAGATAACCAGGTCGAATGTTCATCAGCCATCTGAAGCACCCGACATCCAAAACGGTACGATTCTGCCTTGGTTCTTCAGCATCCAATAAGGTCGTATTGTATGTGCTGGAAAATCAAGGGAAGCAAGGGAAGAATTCCTAACATTTGTGAACTTTGAAGTGCCTCGTTATATCCATCCACCGATGTTTAACCCATTTACAACCCTCAAGATTTTACAACAGAGGGAGACTGGGATCCACCGTCTCAGGAGCCTCCATTAAATCTGGCCGGTGAAGTACCAACCAGGTCATCAGATAAGTGTAGGGTAGTTCCAGCTTCGGAACGGATACGCTGGCGGAAGGTTTCTTTCCCTCTTGAGTAAGCACGGAAACTAATTGCCGTAATCCACTGTGAATAGCGGCCACCATGGCAGGAAGTAAGGATAATCTGTGACCTGTAACTAACTGGACAGTTGGATACAACACTTCAATCGGCATAGCATCAGAGGGTTGATGGGGAACGACACACCTTTTCAGCCAGAAAGCCAGAAAGCCGGCCAACAGGGTAGTAGGATGGATCGGAACACCAGCTTGCCACAAATAAGAACGGAATTTAGTACCATGAGGAAACCCGTCTTCTGAGTGAGAGGTATAGGATTGTACGTTCATTTTCTCTAACAGTCGGTTGATCTCATTCGGAGTCAAAGGAGATAATCCACACACCTCTTCCGAATGATTATCAAGGTTCTTGAACAAATAATTGGCGAATTGTTTCAAGCTAATCTGGGGAGATTTCTTCTTAGCTCTAGTATCCATCTCAGCCATAGCTATATGATAATGACAAGTCAGTTCCCATAAAGTATCGTGGTTCATAGTTGACCGATCTTTCATCTTATTCAACTGACTAGCGGTTGGGAAGAATTCTTGATACGGGACGTCACCTATAGGCAAACCAGACACCTTCATCATTTCATGCAGTGGTAACCCGAGCTCCCCATTCTTGGTGAAGAATGTATTGGTGTCAGGGTTGTAGATCTCAAACAAACAGAGGAAATGACCTACACTGATCTGCAAACCATACATACTGGCACGGATCGGGACCAATAACCCTAATTCTGCCAATTCTCGTCCCCAGCGATTCAATACATATCAGGTCATTCTGGTCCACCACTTGTCTCCAAAATAATGGACCCATCCGTAATATCTGAAGTTCTGGTTAGGTAATCTCTTTCCCGCTGCCGCTAACCGATTCTTCACGGTATTTGCTTGTACTATCTTTTCATACTGAGGAATATTATCTTGACCTAAAATACCCGGATGAAGTCCCCGCACAGAAGCCCTGTCACTAGAACCTGGGGTGGCTTCTTTCCCAATAAAACCAAAGTGAATACGCTCGTGGTTTTCAGTCAATCTCCAGAACATTTCACGTCCAACTGACAAGTTTCTGAACTTTAACAGTGAATGCTCCCGAGGGATCAAGGGCAGATACAAGAATAATGATCCGCTCTCATATAACCACTGCGTAGGTCTACAAGAAACGATCTCCAGATCTCTTACAAAGTCGCCAAACAAGAAATCTGGCTTCCTTATGCGCTGGTTCGAGTCTTCTTCTAAAATTAAGGTTGCGTCCGTGATTAAACGTCGCAGAATACGACAACTACCTTGCCGAATCAACTCTCTAGCTCCGTCACTGTAGTCTGGCTTGAATTGGGGAGCTGATTCAATTAACGGAATCCCCTCGTAATAAGAGTGGGTACCACTACTTTGGCCCGTAACCTCATCAGCACTGAAGATTGCAGAAGGAAAATGGACTGATAAAGAAGATATACACATAAATTGTGTAAGAATAATCCTAAAATTTTAGAGAAAGCGGTATATCTTACTCCATAAGATATAATCGCTACCTCATAACAGGTGCGACGATTTTCCATCTACCACATGTATAAAAGAGATATGCGTTACTATGTACGAGCATTATAACGGCATATCAAAATCTTTCAACACACATGGGATGATACGAAATCGCCCCTGTATATTCTGAGGTGTGTTTTGTCCAAGCAAAACAAACACTTTCTAGCGTTGATCCCCTCAAAGAAGGATACCGGCTCTTCTCAAATGTATCTCAAAGGATGACAAACGAGGGTTTGCATACAAATACAGATATATACGTATGAAATTGACAAAATACGGTATTTAAATGCGTGAAAAATTGAAAGGAGTATACCCCCATGCGAAGCAGTAATGGGATCAGCCCCTTCAGTGGGCTGGACAGTCAAACGACCTCGGGAGACTCGGGATCTTCACGGCGACATGATGAAAATATGCTACCTGTCAAAATCCAACGAGAAAGTTAGGGTTTTGGGCTTAGAATTAACAAAGATAACATCAAATAAGTCCAAAAGTCTGCATGCGTGGGGATGAACCAAAGGACGTTGAAATTTCAAAAGGGAGAGAGAGAACAAACTCACCAAATCCGAATGAAATTTCCCCGAATAAGAGCTCCACCCAAATCAGAAACAAAGAGGAGAAGAAGAAGCGGAGAACTGGTCGAAAATCGCTAGAAATCTCTCAAAAAACCGATTCAAATTCGATATGAGATAAAACCTGTCAAAAAACCCTAAGTCGGGGTTTGATATCCCCGACTTCACCATGCGAGACAACCTTCACTGTCTCGCCGTGCGAGACAGTATAAGCTGTCTCGTACAACGAGATAGCATATACTGTCTCGCACCGCGAGACAGTATAAGCTCTGTTATCGCGAGACAATGACGACTGTTTTGAGTATAATAGGCAATGTCGTGGTGTTCTGATGAAGTAACCTCAGCCCACGTATAATGCACATGAATACTCAACAGGAAGTTTCTGGAGAATATTACTCTGAATATTCTTAAGGATAACCTGACGAACTCTCAATGGGTGTATAAGTATCAATTTGGTGACAAAAGCTGGACTCACAAGTACAAATACCAGCTCCGATTCAAAATCTCGACAACGGTTAAGCGATAAACGCGGTACCGGAAGGATATTAGCTATTCTACAAGGAACTGAATAGACTAAAGGAAGAAGAGATCGGGAGTTGAAGCCTTTTATGGATCCTTCTATACGATTTACTCAACCAAGAATTGAAAGGATCGTAAGTAAAATCTATCTTATTCAAAGTATCTCAGACTTCTCTATAAAAGAATGAGTCTGGAATACTTTGGAGGGGGTATATGTAGGCGTCAAAAATGCTGATAGATATCCAAACATAAGAGAAGATCACCCAAAAACCACAAGAAATGACTTCATACTGTCTTAGAAAGATCAAGACATGTATGGACTGTCTCGCCAGCGAGACAGTGTTCCCTATCTCGCCAGCGAGACAGTGTTCGCTATCTCGCCAGCGAGACAGCTTTGAAATGATCAAAAATCAATTAAATAACTGCCACCCACATGTCCATTAACTGCCAAGGGACGTGAAAAACATCGTGAGCGAAAATCACGTGAATAACTACCAAAATAACGGAGTTTGAAACATGGGAAAGCGGTTACAATAGAAACTGCCAGGCAGTTAGAATTTCCGAGACAGTATTTACTGTCTCGGAAGCGGCCGCCGAGACAGTAAACACTGTCTCGCAGGCTTAACTTCTTCGTTTTGTTGTATTTTTCAGTTATATGTCCCAGAGGCTATAAATACCCCCCTAGGGTCATTACTGACGAGGATCGAGCAATTTGGAGCAGTGAGAACAGTAAGATTTGAGTTCTTGGTGTGATTCCTTGAGATTCGAGCATTGACTTGATCTTAAGAAGAGTGACCATCTTACTTTGATAAGATATTCACTTCAAATTCCTACTTCGATAAACGAAGGAAGAATCTTTAAACCCCTTCACAATCTGTGATTTGGTGGTCCATGAGTCTCCCGACACAGGCAAAGTCCCACAAAACAAGAATCGATAAACGATTTTTTGTGTTATTTTCTCGAAAGTTGTAATTTTCTCAATTTTTTATTGTAATTCATTGTAAACGACTGAAGTTCAATAGAATTATCAATGGAAACAAATTTTGCAGAAAACAATGCTGAATGGCCAGACTAAGAAATTTTCTAGGGCTTGTCCTTTAACAGCATTTTGAGGCATCCTTTCTCCTGACATTTGTCCACCGCTAGTCATCAAGTAGATCGGGATGAACCCACATTAACTCTTCATTCGAAGTAGCAAGGGGTACCAACCCTTTATCTCTCTGACCATGTGGGTTAGTGTTTATCAGGTGTAGCTCCCTTTTAGGGATCGAGATCACACCAATCTGAGCTTGAACTAGTGGAGAACTCCCTAGTTGGACTAACACCATGTTGGTAGTCACTGTTTTCTACCTCGTTTTCAGCTTCGAACCTGACAATAATTTCTTTACCCTTTTCGCCTTGAGAGACAAGTTGTTTCCAAGAACGACATTCCACAACCCCCATTTGGGATAGGAGGTTGGTCTGTAAATTGTGTTGACAGGTTTTCACCAGTGCAGACTGTGTCATACCTGTTGGACATCGAAGAGCCACGCTTCAGAACCTTTCTATGAAGGCTTTGATGGGCTCCCCCTCCTTCTGCTTAGTGGCAAGAAGGGTAGTGATGTAGACTTATGTGTCGTCTTCAAAGAATCTTGACAGGAAGAGTCTCTCTGGATCCGCCTACTACTGGATACATCCGGCAGGAAATTTTTTGAACCATTCAAATGTAACCCCCTTAAGGGTGCCAATGAACAACCGAGTCAGTACGACATCATTTGATATCACATTCCCAGTCTGTGACTTGAAATGATAGATATATTGGTTCGATAATCCGTGCCGTCAAAAGTTTTTACGTCCCGCTTCCCAAAATACCCAGCAATCGGGATACGAACAAGCCTGTAATGTATTAGACCGAGGAGAAATAAATACTAGACCATTTTTTACTCAATCTAATACGCTAAGCGTCAAACAATAAAGTGCGAAGTCATAGGTTCCCGATCATAATTAGCAAGAATATGATAAACAACTCAAAATAGAAAAGAGTCATATCATAAATAATATATCATCCGAGACACAAAATTTGGGTCAAAGTGCCCTTATTACAAAACAATCCAACTAAAGAAATATGAAAATACATAGTCAAAGAGAAAAAGAAAGGAAGTACTGCAAAAATAAACTAAGTCCATCAAATGACTAAAAGGGTAATTAAGCTTCGGCTTCTTCTTCAGCTCTGTCTGCAAAACACTCCTGCTGAGGATACTCAGACTCTGGCGTGTCTCCAAGCTAGACCTGTCTGTCCTCTAAATCTGACGTACAACCCGAGAGAACAGGAGTACGTCAGCGTGCATAGCACACGACAAAGTTCCACAAGGGAGAATAGAAACGGTCGAATGACCAAATACCATAACAGTAAATAAAATAGAAGCATGCATCTGGTATTCGAACAGTCTAAATAAAATCCACTACTAGGGTATAACGATCAGAAGAAACCAAAATCATCCATGTAATGAGGTCATGCAACTGGCCATCCTATAATAGCTCACTAGTCCACATCTCAAATAGGTTAATGTTCGCATTACCGGATAACTGATTGTTCACGATCCTCTACGTGCATCCAATACTGCAAAACGATTCGGTAAGAGGACTACACGCAATCCGATTTCAGCCTGGTCCAAACTCAAGCAAAACTCAGGTGACGAAACTATTTCACTGACCACATGCAAAATGATTCACTAGCCCAATAGACTAACCCTAGTGCGAAATGATTCACTGGTGCAACCCTGGAAGATAATCAACAACCACATCTGATCATGCGAACCAAGACTTTCCCACCCCAACATCTCTTGTGTTTCTAGACCTATAATGGATCGCTAGTTCATCCCTTAAGTATATTCAACGCACCCGTACATGTCACTAAGTCTTGTTCATGACGCGCAAAGCCACTAAGTCATGAACTACTAATGGTTCTCGATCACAACAAGAAAATAATAAATGAATGCAACCAGTCATGTATAACGATATCATGGCATGTCAAATATATTAAAATAAAGATCGTAAAACATGAATAGTAACTATGAACAGTACGGTGGATGTGTACAGTAGCAGTGAGTAGATAAAAAATAATTCCTTTTTCAAAATAGATTTCCTTTAAATTATTTATAATTTTTCTAAAATGATTGTGTTATTAAAATAAATTCTTTTATTTTATAATAATTATTCTAAAAATATTTTTTTGTCAAAATAAAATTCTTTTTCTTACGGTATATTATTTACTGTTATCATTTAGTATTATTCATCAAACAAACCCATGTAGATAATCATATCACAGTTTAATATGCAGATAATTCATAACAGATCTCAAATTTTTTGTAAATAACAAGCTGAATAACGGGATCATGCCTACGAGGCTAAGGGCCTACGGATGAGGCGACGACGCCGTTACAGGTCGAGGAGCTGATTTGTGGAGCTGGATGGCGGCGTTGGCGGTAACGAAGGGGGCTGTTGGACATCGGGGGTTGAGCAGGAAAGCTCATGGCGACAGGGCTGTTCGCGATGGGCTTGGGCGGTGAGTCAGGCTGTAGTGCATGCTGTTTGAAGAGGGAGGAGGAGTCATGGCATAGAGTCTGTCTGTAGCAGGGCTCAGGGGTCGGTCAGAGTCTTAGATATTTTGTCGACGCGAAGGGCAGTGGGTGAGTAGGACTTAGGGACATGAGACGAGTTTATGGCTTTTGGAGTTTGAGCGAGTGAGAGAGAAATATCTCTGCTGCGGCGTCGCTGTACGGGCCATGCTCTGGTTGGTGGGTGAGCACCTGAGCTTGGCGTTGCCCCTGCTCCACCGTCCCACTAGTTCTTCGTCTCTATTCTTCTGCGCTTGGTGTCGATTTGCTGGTGTTTGCGCTGGCGCTGGGTTCCTGTCCCTCTGCCGCGCTTCCCCGGGCGGTTTGTTCTGGTTCTCGGAATCATCGGGTTCTCCGCTTGCTCGGGCGAGGTTTGTCCTGGCCTTGGTGGCCGGCCCGGCGGCACTGGGTCTCCTACTTCCCCTAGTAACAAGATGAGGCGAGAGAGTGGAGAGGGCGGATTGTTGAAGCGTTGGGCACCGGTGAGGGGAGACGCGTCGCGATCAAGGAGGGGGAGCGGCTAGGGTGAACTTGACTCGTGTTGGGGGTTAGGAATAAGGCGGCCCGGATCGGTTCGAGCAGGAGCTAGTAGAGAGGAGGTGGTGGTCACAAGGGTGAAGGAGGCTGGGGTTTTGGGCGGCGGCAAGGAAGGAGGGCAGAGAGAAAATATGAGGAGAGAGAGAACTAAGGTATGCGGTTATATAGGAGAGGGATTAAGGTTAAGGAGAATAATTAAGGGTAATTAGGGAGGAAAATAAGGATAAAATTAGGGAGAAAAATAAGAAAAAAATCAATATAAATTAATTACTAACAATAATAGAAAATCAAATATATATTAATTTAAAAAGTTTTTACTGTAACAATTAAATTTATAATTAGTAAAACTATTAAAATAAATGTAAAACTGGATTTCTAAATCATAGAAAATTTTAGAAAATTAAAAATATATAAACACTCTTTTAAAAATAATAATTTAATATTTAAAAATAACAAAAAATTATTTAAACTAGTATCAAAAATTCATGGTCATTACAAAAGTTTGTAGGGTCGGGACTTTGAACTTTGGAGGATAAGGGGCTGTATCACATTCGGCTGGATAGGGTCTAACAACTCCCACATCTTGGAGATCGCTTGTGGTAGCAATGGTATTGAGACGAGCTTCCAGTTCCTCTATTTTAGCCGACTGATTGAGGATTCTGCTCAACCTCGGACTCTCTCCCTTCTTCAGAGGAAGATTATACATGATGAGCTTCTTGCTCAGAGGTTTCGACCACTTTTTCCTTCCCTTTTGATGAAGATGATCCTCCTATTTGAGAAGATTTTTGCCGATGTGGCAAATCTGATTTTGAAGACTTGTTCTTGTCTATAACAATTTGAGCCATTAAGTCCTAAAGTTCACCTTTGGCCTCCTGCTGTGCTTTGAGCATGACTTGCTGCTCATCAAGTGTCTTCATAAGATCATCAAGATATCCTTCTATATAAACAAAGCTCTCGTGTTCTGCAGAAGAGCTAGAAGATTGAGATTCTGGGATGGCTGAGTGTTTATCATCAGACTCAATTCCTTTAGCTAACTTCTGGTAGTTGACAAGAGGTATGACTATAGGACGTGAAAATTCCCTAAGTGTCAGAGCCCGCTTGCTAAGGGCTTGAGCTCGTTTGCATTCAAACAAAGCCCAGCAGAGCTCGCCTACGGAGCTTAATCGCCCATATTCACTGAGCTCGCCTGTAGAGATTAACTTCACTTGTTTGTTAAGCTCCCTGTAGAGTTCAGCCCTGCCTGATTGTTGAGCTCACCTGTAGTGCTCAACCTCGTCTCTTTATTGAGCTCGCCCGTTGAGCCCAACCCTGCCTGTTCATTGAGCTCGCCCGTAGAGTTCAACCCTACCTGTTTGTTGAGCTCGTTCATAGAGCTCAACCTCGCGTCTTTGCTGAGCTCACCCGCAGAGCTCAACCTCACCTGTTTATGGAGTTCGCCCACAGAGTTCGGTCACCTTTCCTTGTTGAGCTCGCTCGTAGAGCTCAACCTTGCCTCCTTGTTGAGCTCGCCCGTAGAGCTCAACCTTACCTTTTCATCGAGCTCACCCGCAGAGCTCAATCTCTCCTGTTTATTGAGTTTGCCCATAGAGCTCAACCACTCCCAATTGTTGAGGTCTCCTGTAGAACTTAACCTCTCCTTGTACTATTGAGCTCGCCTACAGAGCTCGGTCTCGCCTGTTTATTGAGCTCACCCACAGAGCTCGAGCATCGCCTTTTAGATTGACTCACTCGCATGAATTAAGCTCATCAAATCATTGAGCTCTCCAGCACGAGTTCAACCTTGCATGAATGCTTCGCTCGCCTGAACAAGCCAGGCACGCCTGTAGGGAGTTCGTCCACATAAACTCTGCTTGCCAACGAACGCCAGCTCACATGTTGGTGGGGCCCACCAGTCGACCTCGCCTATTCGCTAAGCTTGCCTGCAAGCTCGCCTGAGCATTCATACAGCCTTAAGCTCGCCTGTAGCTTTGCTAGCCTTGCCTGAGTAATGCAAGCAAGCTGCTTGCTTGTGGGAGTGGGCCTACCCACTTCTCACGTCCTGGGTGATGATGAGGCATGTCTCTCACCTCCCCTGTAGTGGTCACATCCCACAGCTAGGGGAGGGCATGATGCTCCTCACCTACTAGTGGTCAAATCCCACAAATCAAGTGATGACCTATGTCATCCCTTGCCTATTTAAGGCCTCCTTCAGCCAACATAAAAAATAGGAGGGAGGAAAAGAAAGAGAGGAGAAGTTGAGAAGGGGAGGACGTGAAAGGAGGTTGGTGGTTGATTGGCTAGGGCTTGGCATTGCTATTGGCAAGGCTCTTCAACCAGAGACTTGTTTTGGGCTCACTTCCTTAGTAGAATATTGCTAGCTCCTTGCTTTGGTTATTGAAGTAGACTCAATCCAAACTCTCAGATTTGAGGCTCATCAGCTCTTTGCAAACTCTTGCATCATAGCTCTCTCCAAGTTCGCGGCTTTTCAAGCTCGGGTACAGTCAAACTCAATCGCTTCGGAGCCTCTATTGCACACTGAAGCTCCAACCGTAACTTCGATCGGATCGTCCAAGGGAAGCAAACTCAGCATGAGCACCGAGGGCGGCATCCTACTGCTACCAACAAACCCACGTTTAACAAGGAGGGTCATTCCCTACTCCTCTATTGTAAAACATTTATTATAGTTTGTAATAAGCCACTCTTATAAATACAAACGACCCCTCGAGAAAGAAGTCAATTATTTACACCCAACAATGAATCCCTTTCGAGTCCGAGTGTATTGATAGATTCCATCAGACTCACTCGAGATCTCTTTCAAACCAGGAGACCCTTTGGAGCTAGAGATTGATGACCTCCCTCTACCGATCATATTGGAAGTAACTCCAAAGTATTCATCCTCTGAAGTTTTCCTCATGTGAGAACGTCGTCATTTGTTAGGCAAAACAACATTTGTTAATCGGTTGAACATTGTTGGTTTAGCCGCATGTGAGCATTATTGACATTCCGAGAGGACCGTAGAAATCAGCCGTTCAAATCGGCATGATTGAATGGCTTGTTGCATCGGTCTTTCTAGCGATATGAACTTTCTCAAATCCATTGTAGAGACTCGAGGAGAGTTACTTACTGAACATGAGTTTTGAAGTGGAACCCCCAATCTATGATTGGATGAGACTGGCTCCTAGTGAACATGAATCTTGTTGAGATGCCTTGAATTTATGGACTTCTTATGTTCGCCCATCAGTCTAGTCACGCTACGAATAACCCAGTACGGGGGTCTCGCACGAGTTTTATGACACAGCATCCAAATCTAAACTGGGTACTGGGTTTTGTTACTTGAGTCCAAATTTGTTGTTTGGAAAACTAAATGTGCGGGTCGCATTTGGCAAACTAAACGCGAGGGTCGCGTTTGGGCAACTAAACGCGAGGGTTGCGTTTGGGCAACTGAACATGAGGGCCATGTTTGGGCAACTAAACGCGAGGGTCACGTTTGGGCAACTGAACACGAGGGTCGTGTTTTGATTGAGTAACACGAAGCTCAGGTTCGCGTTCTACGCCGACTCGAGGTCCGCGTTTTGTTTGTGGAACGCGCCATTAAGGGTCGCGTTTAGCCTTGCTTATGCAAGGCTCATGCTTGGGCACATAAACTCGAGGCTCACGTTCTAAAATAGAAACACTGAGCTCAGGATCGCGTTTAGGCTCACAAACGATAAGCTCGCGTTGATTGGAGGATTGGCTTTCTCGGAGTTGTGCTCATCGTAGGGACTGTCTCCTTCGTCGACCAGCGTTCTTCCTCGCCTGATTTAAGGCTTTTGCAATGACGTCACTATCTGTATTGATTAAGTTAGCTACCGCCATGGGCCTCTTGTGACATGATATCTTTTGTTTGGGCACGGGTGTAAGGCTATCGTTTTCATCGGAAATCGTTTTCTTTATGGAATCCATTAAAACTTTTATCGCTTACAATGAATTACACAACAAAAATAAGAAAATTACAATTCCCTAGAAAATAACACAGAAATTGTTTAACAACTCCTGCTTTTGTGGGGACTTTGCCTGTGCCGGGGTGCGTTAGGCTGTGGACCACCAATTCACAAGATTCTAATTGAACCGTGAAGGCTTTTGGATATTCTTCTTCATTTATCGAAGTAAAAATCTTAAGCGAATATCTTATTGATATAAGATGTTTACTCTTTCAAAGATCAAGTCTGAGCTTAGATCTCTAGGAATCACCAAAAGCTTCTTAAAAGTGTTTATGAAAGATGAAGACTCTCTCTCTTGCTCAAAATCACCAAAAGCTCAAGTCTCTATGCTCTAATTCTTCTCTCCATGCTTAACCTCATGTGTAGGAAGGTATTTATGGGGATATAGATGCATAACTGTTGAAATGGGGGAAAAATAACTGATCAGCCATATTTTCTTTGGGCGCGGCAGCCTAGCGTGGCAGTCTCCACTGCCGTGGCTAAAGGAACAGTTCCACCCACGTTTGTAACTATTTACCTTTGCATTGGTGCACGTTTTCCGTGAGTAGTAGGCATATTTTTAGGGTATAACTGATCCTCCACGTTACTACACGTTCTCCCTCAGTTATAGAGCCACGTGGACCCTACTAAGATGCTAAAAACTATTAGCAAATCATAAGAAGACGCTCCAAAGCCTGCGCGACACAATCCACTGTCGCGCATATGCGCGTTAATTTCCACCGTCGCGCCTAAGCGCGTCAGTTTACACTGACGCGCATATGCGCTTCAGTGTATCTTGGCACGGGTTATTCTTCCATGTTATTTTATATGTTCCTTTGCTTCTTTTGGCTTTGGATAATCCCCTCTGACTTAGAAGATGATACTCATTGTTTTCTCTTTGCCTTGAGCTGTATTTGGATATCTATCAGTATTTTTAGACGCCTACAAACACCCCCTCCAAAGTATCTCAGACTCATTCTCTTATAAAGGAGTCTGGGACACTTGGATAAGACAGGTCTTATTTGTAATCTCTTCAGTACTTAGTTGAGGAGATCGTGTAGAAAGATCTGTAAACAGCTTCAACTCTTGAATTCTTCATCTTTTAGTCTACTCAGTGCTTTGTAGAATAGCTAAAATTCTTCCGGTACTGCGTTTATCGTTTGATCGTTATCGAGATCTTGAACTGAAGCTGGTATTTTGATTTGTGAATTTGACTCTTGTTACTGAACGCATCAGCTTTCATGAAAACATAGTTTATACTCGTATGTTAACTGGAGTCTACACAGTTTAAGCTCTTAAGTTGTTGGAGAGTGGGGGAATAGTTTATACTCATATGCCTATCGGAGTGTTTGGGAATCAGTTTAACCTCGTGTACCAGTTGGGAGGTTCAAGGAGATGTAGTTTATACTCATATACTCATCAGAGTTTTCAGGAATGCATTCTGAATACAAAGGGAAATGTACATATACAAATACTCGTGGAATCACTATATGCGCGCGACGCCTTTGCGCGTTAGTGTCGACTACCACACTCATGCGTGTCAGTGTCGACTGCCGCTCTCACGCGCGTCAGCGTCGACATCAACTACCGCGCACAGAGGCGGTCAATCGGGTTTAAAAAACAAACTTCGGGCTTTTTTGGGACACTTCCTCCAGCTTTCCTGAGTTAGAAGCCTTTTCTAACACTCTATAAAAGTGTTCTTTGGCTCTTCTCCTTCTCATCCCTTCATAATTTGTTGATTTTGTTCGAGGGAAAGTTAGGGTTCTCAAGTGATTTCCTCAGATTCGAGCATCTCCTTCGATCCTATCACCCTTCGAGCTTGGTTCCTTTTGATCTGTGGTAAAAGCGAACCTATATCACTTATATTAGGTTTGTTTTATCTTTTGTGCTTGAAATCTCACCCGAAAACCCTAATTTCTTTGTTTTTAAGTCTTTTCCACCATGTCTCCAAAAGAGCTCGTGTTCCCAAGGGTAAATCAGTGGCCCAAACATCAGAGGAGGTTGAGACCGCTGCTTCATCCTTTGGAGGTAAACTTCTCATGCTTTACTCCATTCAAACTTACAATTTTGCATTCATATCCTCGTTTATCTCCTTTAAGAGTCATCCGGGAAGAGTTGATGTCCTCCATCGAAGGGATTGACACTAAAAAAATACATATCTTGTTTGATCAAGGCATGTACCATAGCAAAGGCACGAGTTTTGTTCAAACTCGTGGCTTTTCGAAGCCAACAACCGATGTTTAGTTACCAAGACAGTGGACACTGGCGCGGCTACACGCGACAGTTTCCCCTGTCGCGGTAATTAAGAACAAAAAATTTTGTTCTTTTAGCCTCCTCTTTGCTCAATTGTGTTCCAACATTGTTTGTAGTCCACTTACCTTCCGTTGCTCTTTCTGATAGAGAAAATTCCGGTCAAAGTGGTACTCTTCATGCCTCTTTTGACAGTGGTTTTCTGATTAGAGAAGCTCGTCAGTTTAGTGAGGATTGTGCTGACAGTATCCCTGAGCTGATTCACGAGGGAAGTCATCGTACGTTGCGTCAGTTACTAACCGACTTGCCCTTAACACCTATTCGAGATTCCACTGAGCCACTAAGGAAGCCTGATTATTTTTTCGGGGATTCTGTTGAAGATCCTGACACCCTTTGTTGTGGTCTAGAAGCTTGGTTGAATGAATATGATGGGGACCTTCTATTTCTTCCTCTGTTTTCCCGGCATTACTCATTGTTGCAATTACGGAATTTAACTGTATCGAGGAAGATGTCGTAACATTTGACAGAGGATCATGAATGTATCTATTGTGTGTTCAATGGTAGAGATATTAAGAATCCTAGCTCCAGTGGTTGGCATACAATTCGTGGACTTCACCCTGGGATACTTGGACCAGATAGTGCGCCTCAGAACGAATTAATGATAAGGGCCAACACTGTGAAGAATCGACTCGCTCGATTAGGTAGGGAATTTCCCCTTAGGAAGTTTAGATGTTTTGGTTGGGTTCATTCGCTTGCGAACAAGTGGTGGACCAGGATGACTAGCTACGTACTCGAACGTTGAGGTCGAGAATTAGCTAACATAGGTTTAGATATCCCGATTCGAGCCAGCATGTACGATCTTCCGATAAGCGTGGATCATTTTCTTACTTTATTTGAGTCTTATAACCCGGATACGAACACATTATGCACCAAGTATGGGGAATTAGGACTTCCACTCCACGAGATGATGAAAGTATCAGGATTACCGATGGGGAATATTCAGTACCAAAAGTACTTTCCTGCTAACCGTCAACTTCGGAGAATGAAGAAAATGGGTTCCGTTGCTTACGACATTCTTTGGGAATTGACTTGCAATTACCAAACGGCGATAGCAAGGATTAAGGTGAAAAGCAAGAAAGCTGCTCAGATCAGTTTGAAGCAATTCACCGATTATTTATTCCAGAATCTTAAAAATTAAGCTAGTGAAGAAGTTTGTGAATCACCTCCACTGACCCCCTCTGAGATTAATAAGCTGATAGTGAAGATCAATGCTCAGTCTTACACAGCTGGATCATCTGAAGATACTTTCCCGAGTGGTACAAAGTTCAGGACTTTCTTGTGGCAAGCCATAAAAAGGATGAAATCGGAGACCCTTTTTGCAGGATATTTAGCCATATGGCTAAAGAAGTGTGTAGTACCACACCAATCTTCAGATGCTCTCCCTCTTGAAGTTCTGTTTCCTGCTGTTCAATTAGCCATCGGAGGTCAATTATCTTTGCTCTCAACTATGATTGCTAACATCCATAGCGGCTTACGCAATTTAGCCAACACCTTCACACAAGTGGGTGCCCAGCCTTCAAGTGACATTCCCTATCAAAAATAGAGCTGCCATATACATATTTGATGACGTGGTTGGTCCTCCACCGAACTGATATGATGTCAGCTCCCGACATATCTGATCCAGAGGTTCCTCTGCTACAGATCTTAGAAGGATGTAAATGGTTGAGTCCATCCTGACAATAGTATGAAGTAGTGAGGCAATTCAGAGTTGCTATGTGTTGGGAGTTCAATAAATGCTTCCCTCGATTCTCAGGCGCATATAATTAAATGCTCGCCGATGAGGAAATGCCTGGAACTAATAGGACTTCTCTCAACATAGGTGTGTTTTCGTCAAAAGTTGATTTTGTTATGGAATTCATTATATCTTCGATCAATTACAATAAATTCGAAAGAAATAGTCTTTTTATAAGACTTTTTTTACACAACAAAATAAAAATTACAACTCTTGAGAAAATAACACAGAAATCGTTTATCGATTCTTGTTTTGTGGGACTTTGCCTATGCCGGGAGTGCTTTGGCTCGTGGACCACCAAATCACAGATCGTGAAGGGGTTTAGAGATTCTTCCTTCGTTTATCGAAGTGAGAATTTGAAACGAAGATCATATCAAAGTAAGACGATCGTTCTTCTTAAGATCAAGTCAAAGCTCGAATCTCAAGGAATCACACAAAGAGTTCAAATTTCACTGTTCTCTCTATTCTCTCTGCTCCAATTCGCTCGATAAATGCTCAATCCCCGTCAGTAGTGACCCTAGGGGGGTATTTATAGCCTCTGGGACACATAACTGAAAAACACAACAAAATGACAACGTTAAGGCTGCGAGACAGTGTTTGAGGCCGAGACAGCAAACACTGTCTCGCACAGCGAGATAGCAAACACTGTCACGCACAGTGAGACGGCAAACACTGTCACGCACAACGAGACAGCAAACACTGTCTCGCTGGCGAGACAACAAACACTGTCTCGCTGGTGAGACAGCAAACACTGTCTCGCTGCGAGACAGTAAACACTGACTCCCTGGCGAGATAATTCATATCTGTCTTGATTCTTCTAAGACAGCATGAAGTCAATTCTTGTGATTTTTTGGTGATCTTTTCTATATTTGGATATCTATCAGCATTTTTTGACGCCTACAGATACCCCCTCCAAAGTATTCCTGACTCATTCTTTTATAGAAGAGTTTGGGATACTTTGGATAAGATAGATTTTACTTACGATCCCTTCAATGCTTGGTTGAGTAGATCGTGTAGAAGAATCCATAAAATGGTTTCGGCTCTTGATCTCTTTATCCTTTAGTCTATTCAGTTCTTTGTCGGTACTGCGTTTATCGCTCGACCGTTATCGAGATCTTGAATCGAAGCTGGTATTTTTTAGACTTCTGTCACCAAATTGATACTTGTATGTCCTTCGAGAGTTCGTCAGGTTATCCTTAAGAATATTTAGAATAATATTCTCCAGAAACTGCCTGTCGAATGTAGAAAAACAGTTTATACTCGTGTACCTATTGGAGTATTCATGTGTATCGAAACACCACGATATCGCCTATTATACTCAAAACAATCGTTGCCGTCTCGTGATACGAGACAGCTTATATTGTCTCGCTGTGCGAGACAGTAAATGCTGTCTCGCGGTGCGCTCGTGATACGAGACAGCTTATATTGTCTCGCTGTGCGAGACAGTAAATGCTGTCTCGCGGTGCGAGATAGTATATGTTGTCTCGCTGTGCGAGACAGTGTATACTGTCTTGCATGGCGAGACAGTGAAGTCTGTCTCACTCGGCGAAGTCGGGGTTATAAAACCCCGACTTAGGGTTTTTTCGGTGGTTTTTCACGTCAATTTTTAGCGATTTTTGGGCGATTTCTTCGGGATTTTCGACCAGTTCTCTGCCTCTTCTTCTCCTCTTCGTTTCTGATTTGTGTGGAGCTCTTGTTTGGGGAGATTTCATTTGCATTTGGTAGGTTTACTCTCCCTCTCCCCTTTGACATTTACACATCCTTTGATTCTTCCCCATGCATACGTATTTCCACTGTATTTTGTGGTATTTTTTTGTCAATTCCATGCTCAAAATCCTAACTTTCTCGTTGGATTTCAATATAGATCATATATTCAGTATGTCGCCGCGCAGATCTCGAGTTCCCTGTGGTCGTTCGACTGTCCAGTCCACCGAAGGGGCTGATCCCATTACTGCTTCGCATGGGGGTATATCTCTTTCACCCTTTCACCAATTTAAATACTGTATTTTATCAATTTCATATGTACATATCTATATTTGTATGAAAATCCTCGTTTGTATCCTTTGAGATACATTCGTGAAGAGCCGGTATCCTCCTTTGAGGGGATCGACGCTAGAAAGTGTTTGTTTTGCTTGGACAAAACACACATCAGAATATACAGGGGCAATTTCGTATCATCCCATGTGTGTTGAAAAGTTTTGATATGCCGTTATAATGCTCGTGCATAGTAACGCGTATCTCTTTTACACACGTGGTAGATAGGAAATCGTCGCACCTGTTATGAGGTGGCGATTATATCTTATGGAGTAAGATATACTGCCTTCTCAAAAATTTTAGGACTATTCTTACACGATTTATGTGTATGTCTCCTTTATCAGTCCATTTTCCTTCTGCAATCTTCGCTGTTGATGAGGTTACGGGCCAAAGTAGTGCTACCCATTGTATGTAGAGAAAATTGCAAAGAAAAGAACAAAGAAAGTTGATTTATATTTCTTTAATTCCGAGTACAATTCAATTACAAAAGAGAAGAGAACGAATTTGATTCTCTTCTTTGTTTAAAACTGGGTTCTTCTCGGTAGCGATGGAATGCCTCCTTCGATTGCTCACGTCGAATTTGCTCTCCGTTGATGATCCGACCGTCTTCTATCTCGTGGGAACAATGAACTTCTGTGGAAAGTTTAATGAATAACTCTGAATGAGTTTAAGAACTCTGAACGAGTTAGAACTCTGTTAGAAGAGTTGTTAGAACCGAAAATTCGATTAATGACCAAGCTAATTTTCTGTTGTTGAAGAATTCTTTCTGTTTTGATACTCTGGATTTTTTATTCAAAAAATCCTATCTTGAAGGATTTTTATTGCTGCTGCTGTTGAATCACCGAACCGAGTGGTTGAGATCCTTCAGAATTCGCCCCTGCTGCTAACTCTTCTGTTCCAAAAAGCCAGCCTTAACTCAGTTGAGTTTGTTGAGATTTTATAGGTGGATCAGAGGTTGTAACTTCCCTCTAAATCCGCTCCTAAGTGGGCGTGATTTCCTCAGATCGTGGAAAAACAGTTTTGAAACCGTTCGACTCGTGTTTGAACGAGTCAAACGCCCAATCTGGCGTTCAGAACCCAACCTCGTGTCTTAGAATTGAGACGCGAAGTTGGGTATTGGCTGAACATTGATGAACGTGAGGGTTGCTCGCGTTTTGGTTTGTTGTAGCTTAGAAACGCGGGGGTCGGTGTTGGCTGGACCCCTACGAACGCGATGGTCGCTCACGTTTGGTCTGTGGCTTGGAAACGCGGGGGTCAGCGTTGGTTGGACCCCTTCGAACGCGAGGGTGACTTGGAAACACGGGGGTCGCCTGAATTTCTATAATTGTAACGCGGGGATGACATCCGCGTTTCAGAAGGAGCTTTTTGACTTGTGACTTCTTCTGTGAAGCGTCGCAAGGACCGTTGTTCAGTAATCCTGGCTTTAGCTGTAGTGGAGTGTGAAAGTCGTCAGATTGTAACCTTCACTGTAGATTATGAAGACTGCTGAATAGAGTTTTTATCAGTTGTCGGAAGTGTCGTTGAATTGTAACTCTTCTCGATCTATGTGAAAAGTCCTCGACTTGCAACCTTCGATTGTCGGCGCGAAAGCTATTTGATTGTAGCTTTCGTTGTAGGAGCTTGACGGGAATCAACATCCATAGTGTATTTAGATGAATATTTGCCCACAGTTCTCTACCAAGCAACTCACCAACTACGTCCAACCTTTTATTTCTGAAATCATTGCACTGTTCATCAGCATCTCTAACAGTTGCTAATATAATATTAGTCATGTTGTTGTCGCAACCATTAAGATCAATCATCTCAGAAATGAGGCCGTGTTTGTAGCGATTGTAGGATTGCGAATACAGTGATTAGACAGCCATCTGATTGTGACTTCCATCGTAGGAGCTTGATAGGGATCAGCTATCCATTGTGATTTTTAGATAGCCTACAGAACCCCCTCCAAAGTTTTCGAAAGTTCGCGGTTGACTGGGACGAATTTTCAGAATACTTTGGATCCCAAAATTTAGTAGATCGATTGCTCACTCCATCTGATCGAGCCAGATGACTTCAATGTTGTTAATTGTAATCTATCTGTACTTTTCCAATAGACTCCCCAGTGGAGTCGTCTGCTTCTTCCCGGCTTTGATCGCCTTGATGATTGTTGTTAGCTCTTCTTTTAAATTGCCTTGTAATCTATCTGAGTTTTAAATTGCATATTAGAGCCTCTTGACCCTAATCACCCCCCCTCTAGGGTCCAACAATTGGT
>NC_033794.1:3854951-3905474 GCF_001876935.1 Asparagus officinalis | reverse complement strand
TTTTTATATTTTTTTGTGTTAATGAGACACTATTTTCATATTGACATATTTATATGTGTTCTCGTTATCTTTTTGTATGTGAGTGATATTTAGCATATTCATGTATGCTTGCTCACATGTTTTGCCTTGATCTTTATTGCATATATTCTATATAGTTTTTTGATAGGGGGAGCAATCCCTATATCTTTTTATGTTTGATACTCACCCGTGCTTATTGATAGGGGGAGCTTTCGCTCTCTTAATTCTTTTGTCCCCTTTTTGATGTTGTCAAAGGGGGAGAAATATTGTGAGTATATCTATCTTGTTTGTTTATATGCATGTGAGTTATTATCTTGTATATGTTCATTTCCTTCATGCATATATTCCTTTTTGTAAATTGTTTGTCATCATCAAAAAGGGGGAGATTGTTGGCCTTCTTGTTTTGATGATGTTTAACAAACAATTTATTACTAATGTTGTTTGTCTAGTGTTTGTGCATTCCTATGTTTTGTAGACAAACAACGTTGTTGGAGGATGGATGGAATAGAGCTTCAACGATCATATCCAAAGGAGGTTGGCGGAATGTCGGTGAAGCCTTGCTATTCAAAGTTCAAGATCCAAGTTCAAGCTTCATCCGCGAGATTACCAAGTCAAGCTTATTGAAGATCAAGATCATTGCTTGGGTAATT
This sequence comes from Asparagus officinalis, assembly GCF_001876935.1. Taxonomy (NCBI): domain Eukaryota; kingdom Viridiplantae; phylum Streptophyta; class Magnoliopsida; order Asparagales; family Asparagaceae; genus Asparagus; species Asparagus officinalis. Next base: position 3,904,806 of record NC_033794.1, on the reverse strand, counting down.
TAGTTTAGGAATTTATATTATGTGTGTTAGTACTTTAAGCTCAATCATATACACACATACACGTTTTGGATTTTGTATATATATAGTTATATATATACATATATGTTTTGGTTTGATAGTTTTCAAGTTTTACTATGAAACAAATGAATAGAATTGGAAAATACTATTTTGTTTCATGTTTATATGCCTATATATGATTTCCCCTTTAACAAGCTTATATTTAATGAAATCATATTTAGTGTTTTGAATATATTTGCATAGAATATGCAATTTTATGAAAATATTGTATTTCTAGGTTATAGACTTCATAACAACATGTTATATCTTTTATCAAGTCTATACAATCATTTCATAAGGTTTCAAAATGTTGTTTAAGTCAAAATATCAAAATATCAATTTTCAGGTTTTCATGTTTTGGACTATTTTGTAAAATGATGATATTTTTCATTTGGGAAGTCCTTTTTCGAAACCAGTCGTTGTAGCATGTTTATTATCATGTCTACAATCATTCCCCAAAGTTTTACATTTTTCTGAATTTATTTGATATTTTTAAACAGGGTTTTAAAATCAGCTCTAAAACCGATTTTTCTGGAATGTTAGTTTTCGGTCGACCGGTACGGTCGACCGGTCAATTGACCATTCGTCAGTATTTTTCCAGAGAGTCATCGGTCGACCGGTCCGGTCGACCGAGAGCTCAAATCGGTCGACCGACAGAATTTCCGGTCGACCGACGATGGTCCAGAAAGTTTTCTTCGTGTTTTTGCTCTCATCGGTCGACCGACGGAATTTTCGGTCGACCGACAATATAGCCGTTGCTTTTTAACGGCTCTTTCTCTGAGCTGTTTGCTGGGGTTTTTGGTCATTTTGTTTTGGGGGTTTTTGCTGAGATTTCTAGTGGGTATATATACCCCATTGCTGATGTCTTTTCAAGTGAGCCAAGAGAGTTTAAAAACAAGTTTAAGAGAGTTTTAATCAAGGGTTTATGTTTGGTTTAAGTGTGTTTATAAGCTTTTAAGCATTTGAGTGTTTTGGTTTTGTGAATCACTTCCACAAGAGCTTGAGGAGATCATCTATTGGTGTTTGAGCATCCAACTCTTCTCCTTCCACTCTTGATCTATTGAGAAGTTTTCTAAACTCAATCTAGCTTCATATTTTATATTGTTTGATTATCTTTTTATTAAGCTAGTGTTCATATTGAGTTTAGTTGATTTTATTATCTCTTTGTTCACACACAACCTATTGAGCTTATTGTATTTACATTCATAGTATAATTGGGTTGTGGGATTGTGTAACTTAGAGAGTGAGCTTATAATTTGTTCTCATTCATTGTAGAGAACAAATACTTTGTATTGAGCCTAATTGTGAGGATTCACTTGTAATACACTTGTACACCGAGAGAAGTGTGTGGTGAGAGACGGGGTCGAATCCAAGAGGAGTGGCGTCGGTTGACGTGCCTAGGGAGAGGTTGTAACCGAGCACTTGAGGAGGAGGACACGGGCTAGGACCAACACTTAGTGTGTGAGGTGTGATTACATAGTGATTGTATTGTGAGGTGTAAACGTTGTTCGGGTGAACGTAGAAAACCCGGTTGTGATAGTGGAGATCTCCTCGAGGTGAGGAGCGGGGACGTAGGTCGTGGGGACCGAACCTCGTAAACATATCCTTTGTTTGTGTTTGCATTGGCGCACTTGTTTTCATGTTCATATCTTACATCGCCATTGTGTATTGCTTGTTGATCATTTTGCCCTATCACATTTGTAGTTAATTTGTTTACCCCTCTTGTTAGTTTTATATCCTTGCACATACATTGTCTATATCTCTTTGTTAGGATATATCTTATTGTTTATATATCCTTGCATATATTTCTATCATATAGGATATATCACCTTGTGTATATTGCATATTCTTGCACATAACTCTTTGTATATCTATCTTGCAAGAATATATTTGTTAATTAGTTTTAATTGGCATTTAATCGGATTAGATTAGCATAAGACCCTAATCACCCCCCCTCTAGGGTCTAACAATTGGTATCAGAGCTTGGTGCTCTTTGATTTAAGGACTAACCGCCTTGAGTTAAAGATCCAAGTTATTGTATTTGTGCTAATCTAGTTATGATTACATTTGTCTTGCTTGCATATATTCACATATATATCATGAATATAAATGTATTTCGTTTAGGCTATGAATCAAATGTTGCTCCAAAATTCATTAATTTCCCCTATGTACAATGGGCTTCTAGATTTAAACTATTTGTGCAATCTAGAAATATTGACTTATGGGAAGTTATTGATTGTGCTTACATTGTGCCCACATTGGAAAAATCCAAGTGGAGCAATCATGATGAGAAAATGTTTTCAATGAATAAGCTTTTGTTAGAATTTTTGCTTAATGCTTTTGACTCATCCTTTTCTAACAAATTTGTTCATTTTGATAGTGCTTACAAACTTTGGAAATTTATTGAAGCACATCAAGGGGACTTGGAGGCAATCCAACAAGCTTTGGAGGATTCTTCTTCAAGTTCATGTGGAGCATCATGCACACGGCCACAAGAGGATAACTCTTGTGTAGTAAGCGATTCCGATTCCGATAATGATTTATCTATTGATGAACTCGCTTGTGCATATGAAAGATTATCTCATGCCTATACAAAATTACAAAATAACTTTATTGATCTTAAAAGCAAGCATGTAGAATTAAAATCCGATCATGAGTTGCTAGTGTCCAAATTTGATGTCATTGTAAAAGAAAATACTATGCTTAAAGAAAACAATGACTTATTAAATTTGGAAAATAAAAAATTGACCTCATCCTTGTCTAGCTTATCTCATGCTAAAGATAATGCCTTTTTAGAAGTAGAAAGCTTTAGAAATAAAATTGATAATCATACATGTTCTACTTCTAGTTCAAATGCATATGTGCCTAATGATGAGTTGAACATTGTTAAAAATCGCATTTCATCTTTAGATTCAACTCTTAAAACATGCATTGTTAATAATAAGAAACTTATGGACTTATGTGCAAAGTCTCGTGTTAATTCCTTTAAATCCAACACTCACTATGCACATATTTATAGCAAAGTTTACAAGTGTTCAATTTGTGGTCGTAAAGGCCACTTATCTAAATTTTGCTATGATGCACATAAATATAAGAATACTAAAGCTTATTGTGCATCTCATCAAGTTTCTTCATCACATACACATGCACATACTCATCATGTTCATCATAAGCATGCTCATGTGTTTAAATGTGATATTTGTGGTCGTTTTGGTCATTTGGCCAAATATTGTTTTGATTTGAAAAATAAGTCTCATTTGCCAAATGTTTCTAGTAGACCACATGTTTACAAATGTAATGTTTGTGGTAGATTTGGCCACTTAGGAAAGTTTTGTTTTGATAATGTTTTACATTTGCAAAAAGCTTCAAATAATTTACCTTTGTTTGCAAATGTTCCACGTGCACCTTTTAATGGTCAACATAAGCAAATGCTTCCTTTCCATTGTACATATTGCAATCGGAATGGTCATTTGAGTAATTTTTGTTATGACCGTGTTCGTGCACCATATGCGCCTAAGAGGGTTCATAACCCTAGGGCTTTGAGCTTGAATGATAGGGGTCATGTCCCTAAACAATCCGGCACCAAGAATTCTTGGGTGCCAAAATGATTTTTTTTATTTATCAAGAATTTTAGTGTTTATATTTTTCTCCTTCTTGGTTTTGAAAAATGTATTTTAAACTTTTATGAAAACAATTCCTTTCATTGGTTAAATTCTTTTGTTTTCATGATTATTGGTTTTTGCTTTGATAAGAAGTTTGTTGTGTTTATATAACCCTCCGGATTTATTGGGTGTTTATTCCCAAATCATTGTTTACCGGGTGCTAAAAATATTTATATGGGTTGTTACTAGCTCAAGAGCTAGATATGGTTGCCTCTCTTGAAATTTTTTTTTGTCAAAGATTTTGTTTTTGAATTGTTGCCTTGAATTCATTATACTTCACTTATATGATGATATTTATGTGTTTGTGCTTATGGATCATCTATTCGTGGTTTATAATGTATTCCATATATGGTTTGATCAAACTTCACAAAGAAAATTCTCTTTATTGATCAAAAATTGTTTTTTGAATATAAACTTTGATTTATGAATTCTTTTGGTTGATTTGTTTTCACTTGAAAACTTTTTGCATGATTCTCATGTTCCTTCTCTTTTGATTTCATAAATCTACTCTTATACATGGTTTTACGTTCTTCGATATGAGATACTATGTTCATCTTGATATATTCATATGTGTTCTCATTGTCTTTAAGTATGTGAGTTGTGTTTAGCATATTTTCCATCTATGCTTGCTCACATATGTTTGCCATGATCCTTTATTGCATATATTCTATATGGTATTTTGATAGGGGGAGCAATCCCTATATCTTTTTATGTTTGATACTCACCCGTGCTTATTGATAGGGGGAGCTTTCGCTCTCTTAATTCTTTTGTCCCCTTTTTGATGTTGTCAAAGGGGGAGAAATATTGTGAGTATATTCCTTCTTGAGTTTACATGCATGTGAATTATAAATTATATGTTCATTTCCTTTATGCATATATTCCTTTTTGTAAATTGTTTGTCATCATCAAAAAGGGGGAGATTGTTGGCCTTCTTGTTTTGATGATGTTTAACAAACAATTTACCACTAATGTTGTTTGTCTAGTATTTGTGTTTTCTTATTTATTGTAGACAAACAACGTTGTTGGAGGATGGATGGAATAGAGCTTCAACGATCATATCCAAAGGAGGTTGGCGGAATGTCGGTGAAGCCTTGCTATTCAAAGTTCAAGATCCAAGTTAAAGCTTCATCCGCAAGATTACCAAGATAGAGCTTCGTTGAAGATCAAGATTGCTTGGGTAATTTAGTTTAGGAATTTATATTATGTGTGTTAGTACTTTAAGCTCAATCATATACACACATACACGTTTTGGTTTTTGTATATATATAGTTATATATATACATATATGTTTTGGTTTGATAGTTTTCAAGTTTTACTATGAAACAAATGAATAGAATTGGAAAATACTATTTTGTTTCATGTTTATATGCCTATATATGATTTCCCCTTTAACAAGCTTATATTTAATGAAATCATATTTAGTGTTTTGAATATATTGCATAGAATATGCAATTTTATGAAAATATTGTATTTCTAGGTTATAGATTTCATAACAACATGTTATATCTTTTATCAAGTCTATACAATCATTTCATAAGGTTTCAAAATGTTGTTTAAGTCAAAATATCAAAATATCAATTTTCAGGTTTTCATGTTTTTGGACTATTTTGTAAAATGATGATATTTTTCATTTGGGAAGTCCTTTTTCGAAACCAGTCGTTGTAGCATGTTTATTATCATGTCTATAATCATTCCCCAAAGTTTTACATTTTTTGGAATTTATTTGATATTTTTAAACAGTGTTTTAAAATCAGCTTTGTTTTTCTGGGATGTCAGTTTTCGGTCGACCGGTACGGTCGACCGGTCAAATGATCATTTCTCAGTAGTTTTCCAGAGAGTCGTCGGTCGACCGGTACGGTCGACCGAAATTTCGATTTCTATATCGGTCGACCGCGCCGGTCGACCGATGATGGCTCCGCTTGTTTTCTGGATTTTCAAGGTTGTTCGCGGTCGACCGGATTTTCGGGTCGGTCGACCGAATCATTTTTTCGGTCGACCGAATCGTTGTCAGGTCTCCCAACGGCTATTTTTCTAGCCGTTGCAGAATTTCTGTTTTGGGCTTTTTGGTCATTTACTTTGGGGTTTTTGCTGATATTTCCTCTTCCTATATATACCCTCATTGAATTCAATTCTAGAAGTTAATAGAATGGTTTAAAAGGTTTTAACAAGGGTTTAAACTTGTTTAGTGTTTGTTTAAGTTTGTTTTAAGAAGCTTTTAAGCATTTGAGTGTTTCGGTTTTGTGATTCAATTCAACAAGAGCTTGAGGAGATCATCTATTGGTGTTTGGGCATCCAACTCTTCTCCCTCCACTCTTGATATTTTGAGAAGTTTTCTAAACTCTATTTCTAGCTCTTTTATATATTTGATTATCATTGTTATTAAGTTAGAACTACTTTTAAACTCTATTTCTAGCTTTTTTATATATTTGATTATCATTGTTATTAAGCTAGAACTACATTGAGTTTAGTTTTGATTTATATCTCTTTGTTCACACACAACCTTTTGAGCTTATTGTATTGACATTCATAGTATAATTTGGGGTTGTGGGTTTGTGACTAAGAGTTGTGCTTAATTGAGTTCTCACCTTGTTAGAGAGAACAATCATTTGTTAATTTGTGCTTATCATGAGAATCACTTTGTAATACACTTGTACACCGAGTGAGAAGTGTGTGGTGAGAGTCGGGGATCGTCCCAAGAGGAGTGGCGTCGGTTGACGTGCCTAGGGAGAGGTTGTAACCGAGCACTTGAGGGAGACACGGCTAGGTCCAACACTTTGTGAGGTGTAAACGTTAAGAAGTTCCGGCTTCCAAACCGGATTGTGTTAGTGGATTTCTCCCCGGGAGTGGGGAGCGGAGACGTAGGACGGAAGGTCCGAACTCCGTGATCATATTGCTTGTTTGAGATTGTCTTTGGCGTATTTGTTTTTACATTCATCTTATATCGTCAATTGTGCATTGCTCATTCATTTCATCCACTATCCTATTTAGATTATTACCCTTGTGTTGTTTATATATCCTTGCATATATCTCTATCATATAGGATATATCTCATTGTTCATATTTCTTATCCTAGCTTATCTTTCTTGTTGTATTTCATACTTTGCTAGGATAACTTATTAATTAATTTTAATTAGCATTTAATCGGATTAGATTAGCATAAGACCCTAATCACCCCCCCCTCTAAGGTCTAACATTGACCATGCAGCAGGTTCGAGATTTGCAAGCTCAAAAACAACCGGAATCGAGCCAAAAGGCGGAATCCAGCAAGCGTAACGCCAGACCTGTACGTACAACTGAGGACGATGACGAAGAAGATGAGACTATCTTTGCTGATCCTCCTCCTGATAAAGACAATTCTAGAAGCGGCCCAGCCAAATCATCTACTCAACCTCCTCAAATTTACTTGAAGAAGAGTGAGGAAGAGGACAAAAAGATGCAGGACCTTGAGAGCAAAGTCAATGCTCTAATGACGGCCCAAGAAGTGAAGAAAACGGGCATTCCATACCCGTACCCAAGGGAGTGGGATGTGATTCCTTATCCCCCAAAGTTTAATTTGATTAACTTTACTCCTTTTGATGGCAGGGGTTCACCCACTCAGCACTTGATCTATTTCAAGTCACATCTTGGCGCAATATCCGGAAATGAAGCCTTGATGGTCCGGTCATTCGTAGGGACCCTTCGCGGGCCTGCCTTCGATTGGTACCGACGTCTCAAACCCGGGAGCATCACTAGCTGGGAAGATATGGAAGGATTGTTCCTCACCAATTTCTTCGACGACGACACGGAGGTCTCAATTGGCACCTTGTTGGATGAGAAGCAGATAAATGGAGAGTCGGTTGATGTCTTCGTCAAACGATTCCCGAACAAAGCGGTAAACTGTCGAGATCCACTCACAGAAGAGTTTATCCTACAGACATGTCATAATAACTTGTCGCTGGATGTATTAGAAGTCATAGGGGTTGTGCCTTCTAAAACTTGGAAATTGTTGAAAGTGAGAGGTGAACAAGCCGAGCGTTTTCTTAAGAGAAAGAAGTTGGAGAGAGGATTGCCACAAGATAATCCTCAATAACAAAACTTTAACTCTCGAGGCAGAGGAAGAGGGTCTGGGGCTGCTGTTGATGCACATCAAACGTCTCAACAGCCACAACAACAACCACAACAGTCATCCTTCCAACTAGCACCGAATCAGAATCAACAGCCTTCGAAGCAGTTTAAGGCCTCAGAGCCTAAATTCCCAAAGGAGTACTCTTTTAAGGATGACGAAGTTCCTGTCATCTTCAAATACCTGCTGGACAACAACAAGATCAAGCTTCCACCGGTCACAAATCAAGAAGAAGCAACGAAGACTAATGACCCGAAGTATTGTGCATATCACAGAAGGGTCCACCATCCCACTAAGGCGTGTTATGTCTTAAAAGAAAAAATACAAACCTTAATCGATGTTGGTATCGTGACACCAAAGCCGAAAGAGAAGAAAGTAGGTGCAAATGCGGTGTCTATCAGCGTCGGATCGGTTCCTTTATCCTGGTTTCAAGCCGAACCAGTATCAAAGGTAAAAATGCAAATCATCAACGATGACCCTCATGGACAGCGTCAGAAGGGGCTTGTATCTCACACAGCCCCCAACGGCGAAATCCTTTGGGTTCATCCGGATTTGCTTGAAGATGAACAGTGGACGACATCCACATCAAAAAAGAAATCAAATGGCAAAGGAAAAGAGAAGTCCTGTTACGGAGCCTCGGCAATTCCGGAGAAGAATGATGAACAGATTCCAGCTTTACCGCTTTCTGAAGAAGAGCAGGAATCTTTCGCTACAAGAGGTGGGAATGAATACCATTATAAATATCCTGAAACTTCTAACCCAAATGCTAAAACTCTGACAGAGCTGGGGGTAGTTGCAACTCTTCCTGTAGCTGCTGGGAAGCCGCAACAACTGGCTAAGCAAAAAGAGAAGGAACCCCAACATAAAGAGGTTCAAGTTCCGAAGCAGTCTCGTTTCAACCGACCGATTGGACGAGATAAACCGGAAAGCTCGAACGCACCATATCGTTTCGACGTTATGGCTTAGCTAGCTAATATCCCAGCAATGATTACGCTATACGAGTTACTGCGCCTCTCGAAAGATACCAGAGAAGCATTACAAGAAGCCTTGGCTGATTCTGAGGTATTCCTTACTCAGATTAAGCCAACTCCCGAAGAGCTAGAATCGTCGATTCAACATTGCAATCTGGCAGCCACGAAATTCCCTTGCATCTCTTTCACAAAAGAAGATATGCAAGTCAGGAATTCGAAGCATGATAGGCCTCTATATTTCACCATATATATTGGCGAGCGTTGTCAACCGGATTCAAGTTGATCCGGGTTCCGTTGTTAGCATCATGCCACTTCGGTTGATGTACCACCTCGAAATTCCCGCTAGCAAGCTAGCCTCCACGGGAAGTGTCATCTATGGATTCAATACTAGTGGATCAAGACCGTTGGGGAAAATTCGGGTGAAATGTCAGCTCGGAGACTTAAAGTCTGAAGTCACCTGCTATGTAATTGATGCCGAGACTTCCTATAATTTACTGTTGGGTCGTCCATGGATCCACGGTAATCTTATAGTTCCCTCTACCCTCCATCAGTGTCTGAAATATGTCGACACTAATGATGAGGTCAAGACAGTGGTCGCGGATAAGCAACCATTCAAGGGGTTAGAAAACTACTTTACTGACTCCCTTCTTTATGGTGCTGAATCCGATACTGAACCATCGGCCCATGGTACGGACAGCGGAGAAGAAGCTGATACCGAAGCTGGGCTCAATTATAGTGAAGGTCTTGTGCTAAATGACATTGAACCTCTTGTAATCGATCTTGACGGTGGTAATTTGTCGGATGAAAGTTGTAACTGGCGGCTTGCCGATGAAATAATAAACAATGATTTAGAGTACTCGCATTGTCTCAATGATGTAATGCAGGAATTGTATGATGACCCTAGTCTACATATGCCACTTCGTTCGTCTTGCACGACGACGAAATATATCCGAAGTTCAGACGGAACAACTATGCTCCTACCCGCAAAGACAGGGGGTGAAAAAAGAAATAGTTTTTGGGAAAGGGGAATCATCCCCTACCCCAGATCTTTTCTTAGACACTTATTCAGATGATGAAGAACCCGGGCGACATTTCTCTCGGTACAGTTCACAAGTGAATGGTTACATGACGAGCCAAGGCTATGACCTCTCGCTTGGTGAAGGTCTTCATTTTGGTCAAGGTGTTAGGGTTCCACCCCGTCCTGCCTACGTACGAAAAGGGAGACCTGATAATTATTACAGCTATAAAAGGGGTCTAGGTTATGCTTCATCATCTGATGACGAATATGACCAACAGATTATTAGCCAACTAATAAATAAGAGTGGGCATTCATCCGATGCTTCAACCTGGGATTCCGACGTGAGCATTGGAGAAAGATTCAAAACCTTAATGTCGAACATGGCGACAGTTGATCCTTCCACAACAGAAGGAGATGATCAGTTACCCACTTGGGAAGATCCTTGGATGCATTACATGAATATCCAATACGGTGATCGATTTGAACAAAGAGAACCTCCTACTGAGGATAAAGTAGATCAAGTTAATATGGGTGACGAAAGTAATCTGAAACCTATATTTATTAGTGGTGATCTTCCACCGGATGAGAAAGAGGAACTAATTGCCCTCATTCGAGAGTGTATTGATGTGTTCGCTTGGAATAACGAAGATATGCCGGGACTCGATCCAGATGTAGCAATGCACAGCCTTAATATTAAACCGGATGTTAAACCCGTTAAACAACAACAGAGACGGTTTCGTCCGCAAATTATGGAGGCAATAGAAACTGAGGTCAAGAAACTGATTGATTCAGGTTTTGTCAGAGAAGAACAACATCCTGAATGGTTGGCCAATATCGTTCCGGTCCTTAAAAGGAACGGAAAGATCAGAATCTGCATTGACTTTAGAGACCTGAATACCGCTTGTCCTAAAGACAACTTTCCTCTACCAATTACGGACGTCATCATTGACAACACATGCGGGTTTGAGAAAATGTCATTTATGGATGGATTTTCTGGGTATAATCAGATCAAGATGCACCCAGACGATGAAAAGCATACAGCATTAAGAACACCCCTTGGTGTTTTTTGTTATACGGTTATGCCTTTCGGTTTGAAGAACGCCGGTGCTACGTATCAACGAGCAATGACGAAGATCTTTCAAGAACACCATCGGAAGACAGTCGAATGCTATGTTGATGACCTGGTCGTTAAGAGCCGTGATAAAAACGATCACATTAACGATCTGAAGACGATGTTCGAACTTATGAGGACTCATCAGTTAAAGATGAACCCAACTAAGTCTATCCTTGGAATGTCCAGCGGTAAATTTCTTGGATTTGTCGTCACCACAAAAGGTATTCATATCGATCCTGATAAAGTGAAGGCGATACATGAATTACAACCCCCGAGGAATCTTAAAGAACTCAGAGGGTTGCAAGGTCGATTGGCATATATCCGTCAGTTTATATCAAATCTGTCTGGAAAATGTCAACCGTTCTCTAAACTTGCGAAGAAAGGCGTGTCATTCATTTGGGATGAAGCATGCCAAAAGGCATTCGAAGATATTAAGAAATATCTGGCGAATCCACCTATTCTCGTTGCACCGAAATCAGGCAGACCGTTTTTTATTTATGTCAAAGCGATGAGCCATTCGTTAAGTGCATTACTCGCACAAGACGACGATAACGGTCACGAACAAGCTGTATATTATCTGAGTCGCATACTGGTTGGAGCTGAATCTCGTTATCCAATGATCGAGAAAGAATGCCTCGCATTGGTGTTCGCAATCCATAAAATGCGACACTATCTAGTTGGACAAACAATTTATGTCATTTCCAACATAAACCCAATCCGGGTATTCATGACCCAACCAGCCTCCATGAATTGGCGTTTAGCTAGGTGGGCTCTACAGTTATCGCAATATGATTTGTATTTCAAGCAGCAAAAATCAGTCAAAGGACGAGCTATTTGCTATCTTTTGGCGGAAAACCCTACGAAAGATGCAGTTGAGTTGTACGACGATCTGCCCGATGAAACTCACGAAGTTAATATCACCTCACATCAGGAAGTGTGGCAATTATACTTCGATGGGGCGTCCCGAGCAACCAACGTGGCGAGCGTGCCAGGATGTTCTAAAATCTCCTCAGGAGTGGGGGTCGTTTTAGTTTCCCCGGGAAAGCATGTCTTACCTAGAGCATACTCGTTGACCGAACCATGCTCTAATAACGTAGCCGAGTACAATGCATTTGGAGATTCTCAATTGGTAGTTAATCAGATTCGAGGAGAGTATGAAGTCAGAAATCGAGACCTGATTCCATACCACCAGGTGGCCATTGAGATGGCAAACTCGTTTGAAGAATTTTTCATCGAGTACGTTCCGCGTCTCCAAAATACATACGCAGACGCGTTGGCGGCATTGTCGGTATCTCTAGCTCAGCCTCCCGAGATAGAACAATTAATTACAGTGAGAACTCACCAACTTATTATTCCTATCTACGATTCGGATGCCAAAGAAGCATAGTCAACAAGAGTTGAACCCAAAGTTCGAGATTGGCGTTTCCCTATTATTGATTATGTCCTACACGGTATCTTACCTGAAGACGTGAAAGAAAGGGATTCGATTCGGCGGAGAGCACCGATATTTTACTACAACGCTGAATCACAAATGTTGTACCGACGGTCGTACGACGGTCTATTACTCCGTTGTCTATCCAATAAGGAAGCAGAACAAGCACTCAAGGAGGCGCATGAAGGGACGTGTGGCGCACATCAACCCGGTCCTAAGCTCTGCGACCGACTTAGAAGAATTGGATATTATTGGCCAACTATGATAAAGGACGCAGCTGATTATGCCCGACGATGTCAAGCATGTCAATTACATGCAAATTATATGCACATACCCCCTGAACATCTACATCCTTCGGCGACATCGTGGCCGTTTGAGACCTGGGGAATGGATATTGTTGGTCCTATAAATCCCCCGTCAGTCAAAGGTGATCGGTTCATCCTAGCAATCACCGATTACTTCTCCAAATGGGCTGAAGCGATTCCGCTCAGAGAAGTTAAAACGAGTAACGTCATTGCATTCATCAAACACCATATCATCTACCGGCATGGTGTCCCAAGACGAATCATACATGACAACGGTCCTCAATTCATCAGCAACGCCTTCATCAGGTTTTGCGAGAAGTTCAAAATTCAGGACATTTCGTCAACGGCTTACAATCCCACAGCAAATGGATTGGCTGAAGCCTTCAATAAAACAATCATAAAGCTCTTGTCAAAACTCGTGAAAACTAATAAACGAGATTGGGATGACAAGCTTGGCGTGGCTCTATGGGCCTATCGTACCACGGTACGTACACCAACGGGAGCGACCCCGTATTCGTTGGTATACGCATGTGAAGCCGTTCTTCCATTGGAAATACAAATTCCATCTCTTCGGATTGCTCTCGCAACCCAGATGACAACTGAAGAACAACATCAGAAACGTCTTGAAGAACTCGAGGTGCTCGACGAAAAGCGTTTAGAAGCTTAATAGCATATTGAGTTCTACCAAGCCAGAATTTCCCGAGCTTTCGACAAAAAGGTTGAACAACGGAGTTTTAAAGAAGGAGATTTAGTCCTAGCTGAAAGACGGCCTATGATCCTTAACTCCAAGAAGAAAGGAAAATTCGAACCCAAATGGGAAGGACCGTTTGTGATAGAAACAGTCTATTCAAACGGTGCTTACCGCCTGATTACCTAAGATGGCAGCAAATTAATGATGCCAATAAATGGGAAGTTCCTAAAAAAATATTATTCGTAATATGTTCAGGATAACCTATGCAGAACGGGAAGTTCCTAGAGAATCCTGTATAGGATATTTCGGGATAACCCGAGATCAGTTAATTGTTCTAAATATGAAACTGATCTTTCAAATAATATGTTTTTGATTATCATAAAATTCTTTTACAGCTTTTTGTTGAGATGAGATTCAAATCTGTAAACAATTAATCTTTCCTCACAAAACCCCTCACCGGTCAAATCGATCGACGAAGAGTACACCAAAACCCGTCATGGATTAAAATCATTCCAACCCCCACTGCTCATTTGGTCAAACCTTTAAACAGTTAGGACCAAAGCCAAAATCCCCTCTCGATTCCTTCAATGAACGAGAGGCTCACAAATCGAGGCGATCAAACCTTCCTACAGTTAGGATCGTCTCAAAACTCTCACTTGGTCAAACCTTACTACAGTTAGGACCACAATCAAAATCTCCTTTCGATTCGTTTTGCGAACGAAAGATCCACTTTTGAATTGAATAATCAAACCTTATGACAGTTAGGATTATTCAAACCAGTCCAGATTCTTTAAGTGGAGATCCCACTTTGAGTTTCTTTTGCAATAGAAGATAGAATATAAAATTCTTCCTCTCTAATTCTGGGTTTATCTCTACCAACAAACAAGAGACTAGGAGATAGAATATAAAATTCTTCCTCTCCGATTTTGGGTTTATCTCTACCAACAAACAAGAGACCAGGAGATGAAATATAAAATTATTCCTATCCGATTCTAGGGTTTATCTCTACCAACAAACAAGAGATTGAAAGATAGAATACCCAATTCTTTCTTTATAATTTTGGATTCATTTTCCTACATAGGAAATGTAACCTATTTGCATTTCAAAAATCCATGTCGTTCATGCATGGGGGATGTTATCTTAATCCCTTATTAGAGATAAGTCTACATCTAACACATGTAGCCTACATATTCAATATTGTAGTATTAGAGATAAGTCTACATCTAACACATGTAGCCTACATATTCAATATTGTAGTTCAAAGCCTAAAAGAATTTAATTCTTTTAGCCCAACGTTATATTTAAAACGGACCTAGATAATTCACATACTAGCCCGACTCAAACGGTAGTCGGTAAAGGCATATCAAATCCGTTGATGGCTGAGGATTTGCCAAAAATCCTATAAGTATTATGGTTATTTATTCTAAACAAGAATGAGTAATCATAATAACATCTTAATAAGCAAAAAAGATTCAATATATTGACCAAGAGTTTTCAAACAAAGCCATGAAGCCATGAAGCAAATATTATAAAAGGATTCACTTTCGGTATCGAAAACTACCTCCTTTTCATAAGCCATGAAGCAAATATTAGGATCATGAAGAGCAAACTTAGCTCCTTCTTCATTGCTATCCGAATCACTTGGTTCGGATTCCTCCTATCCGGCATACATGGCTTTCTTCTTCTTGTACTTCAAGTATTTCTCCTTGAGTATGGGGCAATCTTTAGCGATATGTTGCATTCAAAACATTTTCCTACACGTGAAGAAAATTTATTGTTAGATCAGGGATTAAGCTTCTTGTTCATTTTAATGAGTCTAGATATTCTTCTTGAGAGGTGAGCTACTTCTTAGAAAAATCAACTTCACTCTCCGACGATGATGAGGAGTTATCACTAGCTCGTTTGAGAGCTATGGTCTTCATTTTTGGTGATGGCTCCTCAACTTCCCGTGGGGGCACTTCCTCCTTGTCCTTTCCCTTGAGCTTCTTCTCATGAACCTTAAGCTTGCCGATGAGGCCATCGAGAGCTAGAGTGGTATGGTCATGAGCTTCCTCTATGACCGTAGCTTTAGGTTCCCATACCGGAGTCAATGAACAAAGGATCTTGTAGTTCGTCTCTTGGATAGTTAATTTCTTGTCAAGACCATGTAACTCATTGATTATGTTAGTAAAGTGAGAAAACATAGCATCAATGGATTCATTAGGAAGCATCTTAAATAACTCATATTCATGCATAAGCCCTCTTATTTTGGATTCCTTAACTTGGGGGGTTCCTTCATGTGTAATTCATAATTTCACCCATATTTCGTATACGGTTGCACACGTGGAAACCCTATTATACTCATTGGGGGAAAGACCACAAATTAAGGCGTTCATGGCATTTGCATTGAGATTGGCTTGGTGCCTTTCTCCATCGGTCATGTTCCCGACTTTGGGCTTTTCTACATATTTCTACTCTATGAGTTCTAGAATGTCAAGATCAATGTAACGAAGGTAAATCCTCATCCTAGCCTTCCAATAAGCAAAATTAGTACCGGTGAAAAGTGATGGTCTAGTGGTGGATTGTCCCTCTAACATATGCACATTCATTGAAGCCTCCATAAGATCTTTTCTCTATGGTGGTTAGACCAAAAACTAATATAGAGACCAAACTCTGATATTAATTGTTGGACCCTAGAGGGGGGTGATTAGGGTCTTAAGGCTATAATAGTGCAATAAAAATTGAGACAAGTAACAAACCACAAAATGAACAACTATAGCAAATGAGATAAAGTTAGAAATCATTATCCAAGTGATGCGTGATGTGTTAACGAGGTTCAGCCCGTTGACCTACGTCCCCGCTCCCCACTCTCGAGGAGAATCCACTACACAACCCGGTTTGGAAGCCGAAACTTCTTCTATAGAACGATCTCCACAAGATCTCACAACTACACAGTTAATCACCACAAGATCTAACTCCCACACAGTTGATCTCCACAAGATCAAGCTCACAACAATAGTAATGGTGTAAAACTCTCTCTTTACAATGTTCCTATAGCAAGGAGAAAGATTACACTGAAGCTGTGATGTGAAATTGAAAATAGAGAACAGGTTTGAAAGTTTAGGGCTCTTTTGAAAACAGTAAACAGGTTTGCAGGATATTTCAAATGGACAAGAGCACTTAAAAGAGGAGGGGTATGAGAGTTTAAATAAGAAAAACATCAGCTGCTAAAACCCATACCTAGATCCCCTAAAACCCGTAAGAAATCATTTGCAAATCTGTACCGTAAAACGTCTGTTGGATTAAGCGGTGGTCGACCATGAAAATCTCGCGGTCGACAGCGAGCCACTTTCGAAGCTCAGAATTTTCTAGAGTCTTTTGCGGTCGACCGTGGCGGGCGACCATGGGAAATTTTGAGCTGACGGTCGACCGTGGAGGTCAACCGCGAAAGTTACTGCTGCCCACTCAGAAAAAGATACAAGCGCGGTCGACTGTGACGGTCGACCGCGAACTGACACAAGCTGACACTGTTTATAAAACCTATTTTTGACTCTTTAAAAATCTGTAAAAATATTTAAATGACTTCCAAAATTTGTGTAACTTTGTAAATTGTTTTTGATATTAAAAACAAACTTTTTGGAAAAGGAATTTTATGAAAAGGTCATCATACTTGTGAAAAATGATATTTTGTCAAAACGCTAAAAAATATAAGTATGAAAACGTGTGTGTGATATCCTAATAGCTTCAAATAAAATCTAAGATACTTGCCTACATTCTAGCATTAGAGAGAAAAGAAAAACTAGCTAATATCCTCACATAGAATTACAATTCTTTGAGTCTTGATATGGCTTGAGTTGATGAAGCTTCTCATTGTATTTATTGTTCTTGATTAAACAAAGCGTCATCACTATGCCTCCTCCTCCTTTGGATATCATCGTTGTAGCTCATATTCCATCCAATCCTCCATGTATGGTACTAACAAGCTTGATATATATATTAACAATAATATCACTCAACAAGCAATTAGTACCGATAATGGTGGTTGTAAAATATTATCAAAACATAAGGGCTAACATCATGCAGTGATGAGTCAACTGGTCAGAAACTTTTGACAAAACAGCTAGGTTTCGTGAATCGACTTATGACAGGCATGAGTCGACTCAACTTGATGAGTCGACTCATGACTGTTATGAGTCGACTCAAGGGCTAAAAACTGGATGTTTCGATTCTTCGATTCGCCGTCTTGTTCCATGCTTCAACCTGCGTTCCACTGTGTTATTTTACACCTCTATTCTCAAGTTACCATGAAAATCATCTATCCTCAAGCTCCCATAAGGATCGCTAAGTTCCCAAGAGAAGATACACCCGTATCATGGGTCCCCCCTTTAGGAACTTGAAGTCCCATTCAAGTTAGAACTTTAGCTGAGGAAACTTGTGAGCTCCTCCATCCCTTCTGTACCACCTTGCTTTTCTAGTAACCTGATATCGACATACAACTAAAAACGACTCCTTCGTTCCTCGACTCATCGTAGTCATCTTCTGCTCCAACATGCAACTCCTTTTCGATGGCTCGCCATGAAGTCTAATACATAGCGAGATGAACTACTTGCTTGCATTCACTAGCCTCTTTGCTCGCGTCACCGTCACCAAGTTTGCCTCCCTCGGAAGAGACACCGAACGAAATATGAACTTTTCACCATTCTTGGTGAATGTGTACTTCTGAGCGCGCCTTTCGTAGATCATGTATCTATCCTACAAGTACGGATTGCCCAGTATAACCTAACAAACATCCAATGGAATAACATCACACGTGACCTCGTCAATATATGACTCGTGGAGCGCAAATCTGACATTGTATTGTTCAACTACACTTAGTCCCGTCTCCTTCTGAATCCACCCTAAAGGATAAGGTTTCGGATGCTTGAATGTCTTCACACCCAGCTTCTGAACCAAGACCTCGGATATCAAATTCTTCTTGCTGCTTGGATCAACAATGACATCAACCAAACTGGTCTTCACTTGTAACTTCAGCACAAAGAGCTGCTCTCGGGGGTCTTCGTCCTCTTTCGTGGCCTGTTTCCCTGTCATAAGATTAAGACTACTGTTGGGCTCTGTCATCCCAGGAACTTCCTTCGGACCCTGTGCTATCACGTATGCCTTTTTCTCCTCTTCCTTCTTCAACCCCTTTGGTTTCAGATGAGGATACTTCTCCCAGCATCGATTTGCGATATGTCTTGTCTTCTCGCAGTGACTACAAATCAGTTCTGCTCTCCCTGGATCACCCTTCTTCTCCTCCTTATGTTTAGAACCACTAGACTCACCTCCTGTCTGTTTTGCATCTCCCTTTGCCTCGTTGCTCTTCTTTTGCTTGCCCTCGATGGCAATAGCTTTCACATTTGCGTCTGCAATAGACTCAATCGTGAATAGCTTCATCTCCTTCAGGATGTATTCATTCAGACCCACTATGTACTTCATAAAGATGGAGTATTTGTCCGTCGTAACGTTTAGAACTATCGCCTACTGTTGGAACTCCGTCGTGTACTCTTGAACGGTCTAATTGAATCTTTGGCACAAGCCGTACTACTTGTACCAAGTCATGCTCATTGAAGACCTTCATCAAGCTTGGGTATATTTAGTTTAGGTTTTATATTATGTGTGTTAATACTTTAAGCTCAATCATATATACACACACATATTTTGTTCTTATATATATAGTTATATATATATACACACGTTTTGGTTCTTGGCTTTTAAGTTTAAATATGAAACAAATACATATTCATATATATATATATACATGTTTGGTTTCATATGGTAAAGTTGTTTATGTACACATGTATTTATAAGTTTTACAAAATACATGAGTTTTCACAAATAAAAATTTCAATTTGAGAAATTCTTTTTCTAACATGTTTGTTTTCATGTTTACAAACATTTCGCAAAGTTTCATCAAGTTTGGAATTGATTTGTTATGTTTAATGGAATTTACAAAATCATGTTTTCATTCGTGCATGTTCGTGCATGTTTTTACAAAACCGATGAGTTTTCATAAATGAGAAGTGATATTCAAGAAATTCTTTCTTTGACATGTTTATCTATATGTTTAGAAACTTCTCTCAAAATTTTACTATTTTTGGAGTTGATTTACTGTGCCTAATTGATTTTACAAAATCGTGTATCACAGCAGATTTTTAGAAACTGTATTTCTGTGTTCAAACATTTATTTCTCTCAACCGGAAAATTTTTTTTCAGAAATTCTTTCTCTAACATATTTTTATACATGTCTAAAACCTTTCCTCAAAATTTCATAATTTTTGGAGCAGTTTTACTATTTTTAACCGATTTTATAAAATTGGATATACCTGCTACAGTACCGCCGGTCGACCGATATTTCCGCCGGTCGACCGACGAACTCTCTGTGCGTTTTCTCCGTTTGGAACCTGGATCGCGGTCGACCGTGAGAATTTCCGGTCGACCGCCGCTCTTCCAACGGCTATTTTTGTTACCGTTGGCTGGGCTTTTTTGTCATTCGTTTTGGGTTTTGGCTGAGGTCTTTGGGAGGCTATAAAAACTCCTTTGATCTCAGATTTCAATAAGCCAAGAGAATGCTTTTCAAATAGTTTAACAAGGGTTTAAACTTGTTTAGTGTTTGTTTAAGTTTGTTTTAAGAAGCTTTTAAGCATTTGAGTGTTTCGGTTTTGTGAATCAATTCCACAAGAGCTTGAGGAGATTATCTATTGAAGTTTGAGCTTCCAACTATCTTGTTCACACACAACCTATTGAGCTTATTGTATTTGCATACATTATATAATTGGGTTGTGGGATAGTGTGACATTGAGTTGAGCCTAATTGAGTTCTCACCTTGTTAGAGAGAACAATCATTTGCTATATTGTGCTTAATTGTTAAATCACTTTGTAATACTCTTGTACACCGAGTGAGGAGTGTGTGGTGAGAGTCGGGGATCGTCCCAAGAGGAGTGGCGTCGGTTGACGTGCCTAGGGAGAGGTTGTAACCGAGCACTTGAGGGAGACACGGCTAGGTCCAACACTTAGTGGGTGTAGAGTGTGATTGCAAGAGTGTGAGTTGTAGAGTTTTCGGTTAGCTAGAAAACCGAGTGTGTAGAAGAAGTTCCGGCTAGAAAACCCGGTTGTGATAGTGGATTTCTCCCCGGGAGTGGGGAGCGGAGACGTATGACGGAAGGTCCAAACTCCGTGATCATATTGCTTGTTTGAGTTTGTTTTTGGCGTAGTTGTTTTTGCATTTATCTTATATCGCCAATTGTGCATTACTCATCCTTTTTATGATCCAATCGATTTATGGGAAATCATTGATTGTGCTTATATTGTGCCCACGTTGGAGAAATCCAAGTGGAGCAAACATGATAAAAAGATGTTTATTATGAACAAGCTTATGTTAGAATTTTTATTAAATGCATTTGATTCATTTATGTCTAACAAGCTTGATTCTTTTGATAGTGCTTACACCTTATGGAAATTTATTGAAGCACATCAAGGGGACTTGGAGGCGATCCGACAAGCTTTGAAGGATCCCGATTCAAGTTCATATGGAGCATCATGCACACGGCCACTAGGCGATAGCCCTAGTGAGGTTTACGAGTTCGAAACCATTAATGATTTACCTAATGATGAACTTGCTTGTGCTAGTAAAAAATTGTTGCATGCCTTTAACAAATTGCATAAAGATTTTGTTGATTTACAATGCAAGCATGATAATTTAAAATCCGATCATGAGAAGCTAGTGTCCAAATTTGATGTCATTGAAAATGAAAATACTATGCTTAAAGAAAGCAATGACTTATTAAATTTGGAAAATGGAAATTTGATTTCATCTATTGCTAGTCTATCTCATGCTAAGATTGATGTCATGTTAGAAGTAGAGAACATAAAAAATAATACAGCTTCTTTTATAAATAATTATTTATGTTCTACTTCTAAAAATGCATATGTGCCTAAAAATGAAGATTTGAATCTTATGAAAAATAGTATTTCATCTTTAGATTCAACTTTGAAAATATGCATTAATAACCATAAGAAGCTTATGGACATGTGTGCCAAGACTAAATCAAAATCATCTACTCATTATGCACACATGTATAGCAAAACTTATAAGTGTTCTATTTGCGGCCGTCAAGGTCATTTAGCTAAGTTTTGTTATGATGCACACAAACATAAGAATTCTAATGCTCCTTGTGCATTAGCTTCTTCATCTTGTACACTTACACATTCACATGCTCATTCTCACAAAGTTCATCATAAGCATGCTAGTGTGTTCAAGTGTGATCATTGTGGTCGTTATGGTCATTTAGCCAAATATTGCTTTGATTTGAAAAGAAAATCTCATTTAATGAATGCTTCCAATAGACCACATGTTTTTAAATGTGATGTTTGTGGTAGGTTTGGACATCTTGCTAAATTTTGTTTTGATATACAAAAAGCTTCTAAATTGCAATATGTTCCAAATAGACCATTGTTTAAGAATGTTTCTCATTTGAAAAATAATTTTAAAAGAAAATCTTTATTTGCAAATGATTCACGTGCACGAGCTAATGATCCACAAAAACAAATGGATCTCTTTCATTGCACAAATTGCAAACGGAAGGGTCATTTGAATAAATATTGTTTTGACCATGTTAGTGCACCATATGTGCCTAAGAGGGTTCATAACCCTAGGGCTTTGAGCTTAAATGATAGGAGTCATGTCCCTAAATCTTTTGGTACCAAGAGTTCTTGGGTACCAAAACAAATTTGATTTTAAACCAAGAATTTTAGTATTTTTATTTTTCTTTGTCTTGGTTTTGAAAATTATGCTTTGAAATCTTTTTATATGAAAACAATTTTTTAATTGATAAAATCTTTTGTTTTCATTATTATTGATTTTTGTTTTGATGAGAGGTTTGTACTTATATAACCCTCCGGATTCATTGGGTGTTTATTCCCAAACATTGTTTACCGGATGCTAAAAATGTTTATATGGGTTGTTACTAGTTCAAGAGCTAGATATGGTTGCCTCTCTTGATTTAAAAAAAAAACAATGATGTTTTGGTTTTAGGATTTATGATTTCTCTTAGTTGATTTGTTTTCATTTGCAAACTTTTTACATGATTCTCATGTTTCTCTTCTTTTGATTTCATAAATCTATTTTATGCATTGGTTTTTATGATATGAGACAATATGTTCATCTTGATATATTTCTATATATGTTCTCATTATCTTCATGTATGTGAGTAAATTTTTTAGCATGCTCTTATATATGCTTGCTCACATATGTTTGTCATGATCTTTATTGCATATATCTTATATGGCATTTTGATAGGGGGAGCTATTCCCTATTCTATGTTTGCTTTTTATCCTCACCTATGCTTATTGATAGGGGGAGCTTTCGCTCTCTTATTCTTTTTGTCCTCTTTTTGACGTTGTCAAAAGGGGAGAAATATTGTGAGTATATGTATGTTCTTTCTTGTTTATATGCATGTGAATTATAATTTATATATTTATTTCCTTTCTTGCATATATCCTTTTTTTTGTAAATTGTTTGTCATCATCAAAAAGGGGGAGATTGTTGGCCTTCTTGTTTTGATGATGATTTACAAACAATTTACTACTAATGTTGTTTGTCTAGTGTTTGTACATTCCTATGTATTGTAGACAAACAACGTTGTTGGAGGATGGATGGAATCGAGCCTTAACGATCATATCAAATGGAGGTTGGCGGAATTGTGGAGTGAAGCAACGTCAATTCAAGTTAAAGATCCAATTACAAGCTTCTTCCGCAAAGTTTACCAAGTCATGCTCATTGAAGACCTTCATCAAGCTTGGGTATATTTAGTTTAGGTTTTATATTATGTGTGTTAATACTTTAAGCTCAATCATATATACACACACATATTTTGTTCTTATATATATAGTTATATATATATATATACACAAGTTTTGGTTCTTGGCTTTTAAGTTTAAATATGAAACAAATACATATTCATATATATATATACATGTTTGGTTTCATATGGTAAAGTTGTTTATGTACACATGTATTTATAAGTTTTACAAAATACATGAGTTTTCACAAATAAAATTTTAATTTGAGAAATTCTTTTTCTAACATGTTTGTTTTCATGTTTACAAACATTTCACAAAGTTTTATCAAGTTTGGAATTGATTTGTTATGTTTAATGGAATTTACAAAATCATGTTTTCATTCGTGCATGTTCGTGCATGTTTTTATAAAACCGATGAGTTTTCATAAATGAGAAGTGATATTCAAGAAATTCTTTCTTTTACATGTTTATCTATATGTTTAGAAACTTCTCTCAAAATTTTACTATTTTTGGAGTTGATTTACTGTGCCTAATTGATTTTACAAAATCGTGTATCACAGCAGATTTTCGATATACCTGCTACAGTACCGCCGGTCGACCGATATTTCCGCCGGTCGACCGACGAACTCTCTGTGCGTTTTCTCCGTTTGGAACCTGGATCACGGTCGACCGCGAGAATTTTTGATCGACCGCCGCTCTGTCAGACTTTTCCAACGGCTATTTTTGTTACCGTTGGCTGGGCTTTTTTGTCATTCGTTTTGGGTTTTGGCTGAGGTCTTTGGGAGGCTATAAAAACTCCTTTGATCTCAGATTTCAATAATTTAAGAGAATGTTTTAAAATAGTTTAACAAGGGTTTAAACTTGTTTAGTGTTTGTTTAAGTTTGGTTTAAGAAGCTTTTAAGCAATTGAGGGTTTGAGTTTGTGAATTCAATTTCACAAGAGCAAGTGGAGATCATCCTTTGGTGTTTGAGCATTCACTCTTCTCCCAATCTCTTGTCATCTTGAGAAGTTTTCTAAACTCAAACTCTAGCTTTACATTTATATACTTATTTGATTATCATTGTTCTTAAGCTAGATTTTATATTTGAGTTTAGTTGATTTGATTTATACTCATTGTTACACACACCCAATTGAGCTTAAAGTATTTGCATACATAGTATATTAGGGTTGTGAGAGATTGTAACATTGAGTTGTGCTTAATTGAGTTCTCCCCTTGTATGAGAGAACAAATTATTTATTGTTACATTGTGAGTCTTGTAAGGTTTTCGATGAGCTAGAAAACCGAGTGTGTTGTGAAGTTTTCGGTAAACTAGAAAACCGACTGTGAGGAGTGACGTTGATCGGTGAGCGTTGAAAACCGACATTGTGAGGTGTAAACGTTATTCGGGTGAGCGTAGAAAACCCGGTTATGATAGTGGATTTCTCCCCGGGAGTGGGGAGCGGAGACGTAGGACGGAAGGTCCGAACTCCGTGATCATATTGCTTGTTTGAGTGTGCTTTGGCGTTCATTCATATTTATGTTCATATCTTATATCGCCATTGTCATTAGCTCATTATCTATATCATCCACTATCTTGTTTAGATTGTTTACCCCTTGTGTTAGTTTACATATCCTATACATATATCATATTGTATATCTCTTTGATAGGATATATCATCTTGTGTTAGCTCATATATCCTTGCATATATCTCATAGTATATATCATTGCTAGGATATTTACCTTTGTTCATATTGCTTATTCTTGCACATAACTCTTGTAT
This sequence comes from Asparagus officinalis, assembly GCF_001876935.1. Lineage (NCBI taxonomy): Eukaryota > Viridiplantae > Streptophyta > Magnoliopsida > Asparagales > Asparagaceae > Asparagus > Asparagus officinalis. The sequence continues at coordinate 3,879,877 of NC_033794.1, read as the reverse complement.
ATCTATCTTGCAAGAATATACTTGTTAAGATCACTGCTGTGATTGAAGGATGTATCCCCGCGACAGTGGCGACTGTCGGGGTTAAAAGATGTGTCCTGCTGATCCGATTTTCACACAAGTTCAGATTTGGGAATCCAAACATTACGATTCTTTGGTGATTCTTTAGACACCATTTCTTTCTTTTCTTCTCGTAAAAGAGCACGGGCATGAGTAGCGTTTACACGATTCTTTTGTATGCATTCTTTAAGAGTTGAACGAGCTCTTTTGACGAGAGTCCACTCTTCCGTCGTGAGTTGTGCAGAGATGTGAGTGGTTTGCCGTTAAGTTAACTGAACCACTTGTCGTTTACTCGACTCTTGGTCCGCATAGTAGCAAACCCCGTCGGTTTGTTCCAAGGCCTTAGCCAATTGACGAGCACGACGCTGATGTTGTCTCTGACGATCCCTCTTCGTCGGTGCTGGTAAGCTTTGATTTAATGACTCCTTAACTGGAGAAGAGTCATTTGGAGCAAAGATGTTGCAAGTAGAATCCTTAGCAACAATCGGGCGAGAGTCTTCATCCGTAGCCTTCATTAGAGTTGAAGACTGGAAAACTTTTTTAGAAGATGAAATCTTCCTACATTTGCGAGGCGAGAAAGACTTTGAGGATGAGGATGACAGATATTCCTCAAACTTTGCTTGGTCAAAATCGTATTCGACCTCTTCATCAACTGGTATCTTGATGATCGGCTACGACACGATGGTCTCGATAGCGAGACAGTTGGCTCCCACTATGGTCGCCAGTTTGTTTTTGTCGGAAATCATTTTCATTATGGAATCCATTAAAACTTCGATCTCTTACAATGAATTACACAACAAAAATAAGAAAATTACAATTCCCTAGAAAATAAAACAGAAATTGTTTATCAACTACCGCTTTTGTGGGGACTTTGCCTGTGCCGGGGTGCGTTAGCCCGTGGACCACTCATTCACAAGATTCTAATTGAACCGTGAAGGCTTTTGGATATTCTTCTTTGTTTATCAAAGTAAGAATCTTAAGCGAATATCTTATTGATGTAAGATGTTAACTCTTCCAAAGATCAAGTCTGAGCTTAGATCTCTAGGAATCACTAAAAGCTTCTTAAAAGTATTTATGAAAGATGAAGACTCTCTCTCTTGCTCAAAATCGCCAAAAGCTCAAGTCTCTATGCTCTAATTATGCTCTCCGTGCTTAACCTCGTGTGTAGGAAGGTATTTATAGGGATATAGATACATAACTATTGAAATGGGGGCAAAATAACTGACCAACCATAATTACTTTAGGCGCGACAGTTGCCACTGTCGCGGCCAAAGTAACAGTTCCTTTGGCGCGGTAGTCTCCATTGCCGCGGCCAAAGGAACAGTTCTACCCACGTTTGTAACTGTTTACTTTTGCATAGGTGTACATTTTCCGTAAGTAGTGGGCATATTTTCAGGGTATAACTGATCCTCCATGTTACTACACGTTCTCCCTCAGTTATAGAGCCAGGTAGATGTTGGAAATTCGTGCTAATTACATGTTAAATACGCAACGGAATATTGTATGTATAAAATTACTAAGCATGTAGAGATCATGAAATACAAAATAGGATCATCCTAATTAAATCTAACATGATCCCTATATTAAAGAGAGCATACAATGGTTATAAAGTCATACTTTTGAAGCGTGATTCGATGGAAGATCGAACAACCCCTAGCTCTTGCTCCTTATAGTAGTAAATCTCCTCGTAGTAGATCTCCAAGTCTTCAAGTGAGCTTGATAAAATCAGAGTCTTCTTGAGATACAAGGCAAGATATCTACCCCGGGGTACTTTAAAATCCTACTACTTTCTCTTACTCAAAGATTGCTAGAGTTTTGTAAGAGGTAGATCTCTCTTCTTTTCTTTTATGGAAAGCAACTATGAATAAACCCTTTATTTCATTTTTCCATTAACCATGAAAGAAGAAAGAGAGCTTATATTTATAGAGGAAGAATATATCATGACATGAATGACTCATCCTATGAGTCATACCATGAGTCATCAAAACAATGATTCTTTCATAAGTCATGCAATGACTCATCTCATGAGTGATGTAATGAATCATGAAGAATCAAAACTATGTGCTAAAACCATGTTCCCAAACCATACCACCTTAATGACTCATCTCATGACTCATTAATCAAGGTATAATGAAGTTCATATTTCCTAAATAAAAATACCATATCAAAACGGTATTTCGTAATTTTCCAATCATTAACTAATAAGTCATCATATGACCAAAAAGTCAATGAGTTGACCAAAAGTCAACTTTTGACCAAAAAGTCAACCAGTTGACTAAAAGTTAACACTATGGGAAAAATACTAAAATTTATTTCTTAAGCACATAGCATTCTGATTTTACCGATACATATAACCGTTTATGTGTATCCGGTGAAAATCATATATGCGTATCAATCATACACATTACTCTATAAATTTATATTTCATAGGATTTAAGTACGATCATATATGCGTATCAATCATACACATTACTCTATAAATTTATATTTCATAGGATTTAAGTACGCGCTTAGTGTGACTCTAGGGCCTAACTATAAGACTCAGCAGTGGATTATATTCACAAGTACAACAGAGGTGCTAGCTACACATGAAGACCACCCGGGTATTAGTTGTGATAAATGTCTACAAGATGCTTACACAATTTTATCAGGACCACTCAGTGATAATGCCGTACAATCCTGTCTTTTCGTCAAACCATGTCAAATTATTGAGCCTAGGGTATGGAAAACTGTCAAACCCTAATAGCTTAATTAGTGTTTGTTGATATTAAACTCATAACCTATAAGATCAAACTTACACTCAGTTTATCTTATTTACCTTGGCCAATGATTTTCAGGTTATAGTTATATCAAATAATCTTATGACAATAACCCTCTATACTGGGAGAGACGAATCCCATAATAGCATCTCAATATCTACTTATACCTCGGGATGTACCCAATAAGAACCGTTATGCACAACTCGATAAGAACTGTGGTTAGGTAAAAGTCTAAGTACACATATACTAACATGTAAGATATTACACTCATGCCTCAGGTCATGAGACTACTTTGTACTATATCACCTGAGAACTTCTATTTGACAGTTAAGTATAATTACTAACTAGATGTTCTCAGTGAGTCGTTCAGTCAACTCATTCACTAATGAGTCACCTGTATACTATATCTTGATGTATCACATCAATGATTCAAGAGATGGATCATCATCTTACCAAAGGCGAAATAGAGTATACACTAGTCTTCCCAAAGTGATGATGTCCCATTTTCAACACTTCATTTTACCAAAGGCGAAATAGAGTATACACTAGTCTTCCCAAAGTGATGATGTCCCATTTTCAACACTTCATTGACTAGGAACATTTTAGAATATAATTTTCAACACTTCATTGACTAGGAACATTTTAGAATATACGTCAGCGACAAATCAGATCTCTTCATTACAATCATATCCGAAATGTCTGATAGTCTGGTATTATTCTAAGGACTTTATCTGTATTAAAATATCAGATAAATCTGACTAATATAGCATACTATCATTTTGAACAAGGATGTTATATTCATATAGGTACTGTTACAATATACAATTATTACCTGCAGGGCACCTATATCTAACAGTGGACCCTACTAAGATGCTAAAAACTATCAGCAAATCATAAGAAGATGCTTCAAAGCCTCCGCAACATAGTCCACTGCCGCGCATATGCGCGTCACTTTCCACTGTCGTGCCTATGTGCGTCAGTTAACACTGACGCGCATATGCACGTCGGTGTATCTTGGCACGGGTTATTCTTCCATGTTATTTCATCTGTTTCTTTGCTTCTTTTGGCTTTAGATAATCTCCTCTGACTTAGAAGATGAAACTCATTGTTTTCTCTTTATCTTGAGTTGAATTTGGATATCTATCAGCATTTTTAGACGCCTACAGCTACTAACTCGATTGATGAGTTCAATTGGAGCTAAATCTTCTCATTCAGAGGAGGGGTTGTTCAAGCAGTCTAGCCCATGGGTGAGATCCTCCTTTAGTGAGTTGGCCACAATTAGAGCTTTAATCTCTTTGGAGACTTTGTGGATCTTGCGCAAAGCCTTGGAGCTAAGGGATCCGGAGGAGAGTAACTCCTTATACTTGGCTTGATCGAATTGCACCATCAGAGTTTTGACCATCATCCCAGCGAGGTTGATGTCGGATTGCGCCACCACTTCTTCATCGGTGAAAAAGCTCATCCCCAGCTGAGTCGCCATCTTTTATTTGTCAGAAAATATTACTAGAAAATTAAGAATAAAATTTGTATTAATCTCCCTAACTAACTTGGGTAAAGAACAAGTACGATCTCGCACAGTAATCTCTCTCTAACAGACTTAGAAAAGGAAATTACAATTTTCTTTTATCGGTTTCTCGATTTACAAAAGAGAGAAGGAATCGACGGAGATCCTTCCCTTTGTTTAATACTGGGTTCTTCTTGGTAGTGATGGGAGTTTGATTCTTGTATCACGTTGATAATCCGAACATGGTCTATTCTTCTTGACTTGATGTCGGGAAGAACTTGCGATGCAAGTTTTAAAACTCTTAACGAGTTTGAGAACTCTGAATGAGTTTATGAACTCTGGATGAGTTGATTTTAGAAAGGAAATTAATCATGTTTAATCTAAAATAATTTAGTAACCAATCTCCAAGTTCTTCAACTGAGAACGGTTCATAAATTCAAGGCAAAAGCTCCAAGAAAAGCTCCAAAGATTCGATCCCGAGCTGATCCAAAAATCCTACTTTTCCTCTTTTTCTCCTCCCTTTTTGAGCTGATTTCTCAACTATTTATAGGGGTTTAAAGGGTGTAACCAACCCCTTAATTGCTCCTTAATGGGGGCTTAGTGCCCTCATTTCTTGGAAAATGGTTTTGGAATCATTCAGAATGTGTTTGAATCAGTCAAACACGAGATTCATGTTCTAGAAATGACCCCCGCATTCAAGATTGGAAACACGGTAATGAGCTCTATGTTTTGAACTTGAAATGCGGTGGTGAGCTCCACATTTTGAACTTGAAACACGGTGGTGACCTCTGCATTTTGAGCTTGGAACGTGGTGGTGACCTCCGCGTTTTGAACTTAGCATGTAGCAATGAGCCCCGCGATTTGATTTTAAAAATGTGGGAATGACATCCGCGTTTTGTTGTTGAAACGCAGGAATGATCTCCGCATTTTGATTTTTAAAATGTGAGAATGACCTCCGCATTTTGTTGTTGAAATACGAAAATGACCTCCGTGTTTTGTTGTTCAAATGTGAGGAATGACTTCCGCGTTTTGTTGTTGAAACACGGGAATGACCTCCGTGTTTTGTTGTTGAAATACGAGGATCGCATTTGGGCTTGAAGTGATCGTCAATTGTAATCTATTTTCTCAAGTTTTGCAAAGGTCATCGTGTTGTAATCCTTGCATTCGGCTCTTTGAGATGTGAGAGTTGTAAACTTATAACTCTCGTATATTGTGAAAGTTATCAAATTGTAACTTTCATCTGTCGTGGTGAAAGTTGTCTGATTGTAACCTCCATAGTCAATGCTTTGTGGGGATCAGCTATCTGTAGTAATTTTTAGATAGCCTACATATACCCACACCTTCCTCAAGCGATCATCAATAAAGGTGATATAGTACACCAAACCGCCAAGAGAAGCAATGCTAGCTGGACCCCAAACTTCTGTACGGACGAGCTCTGCTTCTGAGCTTTAGGTGGTCTTTCACTCTTCTGAAAGCTGACCCTCTTCAGCTTCCTGTAGATGCAATCCTCACAAACACCAACTTCAACTAAGTGTAGAATCATCATTCCCTTCCAACTCATGTGCCCCAACCTATTGTGCCACAGATCTGCACTCTCCTTGACAGCTACAATGCGAGGTGTGGGTGTCAAAAATTGCCTATAAGTTCTCGGATACAACTCAAGATGAAGAGAATATGATTAACGTAATCATCTAAATCAAAGAAGATCATCCGATACCAAAAGGAAGTAAAGGAACACGTAAAAAGACGGAACGAAGAAATGACGAAGCACGTAAAATAACGAAACGACGAAGTAAGTGTCTCAAAGAGAGACACAATAATGTGTCTAGCACTCAAAGTGCGAGACACAATTGTGTGTCTCGCACCCAAGTGTGAGAAACAATAGTGTGTCTCGCACAGGGAGGGTGCCTCTGGCACGTTTTCTGATGGATTTCTCAGGATTCGTACGTTCAAGTAGCTTTGTAACTACCTTGGGAATATCCTTAAATGCGAAAAAGTCGTTATTAACTAAAGACACATTCAAATCACATGATCTTATCCACAAACATGGCTGTAGGCTGTCTAAAAATCACTACATATAGCTTATCCCCATCAAACACCGATGATAGAAGTTACAATCTGACGACTTCCAGAAGGTTACAATTTGAAGACTTTTACATAGATCGATGAAGGTTACAATCTGACGACCTTCACAATAACCGATGAAAGCTCTAGTTTAATAGCATTCACAATCAACATTGGGAGTTACAATATAACGACTCTCATATTTTCAAGGAGCCAAGATGACGGTCTTTGCAACGCTCCAGCAAAAGAGACCACAAATTGATGGTCTCTTCACATCAAAACGCAGAGGTCATCCTTGCGTTACAACCTCAAAACGCAGAGGTCATGCCCGTATTTCAGAGTCAAAATGCAAAAGTCATCCCCAACGCTCCAGTTAAAAATGCAGAGTTCGTGGACTCAAAACGTAGAGTTTATCTCTGTGTCCCAACTCTACGTTTCAGATTTACAACGCAGCATGACCTGTGCGTTAAGCTACCAAAATAGGCCCAACTCTGCGTTTTAAGTCTAAAACGTAGAGTTCGGGCCCTGATCGCTATTTTTCAGCGTTTGACTCGTTCAAAGCACGAACTAAACGGTTTCAACCCCGTTTTCCTCACGATTTGGGGAGTAGTTTAAGAGGACGGTTACACCCCATTTTGCCCCACTTAGGAGTGAATTAAGCGAGTAGTTACACCCCTTAATCCTCTATAAATAGGGGTAAACTCAACTGAGCTCGGATCCTTCTTTTTTGGCAGTGAAGAAGAGATCTTTGGTGGACTTTTTTGGATCTTCGATCTGGAATCTTGGAGATCAAAGCTGCACAAAGGAGAGATCGGCTTTTCAGATCATCTTCTTAATAGCAGATCATCTTGGAGCTTCCTGCAGCGACAAAGTTCCTTGGAGCCTTCGGCCTTGGCTTGTCAAACCGATTTTCGGTTAAATCAACTTTTTCATAGAGTTTCAAGCTCATTCAGAGTTATCAACTCATCAAGAGTTCTTTAAAACTTGCTTTGCAAGTTCTCCATAGTGTCAAATCATGAGGAGAAGACCACGTTCTAGTGAAACAATATATTTGGATCGTCAACGTGAAGCAAACTCGACACGAGCATTCAAGGGAGGCATCTCATCGCCACCGTGAAGAACCCAGAATTAAACAAAAGGGAGAATTTAGATCAATTCTCTTCTCTTTTGTAATCAAGAAATTCAATTGTAATCAAGATTGAGAGAATAAAACATTCAATTCTTTCATTGTCTTCTAACAAATTTTCCAACAAACAAAAGATGACGACTCCGCTGGGGAGAAGCTTCTATGACGAAGAAGTGGTGGCGCAATCCGACGTCAACCTCGCGGGAACCAAGGTAGAGACTCTCATCGTGGAGTTTGATCAAGCCAAGTATGAGGAGTTACTCTCCTTCGGATCCCTTAGCCCTAAGGCTATGTGCAAGATTTGCAAAGTCTTCAAAGAGACTAAAGCTCTAATTGTTGCTCCTATGCCGAAGGAAACCCTCTCCTTTCGCCAAGATTGCTCGAACAGCCCCTCCTTCGAAGGAGTGGGCTCAGTTATGCCAAACGTAGCCCTCAGTAGTGCATTGTACAATCAAAACTCCACCTTCAGGGGCGCGTTTCACAAACTGAATGCAACTCTCAGAAATGCGTTCCAGAGAATGCAACTCTCAGGAGTGCGTTCCAGAACCTAAACGCAACCCTCAGGAGTGCGTTCGAGAATCAAAATGCAGATTTCAAGACTGTGTTTCATTAGCAAAATGCAGACCTTAGGATTGCATTTCACCAGCAACACCTCGAGCTCAGGCATGCGTTCGGGTAACGAAATCTAATACAGAACCTGGTGTATACCCTGCTTATATGCGAGACCCCTGAATACTCTGCGTAGCGTGACTAGATTGAGGGGCGGATATAAGAAGTTCATGGATTCAAGGCATCTTGACCAGATTCATGTTCACCAAGAGTCAGTCCTGTTTAATCATGGACTCAGGGTTCCAATTCAAACCTCGCGATCAGCGAGTAACTCTTCTCGAGTCTTTGCAATAGATTTGTGAGTGTTCATATCGAGAGAAAGACTGATGCAACAAATCATTCGTTCATTCTGATGTGAATGACTGATTCCTATGGTTCTCTCAGGATGTCAATGCTGCTCATATGCGGCCAAACCGTTGGTGTTCGACCAATTAACGAACGTTACTTTGCCTAACCAACAATGATGTTCGCACAGGAAGAACTCTCCAGAGACCGAGTATCCTGGAGTCACTATCAATGTGATCAGTAGAGGGAAAGCCTCAGGTCCTAGTTCCAATGACTCTGAGACAAGTCATTCACCGACCGTCAGATCGCTAACGAGTTCGAAGGAGTCTACCGACATACTCAGACTCGGACGGGAGCCATTCCTCCTGTCAACTATCGGAGGTTAGCCAGAGAAACTAATTCCGAGGATGAACATTCAGCCATTGCGGAGTCTTAATCATCAAGTTATTTCGTTGAACATGAGAGCTTCGCCCACATGGCAGAAAATTTTGAAGATCTCTCAAAGAGGGTTGCTGAGCAGGATGCTATGCTCCGAGCACAGCAGGAAACCATCAATCAAATTCAGGATATGATGGCTCAGATCATTGCACATAGAGACAATTTCCATAAAGCTAAGTCACAACCTTAGCCAGAATCCTCCCAGAAAGGAGGATCGCCCACATCGAAGGATAAACAAAAAGTGAACGAGACCTCTGATCAAGAAACTCATCACATAGCCTCTTCATCTAAAGAAGAGAAAGAAGCCGAGAATGAGCAAAATCCTTAATCGGTAAAAATGAAAGAATTGGAAGCATGCCTCAATGCCATTGCTAACAGAAGCAAGCTCCAAGACGAGGGAGTTGCCAGGCCCTATCCTGCCGAATGGGATACAGCCCCTAATCCTCCAAAATTTGAGGTCGCAATGCTACAAACTTTTGATGGCATGGGATCACCTAACCAACATATTTATCATTTCAAGTCACAGACTGGGAATGTGATATCAAACCATGCCATACTGGCTCGATTATTCGTTGGCATGTAAAATAACGAAACGACGAAGTAAGTGTCTCAAAGAGAGACACAATAATGTGTCTAGCACTCAAAGTGCGAGACACAATAGTGTGTCTCGCAACCAAGTGTGAGACACAATAGTGTGTCTCGCACAGGGAGGGTGCCCCGGCGTGTTTTCTGATGGATTTCTCAGGATTCATACATTCCAGTAGCTTCGTAAATACCTTAGGAGTATCCTTAAATGCGGAAAAGTCGTTATTAACTGAAGACACATTCAAATCACGTGATCTTATCCACAAACACGGCTGTAGGCTGTCTAAAAATCACTACAAATAGCTTATCCCCATCAAACACCGATGATGGAAGTTGCAATCTGACGACTTCCAGAAGGTTACAATTTGAAGACTTTCATGTAGATCGATGAAGGTTACAATCTGATGACCTTCACAACAACCGATAAAATATCTAGTTCAACAGCTTTCACAATCAACATCACCAGTTACAATCTGACGACTCTCATATTTTCAAGGAGCCAAGATGAAGATTATAAGATGACGGTCTTTGTAATGCTCCAGCAAAAGAGACCACAAATTGGTGGTCTCTTCATATCAAAACGCAGAGGTCATCCTTGCGTTACACCATCAAAACACAGAGATCATCACTGTGTTACAACCTTAAAACACAGAGGTCATGCCCGCATTTCAGAGTCAAAATGCAAGGTCATCCCCAACGCTCGAGTTAAAAACGTACAGTTCACGGACTCAAAATACAGAGTTCATCTCTGCATCCCAGCTTTGCGTTTCAGATTTACAACACAGCGCGACCTGTACGTTCAACCACCAAAATAGGTCCAACTCTGCGTTTTAAGTCTAAAACACAGAGTTCAGGCCCTGAACGCTATTTTTTAGCGTTTGACTCGTTCAAAGCACGAACTGAACGGTTTCAAAACCGTTATCCTCACGATTTGGGAAGCAGATTAAGGGGGCGGTTACACCCCATTCAGCCCCACTTAGGAGTGAATTAAGGGGGTAGTTACACCCCTTAATCCCCTATAAATAGGGGTAAACTCAACTGAGTTCGGATCCTTCTTTTTTGATAGCAAAGAAGAGATCTTTGGCGGACTTTTTAGCATCAAATCATAAGGAGAAGATCACGTTCTAGTGAAACAATGTGTTCAGATCGTCAACGAGAAGCAAACTTGACGCGAGCATTCGAGGGAGGCATCTCATCACCACCATGAAGAACCCAGAATTAAACAAAGGGGAGAATTCAGATCAATTCTCTTCTCTTTTGTAATCAGAAAATTTAATTGTAATCAAGATTGAGAGAATAAAACATTCAATTCTTTCATTGTCTTCTTACAAATTTTCCAACAAACAACAGCGTCCAAAGCCTATAAATACCCCCTAGCATCAATTTGCAGGGGTGATCGAGAGAACTGAGGTACGTGCGAGAGAACTTGAGATTTTCAGAGCAGAGCCACGATTTTCAGAGAGAAAGGTAGGATATTGGTAAATTCTTCAGCATAAAGAGGAAGATTTCAAGAGATCTGGAGGCTTTCACCCCTTCCCTTGAGATCAAACCGTTGTTTTGATCTTGAGAAGAGTATTAATCTCACCTTGCTGAGGTTATTTACTACTATTCTTATTTCTAAAAACAAATAAGAACACTAAGCCTTCTTCACGATCAATCCAGATCTATGAATTGGTGGTGCTAATGTGTCCCCAGCAGAGGCAAAGATTCCACGCAAGCAGCGACCGATAAACGATCTTTGCGTGTGTTTCTAGGTGATCGCCTCTTTTTGTTTCTCTTGTAAAGAGAAGTCTTATAAAAAGGCTCACTCTTTTATTTCTATTTGTAATCGATAAACGATTGTAATAGAAGTTGCAAAGAAATTTATTTTTTATGCAAATACGCTGGCGATCACAGTGGGAGCCAATAGCCTCTCTACTGAGGCTGTTGTGTCGCAACCAAAAATTAAGATCCCGGTTGATGCAGCGATCGAGTATGAGTTCAACCAACAGAAGTTCGAGGAGTACCTCTCATCCTCCTCCTCTGGATCCTCCTCCTCCTCTAGCAAATGCAAGAAGATCTCTCCTTCAAAGAAGGTTTGTTGGTCTTCAGATCTGATGAAGACCCAGGGTGATGACACTCGCCTAATTTTTAATGAGGCTCCCCCTCGCAGCATCTCTCCAACGATCCAACAAGTTGGAAGCTCTACTCGCGATTAACTCCCCTCCAGTCAAGGGGTTGATCGATCAAGTCATACCAACTCTGACGAAGAGGGCTCGTCAGAGGCAAAACCAACGTCTCACACGTCAATTCGCCAAAGCCTTGGAGTAGGTTGATGGAATTTGTTATCACGTAGATTTGGAGTAAAGGAGACGTTAAGTCTCACAGCCATCTCAATAGCAGGAGATTAGTGTTTCCTCCCAACCATCAACCAATGAATGGGTTAGTGTCAGAAGGACTCATTAACTCTCAATGAACGCATTTAGAAGCATCACGCACTTCTCACACACGTGCGTATTCTTGTACAAAAGGCGTAGGAATTATAGAAGGAAGAGGTGGCTAAAGAACCACCAAAACTACATAAAGTCTAGATGCCAAAGTCCAAGGTCGCACGAAAATTAAATACGAAGAAGACAGAAGAAATCCCTGGCAGCTGAGACAGGCTACCATGTCTCACACGCGAGACACACAATGTGTCTCGTACCGAAGACATGAAGTGTGTCTCGTGCTTGGCCAAGATAGAGAACCCTGTCTCCTACCAACCCCCGCTCTTGCGGATGCTTCCTCACTTTCGTCGGCCTCCGTTCCTGCTCCGGTCTCTCCCGTACCTCCGCTGAAGCCCTACGGCAGTGTTGATCTATCTAGATTCAAGATAACGATGGCGGATCACCTTGGTCCTTTACACGGAGATCAAGGCAAATCTTCTATTAAAGGATGCTTAGGTCCGATGAATAAATCTCAAGTGACTCTTCAGACTGGGGGTCGTACGCATCCTCCCGTTAAGTCAAAGCCATCCCCATCTGTGAAAACCCCTGTAACCGCCTGCTCAGGGGTGCGTATCGAAGCCTAGGAGCCCATTGAAAATCTAAACTCATAAGGGGGTGGTTCTAAACATTCGACTCCTAAAAATGCCAATAAGACCCTACTTACCCAGAAGAAAGCGTTAGTCAAAAGATGACGTTTTACATGGGGAGTTATGCCAACAGTCAATAGGTTGCTCCGATCATCATGCCGATAAGTTGTATTATCGGGATAGGGGTACGAACAAATCTCAAAAGAGAAATATCTGATAAACAAACTCTCATTGTCCTTGTGAGAGGCTAATCAGGACAGTATTATTAGAGTGTAGCTACCCTAAGACCGCTCCGCAGAGGGTCTCGATATTTAAAAGAATTTGCACTGAAGCGTCAAAACCCAAATCAAGACGCTTCCGCAAACGAAGATTGGACGTTCAAGATGAGCCAATAAAGGAAAGTCAACACGACTTTCCAGCCCCGACTCTTTTCTAGGATATCCCAGTGTTTAACTCGTTTGTGACTGGGAACGATCAGACGTAGAGATTATCTGAGGATACAGAAGGAACTATCCTCAGATGATGAAGCATCGGACACATGCTCCGTAGTCACGTCAGATGACACGGTGTCTATCATGGGGCGAGCTAGGGAGGTATTCACAATCACTCCTGAATAGTTGGCTCAAATGCTTCAGGAAGCTCTGACTAAGCAGCGAGAAGAAATTCAAGCAGAAAATGAAGATAGAGATGGAGCTGACCATGCAATATATGAGAGAGTTGTAGACTTAATCACATCAACAACCTGAATCAAGTCAACAGGCTGAGTCTAATCGTCGAAATACCACACTCGTTCAAGCCAATGCAGCTGACAGTGACTCACATGTGGATGGTACCATTTTTGCTAACCCTCCTCCTAACAACAACACTAGGGGTGGTCTAGTTAAGCCTTCTCAGCCTCCTCAACAACTCCTAAAGAAAAATACGGGCGAGGATGTAGGCGTTAAAAATTATCTATAGGTTCCCACACGTAGCTCGAGATGGAGAAAAGATGATGAATGTCATTATCCAAGTTAACAAGGATTATCTAATGCCATAAGGAAGATAACAAGCGCATGAAGTAAGTTGATGAAACATACGAGTTAACGGGACAGCAAAATAGTGAAGAAACGACTCGATCAGGAGTTTTGTTTCACCGACGAAAGGTGAAGTTCCACTCATGTATCATTCACTCTATATGTGTTTCACCTAGAGGAGGTAGTAGATATCTTTGCCAGCTTTCCAACGCATCTTGAATCACGTCATTTCGAGATCGAATGGCTGAATAAGAGGCGAAACAATCGAAACACACCAAACGACGTCTTAGCCAAGGGCCAAGACACCATTCGTGTCTCGGCCCATGGCCGAGACACCATTGGTGTCTCAAGCCCAGAAAGGCTGTTTTTGCCCGTATAACCTCCCAAAAACCTATTTTTTATAAGATTTCAGGATTACTTCAATCCAGAGCCTCTCTAACTAATTTGAGGTTATCTTTGAATATGGTTAAGTGGTTACAACTAAGGATAAGATCAAATCGTTCGTTCTTATCTAAAAACAGAGCTTCTGAAGCCTATAAATGCAGTCTTAGGACCTTTATTCATGGGATCAGAAATTTTAGAGTAACGGTGAAGCCCTATCGAATTGGAGAGTGAGGAGCATGGATTTCAGCAAGGAGGAAGCAAGTTCTTGGTGAATTCTTCGATAAAAAGGAGGAGAGTTCGATAGATCTGCAGCCGCTTCAATCTTGTTCATCCACCTCCCTTGAGATCACACTGTTGCTGTGATCTCGAGAAGAGTGTTTATCTCACCGTTGCTAATATATTCACTTCAATTTCTTGTCTCCTTCGTGAGGCAACGAAATCAATCAGATCTGATCATTTGGTGGTCCACGGATAAACCCAGGCACCGGCAAAGATCCTACACAAGTAGAAGACCGATAAACGATCTATGTGCATGTGTTTTCAAGAAAGTTGTAATCTTTTAATCTTTTTTGTACGTGGAGAGATCTTATAAAAAGACTCTTCCTTTTGAACTTATTGTAATGACTGAAGTTGTAATGAGTTCCGCAATGAAGAAACCAACTTTCGACGTGAACACACTGGCGACCACAGTGGGAGCCAATAGCCTCGCTGCGAATCTTTCATGCTGTAGCCAATAGTCAAGATCCCTATAGATGAAGATGTCGAATACGAGTTCGACCAGCAGAAGTTTAAGGAGTACGTCTCCTCCTCCTCCTCCAGATCTTCCTCTCCTTGCAAACGTAGGAAGACCACTTTCGTGAAGAAGGTTCATTGGCCTTCAAATCTGAAGGCTCAGGGTGATAATCTTCACCCAAGTTCTGTTGAAGACTCCTCTCTGATGTCCAAGGAAGCCGGATCTGAGGCTCACAACAATTTCCCAAAAGTCAAGGAGTTGCCTGTTGAAAACGCGCCAATTCTGACGAAGAGGGCTCGTCAGAGACGGCACCAACGTCTTGACCGTTAATTCGCCAAAGCTCTAAAGCAGGTGGATGGACTCCGCTATCAAGCATATTTTTAATTCAGAAGGCGCCAAATGACTAAACCTTCACCGCAGCAAGCAATGGGTTCCTCCTCCTAACCGTCGACTAACAAATAGGTTCGTATTAAACGAACCCATTCTACTCTTGAGGAGCATATCCAGAAACACCGTGCACTTCTTACACACACACGAATCCTTGTGCAAAAGCACAAGAATTACAAAAGGAAGAGGTGGTCAAGGAATCATCAAAATCCAAACAAGTTTGGGTGCCAAAGCCCAAAACAACACTAAGAACGACACCGAAAATAGCCAAGACGCCTCCACTTGGGGAAAGACACCAGTTGTGTCTCTCATCTAATTCTAGCTCCAAGGCTGCTTCCCAGCCTCCATCAACTTCTAATCCCGCTCCTGTTGCTCCTCTACCTCCGGTGAAGGCCTACGACAGCGTGGATCTATCCAAATTCAAAATTATGTTAAAGGATTTCCTGGGTCCTCTACACAAAGATCGAGGTAAGACTCCTATCAAGGAATGCTTGGGTCCGCTGAATAATCTCGAGCAACTATTCAGACTGGGGGTCGTGCACACCCTCCTACGAAATTAATTCCTAGAACCACCCGCTTGGGGGTATGTGTAAAGAATTAGGAGCTCGTTAGGGTTTCACCCTCACGAGGGTGTGATTCCCGACATGTGACTCCTACAAACACCAGCAAGGCGTTACCTATTCAGAAGAAAACACGTACGATAGAAGATGATGTTATACCTGAAAATTCAAGTATACAGCTGATAGGTTGCTCTGACCACAACGCCGATGAGTTATACTATCGGACTGGGGATACGAACAAATCTCGAAAGAGAAGTACTCTAGGATTAGACTCTCACTGTCCTTGTGAGAGGTTAATCAGGATAGTATTATCAGAATGTAGCTACCCTAAAACAGCTCCAGGGAGGTTCTCGGTATTCGAAAGGATCTCCACTGAAGCGTCCAAACCCAAGCCAAGGCGCTTCCGCAAAAGAATATCTACCAATCAAGCTAATGAATTCTCGGAGGTCACTATCAACATGACCAACAAGGGGAAGATGTCAACATGGTGTTCCAGTCCAGATCCTTTGCCCGGGGTATCTCAGTGTCTCACTTGGCTACGGTCCGGGACTATCAGACCTAGACCGAGGAGAGGGCATTCCTTAGATGATGAAGCATCAGACACAAACTCTGTAATCACTTCAAAAAATATAGTATTTAGTGCGGGATGAAATCTAGAATCGTTCATGATCACTACTGAGCAGATAGCTCAACTCCTTCAAGAGGCCTTGGCCAAACAAAAGGAAGATTTTAAAATCAAAATGGAAATGGCCGTACAATGGGTCAAGGATTTACATGCCCAATAACTTCAAGAGTTATCAAATTAGTACGGTGAATCCAGTCGTCGCAACACTACCAGTTAGGTAGACAGCGACCCAGAAGTAGAGGAGAATATCAATGCCGATACCCCTCCCGACAACAAAGATGTTGGGGGTGGCCCCAACAATAATACCAACACTAGGGGTGTCCCCATCAACGACAGTAACACTAGGGGTGGTCCCATTGGTCTTCCCCAAAATCGCTAAAAGAGAGATGTGAAAACACCCTAAAGAGGGGGGTGAATAGGGTTATTGCTATTCTTATTAGATATTAATGCCGATTAAAACTTATTAACAAATTATTCTTACAAGATAGATATACAAAGTGATAAGAGCAAGAATGAGCAATATAAACAAAGTGCAATATCCTATCAATGAGATACACAATGAGATATATGCAAGGATAAACAAAAACAAATGTGATAGGGCAATGTAAACAATGAGCAATGGCGAGTAAAATAGACTAAGCAATAGACACAAATGATACGCCAATGCAAACTCTAACACACAAGGATGAACACGGAGTTCGGACCTTCCGTCCTACGTCTCCGCTCCTCACTCCCGGGGAGAAATCCACTATCACAACCGGGTTTTCTACGCTCACCCGAATAACGTTTACACCTCACAACTTGGTTTTCTAGTTCACCCAAAACTTTACAACTACACACTTGCAATCACACTCTACACCCTCTAAGTGTTGGCATAGCCCATGTCCTCTTCCTCAAGTGCTCGGATTTATAACCTCTCTCTAGGCTTTACAACCGACGTCACTCCTCTTGCAATCGACCCCATCTCTCACCAACCACTCCTCTCGGTGTACAAGTGTAATACAATGTGTAACTCACAATAATGCTCAAATACAATAAAATATTCTCTAATATAGATGAGAACTCAATATAAGCTTATTCTCACAAAATCACAATCCCACAACCCAATATATGATGTATGAAATGCTAAAAGCTCAAATAGGGTGTGTGTGATAAAATGAGTATAAATAAAATCTAACTCAATTAACAAACTAGCAATAATAAGAATAAGAAAATCAATAATAAAATTGCTAGAGAAAAGAGTTAGAAAAACTTCTCTATAAACACAATAGAGGATGAAGAAGATTGAGGATGAATTCCTCAATTGAAAATGCAAGCCTCCTCTTTGTAAACTCAAACTTAGAAACTTAAACAAACTTTAAAATATTTTAAACTCCTTTTTAAAACCCTCTTGAATGGATATTCTGATGAGAATAATAGGGGTTTATTATGACGCCCTAGGGTTCACACAAGCCAGCAGTCCAAGGTAAAACCCGGATTGTCAAACCTGCCAAGCACCAAACACCATGCTATGACATGTTTCACCATCACAGTCACTATCTCTCTAGTGGAAACAACAAATAGGTGAAGATACAAAATAGGCAAATAATAGAAGTAGTACCAAATCAGATATGCACAGAAAATGTATATCAACAAATGAGCCCAACTGAAATAGAATGAAAATATCTCTGAGTCAGAAATACATCTCAATACAATGAGTCAAATAAAATCTCACTAAGGTACTCAGCCTCTACAAAATGAATAAAACTCTAAAATATGAATAATGAACATAACTATATAGTGGAGCTTTAACTGCTAGAATTGTGCGACGGTGACTATGCTAGAACTCCGTCATCTTGCGGCTCTCCGAAACTCTGACCTGCCTGAAAGATACAATTTAAACAAAAGAACAACAACAAGAGCGTCAGAACGCTACAGCAAGATCACCTCCATCCGCCCCCAGGGGAAGGGCTGCTAGATGAAGTGGTGGCTCTATCTATTAAGCATAGTCTAACTATATCATTTTTCTAGTATCTAATATCATTTTTCCAGTATCTAATAAAGTTAATATTTAGACACCTACAAGACGAGATGTAGTACATCGAGTGAAATAATTCAAACAAGGAAACCCTTATATATATACCATATGTCTCAAATTATAGATCCATAAATACAAATTCTAACTCTATGAATGAAAACAAAACTCAAAAGAAAATACTCCAAGCCTAAACCATATAGGACCAATGTCACAATCTCGAACTACATTCTCAAGTAATTGGCGCAATTATAAGAGAAAATAATCCAACTCAAAAAAAATCACCATAGGCCATATCTTGTATGCTACGAAATAAAGAATGTACCCTACTCATGGGTAATCTAACATAGGAGTAACTATAATTGATAATACATATATGTGTGCATCTCTTTATGCAATAGCAATACTTTTGTAATATTCTTACTCAATCGCTCTGCGACAATAGGTTTTATCTCCCTATCTCGGATACATGGAATGACGATACTTTTATAATTTATTACTCAATCGCCCTACGGAAATAAGTTTTATTATCTCCCTATTCAGGATACATGTAATAATGATACTATTGTAATACTCTTACCCAAATAGAAGAAATCTTTTTTGTGAAATTTGATCAAACCACATACATAATACATTATAAACCACAAATAGATGATCTGGAAACTCAAACACATAAATATAATCATAAGAGTGTTTTATAGTGATCCGCTAAAACACAAACACAATGTTCAAACCTAAAATATTGAAAACAATGTATACTAACAAAAATAATGTTTTAGCATAGAAAAATCATCTTGATAAAAATTTGTATCAATTCATAAAGGATGAAAACATGAAAATCTATGAAAAGAATCATGAAAAAATATGAATGATAACTTTTCAAATCAAATACCAAGTATAAAATTGTTTTTAATTTTGTTTATAAAACATAAAAAGAAATCATCTTTAAGAACATGAAAAACTAAAAAGCTAAAGAATTCATTCTTAAAGATTAAACATGTTTTGGTACCCAATTACTTTTGGTACCGAAGAGTCTAAGGACATGACCCTTATCGTTCAAGCTTAAAGCCCTTGGGTTATGAACCCATGTGGGAACATTTAGTGCACGGGATTGGTCATAGTAATAATCACTCAAATGACCCATTCGATTGTAATAAGTGCAATGAAGAGGATGCATTTGTTTATGTTGACCATGTGGATGTACACATGGAACATTTGCAAACAAAGGTGAATTATTTGAAGCTTTTTACAAATACGAAACATTTTTAAACAATGGTCTATTTAGAACATTTTGCAATCTAGAAGATTTTTGCAAATCATAACAAAATTTTGCAAGATGTTCAAATCTACCATAAATATTACACTTAAACACATGTGGTTCTTTAGAAACATTTGGCAAAAGTGAATTTCTTTTTAAATCAAAATAATACTTGGCCAAATTTGTACACATGAGCATGTTTATGATTATCACTATATATGTGTACATGTGTATGAGATGGAGAAGCTTGATGGGATGCACAAACATGATTAGGCTTGTTAGGCTTTACATGTGTATGAGATGGAGAAGCTTGATGGGATGCACAAACATGATTAGGCTTGTTAGGCTTTTGTGCAATATAACAAAATTTAGCAATATGGCCTTTACGACCGCAAATTGAACACTGTAAATTTTGTTATACATATGTGCATAGTGTGTAGTTTTCTTGGAAGAATTTTCACAGGACTTTGCACATATGTCCATAAGCTTTTTGTTATTAACAATGCAAATTCTTATTGTTGAATCTAAAGAGGATATTCTACTTTTAACATGATTCAACTCAATATTATCCACACAAGCATTGTTATTAGAAGTAGAACATGTATGATCAATTTTGAAGGAAGTAAGCTCGTTTCTAATGTTCTCAACTTCTAATATAGCATCACATTTAGCATGAAACAAACTAGCATTTTCCAATTTTAATTTTTCATTGCTTTCTTTAAGATTTACATTTTCATTTGCAATGAGATCAAACTTAGTGGCTAGTGTTTCATGAGAGGATTTTATTTTGACATGCTTGCTTTCTAATTCAATATAGCTACGTTACAATTTTTTATAATCATGCATTAATAATTCATAGCCATGTGTGAGTTCATCAATAGTAAGATCATTTTTGTTATCGGACTCGCATACCTCACTAGGGCTATCGCCTAGTGGCCGTGTGCATGATAAGGCTCCTTGTGAACTTGAAGAGGGAACCGCCAAAGATTGTCGGATCGCCTCCAAGTTTTCTTGATGTGCTTCAAATAATTTCCAAATTGTATAAGCACTATCAAAATGAGCAAGTTCGTTAGTGTTTTCGTCGAAAGTTGGTTTCATTATGGAATTCATTAAAACTTCAGTCGTTTACAATGAATTTAAAAGAAATAGCATTTTTATAAGACTTCCCTTACACAATAAACAAAAGGATTACAACTTTCTAGAAAATAACACAGAAATTGTTTATCAACTCCTGCACTTGTGGGATCTTCGCCTGTGCCGGGGGTGCGTTAGCCCGTGGACCACCGATTCACAGATTCTGATTGAATCGTGAAGGCTTTGGGGATTCTTCCTTCGTTTAGAAGCAAGAATAGAGTCAGTGAATATCTTATCAAGGTAAGATGAACACTCTTCTCAAGATCAAGTCAAGGCTTAGATCTTAAGGAATCTCCCAATTGTTGAAAGGAGATGAACTCTTGAAATTCACCCAAGCCTTTTTAAAATCTCTGACCAAGTGCTTTAGTAATAGCCTCTCTGCTCTATGCCCTTGGATCTCTCTCAAAAATGATCCCAGTGGGGAATTTATAGCCCCTGAAAAGTATAACTGAAATCAGGAGATCATTGGGGAGAAATTGTGCTTCCAAGACAGTCGTGACTGTCTCGGCGACCGAGACAGTTGTGATTGTCTCGGCTTCTGAGACAGCCCTGACTATCTCGGAATGCCTGAGCTGTACAGCCATTTTATAACTACTCTCCCACGTTTTTTAAGCCATTATCTTGGTAGTTATCAACGTGATTTTCGCTCGTAACGTCTCCCACGTTCTTTGACAATTAATGGTCATGTGTCATGTACATGCCTTAGCAACTTCCGAACTCATCAGGACTATCTTGGACCACGAGACAGTCCACACTGTCTCGGGTTTTCTGAGATAGTTTAGAGCTACTGTTTTGCTTTGGATGATCCTCCGCAACTTAGATGATGACGTTTATCGCCTTCTCGCTATCTTGAGCTACGTACGATGATCTATAGGTAATTTTTGACGCCTACAGATACCCCCTCCAAAGTGTTCCAGCCTTAATCTTTTATAGAGGAGTCTGGAATACTTTTGATATGATATACTCCTACTTCGATTCGTTGACTTCTCTCTATTTTAGTCTATTCATTTTTTGTCCGATAGCTAAAAATTTTCTGGGTGATACGTTTATCGCTTGACCGTTGTCAAAATCTTGAAGTGAAATTGTTGTGTTGGTTGCTGAATTTAGCTCATGCCGTTGGGTTGATAATGAACTGCTAATCTTGTTCAAAATGAATTAGCAGGGATTGTCCTTCGACTTGGAATTAATCTGCACCTTGTTTTGACAAAGTTATCGATACGTTGATTAGCGTCGACTTTCATTATGATAGAAACACAGTTTATACTCATATGTTAATTGGAGTCTACACAGTTTAGGCTCTTAAGGCGTTGGAGCGTAGAGGAATAGTTTATACTCATATACCTATCAGAGTGTTCGGGAATTAGTTTAACCTCGTGTACCCGTTGGTAGAGATGAACCCGATGTCGGAGAGGAAGAATTTTATATTCTATCTCCTGGTCTCTATTTTTTGTTGGTAGAGATAAACCCGATAATAGAGAGGAAGAATTTTATATTCTATCTTCTACTGTAAAAGAAACTCAAAGTAGGATCTCTACTTCGAGAATCTGAAAAGTGAAACTAAGAGTGGGATCTCCACTCTGAGAATCAAGAAGATTTAGATAACCCTAACTGTTAAAAGGTTTGATTATCCAATCTGAAGGTGAATTTCTCGTTTATCAAGATGAAATTCTGACTTCGGCCCTAACTGTTTAAAAGTTTGACCATAAGGGAATTTTTAAACGACCCTAACTATAGGCAGGTTTGATCGAATAATTTGTGGACCCCTCGTTCATGGAAGGAATCGAGAGAGGATTTTGGCTTTGGTCCTAACCGTTTAAAGATTTGACCAAATGGGGATTTGAGATGATCCTAACTATTTAAAGGTTTGATCGTTAGTTTGTGGACCTCTCGTCTATGGAAAGAATCGAGAGGGGGTTTTGGTTTTCAGCCTAATTGTTTAAAGGTTTGACCAAATAGGGATTTCAGACGATCCTAACAGTTTAAAGGTTTGATCGTTTAATTTGTGGACCTCTCGTTCATGGAAAAAATCAAGAGGGGATTTTAATTTAGTCTTAACTATTTAAAGGTTTGACCAAATGGGGATTTGAGATGATCCTAACTGCTTAAAAGTTTGATCGTTCAGTTTGTGGACCTCTCGTTCATGAAAAGAATCGAGAGGGTCTTTTGACTTTGGTCTTAACTGTTTAAAGGTTTGACCAAATGAGAAGTGGTTGTAGGGTACAAATAACAAATAGGAATGTTGATTTGTACAAATCGCTCGGTAAGGGTTCTTGGTGTCAAGCGATAAGGACTTAACACAAAGGGGCTTGATAATCGCTATGGATCAGCAGATTGAAATTTTGGATCTCGTGTCAAAACTTCAACAGTAGGAGTGTTAAAGGCTTAGACACAGTGAGAGTGTTGACTAGATTCAACCGTGAAGAATTTTGGTGGACTCACTGTCAATTAATTTAATCAGTGAGAGATTTTGTAGTAGAGTACCGTGAATTGTTAAGCACTCCACAATTACTTAGTGGGAGTTTTGTGAGGGAAGATTAACCCGATTAAGTCATTGAATCTCATCTCAACGAAATAGTGCTCCGAAAATCATAGTAGAAGGGTTGTAATCATCTTAGAAATGATTAAATAGGCACAGTGGGAAGTTCTTAATCATGATTAAGAATAAATTATTCTGATGATTGGTTTTCACCTTGAATAATCACTCGGTTTTGGGTTATCCTTAAAAATACCATGTGTAGTATTCTCTAGGAACTTCCCATTGGAATGAATTGAGGTATTCCACCCCCAGCTCTTTGGTGAATCTGGATCTAATTATATTCGGTCACATTATTGGGTTATCCTTAAGAATATTAAGAGTAATATTCTTCAGAAACTCCCCGTTGTTGAAAATAAGGGGAAGTAGTTTAACCTCGTATACCCGTCAGAGGTTCAAGGAGATGCAGTTTATACTCATATACTCATCGGAGTTACATAGAGAAGTAGTTTATACTCGTATACTCTTCGGAGTTAGGGGAAATAGTTTATACTCATATACTCTTTGGAGTTAGGGGAAATAGTTTATACTCGTGGACCCAATGGAGTAAAGGTCGTCTTTATTTGGCTTGTTTCACCGTTATGACGCCGGAGTCAATTAAGGCTTGGATTTTGTTTTTGAGTCCAAAACAAACCTTGGTGTTTCACCGTTATGACGCCGGAGTCAATTAAGGCTTGGATTTTGTTTTTGAGTCCAAAACAAACCTTGGTGGGATGAAGAACCCTTCTGTGGTACGCACAAGGCTTGGATTTTGTTTTTGAGTCCAAAACAAACCTTGGTGGGATGAAGAACCCTTCTGTGGTACGCACAATAGTTTGGATCCGCAATCCTCTTAGCTCCCTCCTAATCTTTAATAGGTGGTAGCGTGATTTTGTCGTTGAGGAGGAGGTATTTCAAGATAATTGGAACTTCATCATTTTCGAAAGAATACTCCTTCTGGAACTTTGGATCGAGAGTCTTCTGTTGTCTCCGAGGCTACTGTTGTGACGTTTGATTGGAGTTCATAGTGGTTGCAAGTGTCGTCAGTTGGCTTCTCTCAGCTTTCTTTCTTTTAAGAAAGCGTTTAGTTTGTTCACCGTGCATTTTCAAATCCTTCTAAGTTTTGGATGGTACGACTCCCAGGGCTTCCAGGACATCGATGGAGAGATTGTTGTGGCATGTCTATAAGATGAATTCCTCTATGACAGGATCCCTGCAATTCATTGCCTTGTTGCGGAAGCCTTGATAAAATTATCAACTGACTCTCCGTCTTTTTGTTTCTCATCTAGAAGGGTTCCGATTGACACTTCGGTGTCATCATCGAAGAAATTGCTGAGGAACAAACTTTTCATGTCATCCTAGCAGTTGACGCTCCCAGGCTTAATACGTCAGTACCAATCGAAGACGGGCCCACGAAGGGTGCCAACGAATGACCTGACCATCTGTAGGCGTATAAAACTGCTTATAGGTCCCTTAACACAGCTTGACACGGTAATTCAAAAAACCAACGAACCATCGGACGATATATCCAAGCATGGGCGTTAGACCACAACAACAAAGCCAAGTGACACACGATGAAGCGGATTTACTGCCAAATCAGGATCCGGACTGTCAAATCAGAGTCCAGATCAACAATGAAGTTCGGATAAACCGCGAAACCGGAAAACGGCACAAAATCAAACACCAGTAGGGTTCGGCCTTGACCAAGCCACCTCTGGGTGGCTCGGCCAAAACCGAGCCACCAAATGGTGGCTCGGTGGCTGGGCTAAAATGGGTGATTTGAAGACAGAAGTCACATGTTATGTGATCGATGCCGAGACTTCATAT
>NC_033794.1:3825064-3854917 GCF_001876935.1 Asparagus officinalis | reverse complement strand
CGAGCCACCTAGGTGGCCAAGCCACCTGGGCCGAGCCACCAGATTTGGGCCCAGATCTGAGCCCAGATCTGGTTTAAGGAGCCTATAAATAGACCCCTAGGCTCATTGTTTGAAGGGCTTGGAACTTTTGAGGTGAAACTCTGTCGATTTAAGAACTGAACTTCGGAGTTTTGGAGCTTTGAAGACTCGGACTTTTCAGATCTGGTTCTTGGCGATCATCCACGTCAAATAAGGCAGGAGTTCGAGAGAGATCAGATCTGAGATCCACACGGTCATCCTCCGGATCAAAACTTGGTTTTTGATCCGGAGAAGAGTATCAATTTCGCTTGGTCGATTTTGATTACTTAGGGCTATTATTTCCTTGGTGAAATAATCCCCTCGGCTGTTATTTCCTTCATGAAATAACACCCGTCATACCGTGTAGATCCGACCGGATCAAGATCACGTGGTAGTCCACGGATTAACCCCGGGACAGGCAAAGAACCCACACAAGCAAGAGACCACAAAACAGGATCTTGTGATTTGTTCGAGAAAAGGAAAGTTGTAATTTTTCTTTTTTTTTTCTTTGATTTTGTTGTAACCGGATCTTATAAAAAGACCGGATCTTTTGTAACCGATAAACTATTGCTTAAGAAAACAATGACGTCAATGAAAACGATTTTCCCCGCGAACAATCTGGCGATCACAGTGGGAGCCACCGATCTCGCTGCCGAGATCGTTGCGTCGCAGCCGCGGATCTCGATCCCGGTCGAGGAGGAGGTCGAGTATGAATTCGACCAACAAAAGTTCAAGGAGTATCTGTCATCCTCGTCCAGATCCACCTCCCCCCTCAAATCCAAGAAGTTCTCCTCCAGGAGAAAAGTCCGTTGGTACAAAGAAGTGCAGAATGCCAACGAAGATCTCACCCCAATTGTTGCCGAAGTTGCATCGGGTGAAGCTCCACCGACCTCCAACCAGGTCAAATCTGTTCTCGCCAATTCCTCCGCCGCTGAGGGCGTAGTGACTCTCTCAAAGAGATCCCGCCAGAGGCGACATCAACGCCTGGTGCGGCAACTCGCAAAGGCAATGGAGTCCACTGACGGAATCCGCTATAACGCGGATCTGAAGAACAGGAGAGGCAAACAGCCTCAACAACCAATGAATGGTAGCTCCTCCAAGCCGCCAACGAATGAATGGATCCGTGTCAAGAGGAATCGTTCGACACTTGAGGAGCGCATTCGTAAGCGCTGCGCACTTTTAGCGCAGGCACGGGCTCAAGTCCAAGAAGCCCGCAAAAAACTACGGAAGAAAGTGGCCAAAAAGCCGCTACCAACCCGCCAAGTATGGAGGCCGAAGTCTGAAGCGGCGATTCAGGCTAAAGAGCAACCATTGCAGCCTTCAGCAAAAGTTCAACCTCCGGCGAACCAACCTAAATCACCGATAATTCCCATAGCTGCTCCGGGAGATCCCGCAGGACCATCCCGAAGAAGAAGGTCAGTTTTGGAGCGCCTCGGTCCATTTCCCGATGAGCGATGCAAAGCTCCAGTTCAAGAACGTTTGGGTCCGATAAAGAAGCCCTGAACGACTCAACATGCTGGGAGTCGCTGCCACCCTCAACATGACAAAGAGATCATGGCAGCTAGGCGCACCAATTTGCGCATTGAAGTCCAGGAGCCAGCTGAGAATTCACGCCCACAAAGGCATGTTTCGAGACGTGTGACTCTTGAAAGCCCAAGGAAGGCAGTTCACCCTCAGAAGGAAACATTGTCCTCTGATGACGATAGCGTTATACCTGAGAAGTCGTGCCAACACACGATAGGTTACTCCGACCTTCAAACCGACGAGTTGTACTATCGTGTTGGGGGTACAAATAAAACTAGGAAAAGGAGTCCTCGAGAACTAAAGACTCAATGTCCCTGTTCCAAACTCATTCGGGCAGTATTGTCTGAGTGCAACTGCACTAATACAGTCCCCAAAAGAATTTCGGTCTTCGAAAGGCTTAGTACCGAAACGCCAAAACCAAGGCCTAGGCGTTTCCGACAAAGAAGAACGGTGGTTGAAGACGGAGAATTTCCGAGGGTCACCACTAATATGACCAGCAAAGGGACATCGACACGGAATAATCCCGAGTCGATTCCGGAAGCATCCCGGCGTATAACACGTCTGCAGTCTGGAGCCATCATACGGGCAACTTATGGTAGGATTCGGACAAGATTACCTTCAGAAGATGATGAATCGGATGCCGGCTCTACGGTCGCATCAGATAATACGGTATCCAGCGAGGGACAGCCCCGCGAGTCACTTATGATAAGTGCGGAACAAGTGGCCAAGATGCTCGAAGAAGCCATGGCTAAACAGCAGGAGAGCTTCAAGTTCGAAATGCAGATGGCCATGCAGAATATGAGAGAAATGCATGACCAACAGATCCAAGCACTGACAAATCAGCAAGGCGAACCAAGTCGTCGTAACCAGGTTAATCAGAAAGATGAGGACACAAATACGAATGAAGCTCATAATACCAATAATCCTCCCGTCAATACAGGGGGTTAGCCAAAAATCCTAAAGTCAACACCTAACGCGTGTCGCCGGGTAGCCTATTCCCGTAACAAATGGTAAAGCCTATGTATTCAACATCATAGCACAAAGTCTCAGAGAATTCACTCTCTTAGCACAACGTTACATGCGGAACGGATTTAGACAATCCGCATGCTAGCCCGATTCAAACGGTAGTCGGTAAAGGCTAATCAAATCCGTTGAGGGCTGAGGGTTTGCCAAAAATCCTAAAAGTATTATGGTCAATCATTTCAAACGGAATGAGGAATCATAATAAAGATAAAAACCAGTTCCTCTTTCTCACGGAGTTCTCTTCGGAGCTGGTCTATCTGGGTCTCACAAGAAGCAATGGAAGAATCAAGCTCGTCGAGTGAGGATGATCTAATAGCAAGGTTAGCCTCAACTCGGTCTACCCGGTCCCGCTGCACCTGAATCTCGAGCTCAGCAAGAACTCGAGTATCGCGCCATGTCTGTAAGCGAGTATCCAAATTGGCAGCAATGAATGAAGAGGCACCTGCATCCTGGAGCTCACGTAACATCTGAAGCTCGTGCTCCAGGCAATCAAGGTCATCAATTATAGCCTTCGCTAGATCCAGATATACTGCATCCCTTATTGAATTTATTCTGGGATCAAGGAAAGGCTTAAATTGGCGAAGAAAAAGTCCGCTGTGGAAGAGCTTGCCAATCATAGTATTCACGAAGGAGAAGAAGGAGCGGACTTCTATACAGATGATGATCTTCTCAGGGTCGTTGTCTGATAACAACTCCTTCACAAGGACATGAAGCCGAGAAGAAAGCCCTACACAAAAAGGAGAAATCCGTCAAAAGCCTTGATGAGGAAATAAATAACATTTCTCAGTTGCTTAATTTATACCTTCTTCCCCTTAAGTCATTGGGGGTAGTGGAGGTGTAACTGCTGTGGATGTATCAGCTTATGTAGTTAGTCTCACAGCCGGCTCAACAGGATCAGTCTCGACAAAAGCTTCTGTTAAACACAAAACGGAATTCTCAGATGCATCACATTATAGCTGCATTAGTCAAAAAGTGGCTAGTCCTATAATTAATTTGAGAAGAGGCACGTACCTTCAAAAGGACCATCCTCGGGATTCTTAGGGAGTGTAGACTCAGGAAACATATCTTCGGGCATTTGGTCATCAATCTGAGGAGAGCCATACATGAAGTGGAGCATAGGAGTGTCCACGAGCAAACCTTCCTCGTCGAAGTCATCAGTCGAAAAATTTGACACAAGAAAATATAAATGCGAAAGAAGAATAAAGAGACTACAACCAATGGAAATGAGTTACCTCTCATGGGTGTGTTAGCCTCTCTATTCCCAAGATCCACGTTTGCCTCCTGCAATTTATCTAAAAGAGCAAGAAGCATAGAGTCAATTAAGGGAGGCACGAATTCTGAATCGTTCAACTCCTTTGTTTGCCATCTAAAGGGTATATTATCAATGATAGATGTACCTGGATTCGCTGAATCGGGTCCTACATTGATGGTCTCCCTAACATCGGCAGCTTCTGCAGGCTTTTCTACCTGGTGTGATAAGTCAGGCTCATCAGAAAATGCAAAATCACGAGGAGCAGGATCGGGACTCATCTCGCTTTCCCCACGCTCTCCTATATAGAGATGGAAAAGCATGAGCCTGAAGTTCTGAATGATCAAGAGGATAGTCTATGAAGTAGATGTTACCTCCGTCGCTAGCAGGATCATCACCAGCCAAATCTATCTCGGATGCTTGCGGATCTGCACACGGCTTGTGGGCTAGTCTCTTCAGCCTAGCAGCTGGGACAACAATCGAAGGTCTCGCCCGGGAAAAAGGACGGAATTCTTCGTCCTTGTCAGCCGCGGTCCCTGAAACATCAAACAATTGTCAGGATTAATAATTCTGGAAGACAGAAGGAAAGGATAGGTAGTTAACCTTGCTCGGAACAGTCCTCGTAATCTTCAAGATCTCCGCCTGAAGCCTCATCAGCAGAATTGAAGATCTTCTTTCCTTCTTCGTCAATCCGGTGAGTCTTGCTCCGCGTCCTCTGTGACCGAGCATTTTCCCAAATCACACGAGAATCAGCCTGAGAAGCCTCCTCAGCCACTAACTCTGCAATCGGCTTCACGGGAATGGTTTTGTTAGCTGCTAACAATCACCTGCAACTTAAGAAGGTAAGCTTTAACTGACGCTCAGCACTCGGGAGACTGAACTTAGCACCAGTACAGCCCGTCACGGTCCACAGCCATGCCCAGAGACCATCCACCAAATTGCCATGAGTCCGAAGCTGCTGACGCGGATTCCCGACATAAAGCTGATCATAACCAAACTGGTGGGCGAATCGGCAGGGTAGATATGGCTCTATGAAGCACTGATTCCTTACCCGGAAGGTCAGATTATGGCTCTATGAAACACTGATTCCTCACCCAAAAGGTCAGATAACCTGGCCTAATGTTCATTAGCCAGTTAAAGTAGCCGACATCTAAATGAGTTCGATACTCCCTTGGCCTCTCCTCATCAATCAAACACTCGCCATATTGGCTCGAGAACTACGGGAAGCAAGTGGAAAATACCCAACACTTGTGGACCTATAGCTGCTTCCTGACTTCAGGGAATCCTCGCCCCTCCCACCTACCATTCTCAAACAACTGTAGCAGGGGAACAGAGCGGTCTGCGGTGCTAGGTACCGACATCATATCAGGACGATGAAGGACGAACCAAGCCATCAAATAAGTGTATGGGAGCTCCACCTTAGTAAGAGGAATCCGAGCCGACGGTTCATCTTCTTTCTGTGTGAAAGCACTAGAAATCTGTCGAAGCCCTCGATGAATGTTAGCTACCATCACCAGAAGAAGCGAAAGTTCCTTCTTGTAGGCAAGATGAACCGCTGGGTAGATTCCAATGGCAAAATATCACTGGACTGATACGGGACCACGCATTTCTTTAACCAGATAGCGAGGTAACCGGCGAGAAGGGTCATCGGCTGAATCGATGCGGTCGCATGCCATAAGAATGATTTAAATTTGGTCCCTGCAGGAAAGCCACTCTCGGGACTGCTAATGGTATAGGAGTGAGCGTCAATCTTCTTCAGCAGACCATTAACCTCTGAAGGAGTGAGCGTTGCCAGCTCACAAATAGCCTCGCCAGAATTGCTCTCTAGATTTCTGAACAAATAACACGCAAACTGCTTCAGGCTCACATGTGACTTAGTCCTCTTCGCTAAAGGCTCAGACTGCGCCAAGGCAATATGGTAGTGACATGTGAGATCCTATAAAGTCTCATAGCGATCGGGCAGGCGGTCCTTCAGCTGACTCAATTAATGGTTGGAGGGAAAGTACTCCTGATATAGCATCTGACCCATGAGCAAACCAGAAATCTTGTGCATCTCATGAAGAGCCAAGCCCAACTCTCCATGCCTAGTCAGAAAAGTGTTCGAATCCGGGTTATAGAGCTCGCACAAAGCGAAGAAATGCTTAGCACTGACGGGTAAACCATACATGGTGGAACGAATAGCTGCATATAGATCACAAGCGTGCAACTCCTCGCTCCATCGGCTTAAGACGTACTTCGTCATACGAGCCCACCAAAGCTTGTCTAAAGAATAGACCCAGCCATAGAATCTGTGGCGCGTCGCAGGCATCTCCCGTCCTAAGTCGGCGAGACGATTCTTCAAAGTAGAAGCAGAAGCAAGAAACTCGTTACGCGGCGGTGTATCCAGTCCCAATACTCCAGGACGCAATCCAATGATATGACTCCTGCTCGAACCAGGAGCTGCCTGATGAGTAATATAGCCACAGTGAATACTCTCGTGCTCCTCTGTCAAGCGCCACGACATCTCCCGTGTCACGGCCTGACGCCTGAGCTCAGTCAATGAGCGGTGTCGAGGAATCTTAGGCAAATATAGAAAGCCACCGTCATCTTTATGAAGCCACTGCTCGGCGTCAATAAACACTGCATCAGGATCTCTAACAGAGTCACCAAACAAAAAGTCAGTCTTCTTGAGAGGCTGAACAGAGCTGGTATCCTTCACGAAAGGCGCATCAGTAATCAGCTGTCAAAGAACTCGATGTCCACCTTCCTTCACCACTTGGGCAACCTCTACCGACGTGCCCGAAGCAAACTGAGGAGTAAGTGGAATAGACGAAAAATCATCGGAGGACGAATAATACTCGTCATGACGCCCGTACACTGCATGAGATGAGAACGCTCCAGAAGGATATCCCACTGGAAATGAGCAATTAAGCGGTTGTTAGTCTCAGTTATAAAAGGGAGTTGAACTCATCTTACAAATGAGTAAGATAGAGTCACTGCTTTATAAAGGGTGAGACGATTTGGCTACATTGTGCTTCAAAGCGCCCCCTTTATTTAATTTGAGATATGGTTTTGACCAAGCAAAACCTATCTTTTAAAGTGTCAATCCTCACCAAGGAGAATCAAGGCTCTTCCCAATTGTCTCACCAAGGAAAACAAAACGGGGAAAAATGACTAATCTACAAATTTCAAAATCCACCAAAAAAGAGCTCACTAGCATACGAGGGAAGCACGCCATCAGCTGATGCAGTAGGGGATCGACCTCTCAGGATATGCGACATGGTGATCTGCAAAGTAAATCAGAGGATCAGATACAGAAAAAATTTTAGTTAGGGTGACAAACTCTAACCCTAAAATTTTACCCCCTCTTTATTGCATTTAAACCCCTCAGATCTCTAAATTCTACCCCCTAAAATATGAGCTTGAGGCGTCAAATCACAAACCCTAACCCTCATATGCAATCCCACAAATTCATATATTGAATTAAACATGAAAAATGCCAAATTTATGGAGGATTTACCTGAGGAAAAGCTCGAGGATCCGACAAAAAATCAGATCTTGAAATAGGCTCGAACCACGTGCTCGAGGGGCCTGAGAGAAACTTTAAATATGGAGATTTTGAAGGATTTTTCAGTCTAAGATCAAAAGGAAAGATAGATCTAAGACAAATTTGAGGGTTTGAAGGAGTAAGGATGCACGAGGGAAGAGAAAAATCCAAAAGAGGGAGAAGGGGGGGCCGGCCCTAAAGAGAGAAAAAGAGGCTCTTTTATAGTGTTGAACCAGCCTTGAACGGGACCAGACCAGGCTGAACCAGACCAGACCAGGCTAAATCAGTTCATATGAGGCTGAACCAGACCAGATAAGGCTGAACCAGACCAGACCAGGCTAAACCAGACCAAACCAGGCTGAACCAGACTAAACCAGTCTTGGACCAGTCCTGAACCAGTCTTGAACCAGGTTGAACCAGTTCTGAACCAGATTGAACCAGTTCTGAACCAGTTTGAACCAGATTTGAACCAAAATTCAAATTGGAGCTGAAACGAGTGTCGAAACGACTTCAAATCGACAGACGGTTCAGTCCCTTATTTATTCATTCCTCTCCCATATATTCGGAAGGTCGGAAGATTTTTTGGGCCTAATTATTACCTTTTTTTTGGGTCATTATCAGGCCGGTTCAACTCATTCGGACATAAAAAATACTCCAATAAGGTATACAAGTATAAACTATTCCCTATTTTTGTTGAGAAGTTTCTGGAGAGTATTTTTCTAAAAATATTCTTAAGCATAACTCAACAACACTCCGAAAAGTATAAGAGTATAAACTGCTTCTCAAGACTCCAGCAGACGTACGAGTATAAACTGTGTCAAACGCCGGACAACGCGTTGCAAATGAAGACTCAACGCCAACAATCGATGGTCGGTTCTATGTTGAAACAGCAAACACGAGCTAAAGATCAGAAAATCAGGAATTGACTTCAAGTTCAAAATTCCGACAACGGTCAGACAATAAATGCAGCACCGGAAACCTTGCAGACTTTCGACAAAGCACCGAATAGCCTGGAGGATTAAAAGAATCGAGAATAGAAGCCATTCTAAGGTCCCGTTACACCGACTGAAGGTTGGGACAATCATATCCAAAGTATTCCAGACTTTTTTATAAAAGAATGAGGCTGAAATACTTTGGAGGGGGTATCTGTAGGCGTATAAAACTGCTTATAGGTCCCTTAACACAGCTCGGCACGGTAATTCGACAAACCAACAAACCATCGGACGATATATCCAAGCATGTGCATTAGACCACAACAACAAAGCCAAGTGACACACGATGAAGCGGATTTACTGCCAAATCAGGATCCGGACTGTCAAATTAGAGTCCAGATCAACAATAAAGTTCGGATAAACCACGAAACTAGAAAAACGGCACAAAATCAAACACCAGGAGGGTTCCGCCTTGACCGAGCCACCTCTGGGTGGCTCGGCCAAAGCCGAGCCACCACTTGGTGGCTCGGCAAGCCGATGCACCACTTGTTTTGGCTCGCCCAAAACCGAGCCAAACGCAAATGGTGGCTTAGTGGCGGCGAGCCACGCAAATGGTGGCTGCGGCGAGCCAGCCAAGCGGCTCGGTGGCCGAGCCACACTTGGTGCTCGGCGCCCCCCCCGGCCGAGCCCCCTAGGTGGCGCGGCCCCGAGCCCCCCAAAACAACCCTAAAGTGGGGCCCCCTTTTTTTTTCGGTGGCCGAGCCACCTAGGTGGCCGAGCCACCTGGCCGAGCCACCCAGATCTGGGCCCAGATCTGAGCCCAGATCTGGTTTGAGGAGCCTATAAATAGACCCCTAGGCTCATTGTTTGAGGGACTTGGAACTTTGGAGGTGAAACTCTGCCGGATTGAGAACTGAACTTCGGAGTTTTGGAGCTTTGAAGACTCGGACTTTTCAGATCTGGTTCTTGGCGATCATCCACGTCAAATAAGGTAGGAGTTCGAGAGAGATCAGATCTGAGATCCACACGGTCATCCTCCGGATCAAAACTTGGTTTTTGATCCCGAGAAGAGTATCGATTTCGCTTGGTCGATTTCGATTACTTAGGACTATTATTTCCTTGGTGAAATAATCCCCTCGGCTGTTATTTCCTTTGTGAAATAACATCCGTCATACCGTGTAGATCCGACCGGATCAAGATCGCGCGGTGGTCCACGGATTAACCCCGGCGTAGGCAAAGAACCCACACAAGCAAGAGACCGCAAAACAGGATCTTGTGATTTGTCCGAGAAAAGGAAAGTTGTAATTTTTTTCTTTGATTTTGTTGTAACCGGATCTTATAAAAAGACCGGATCTTTTGTAACCGATAAACTGTTGCTTAAGAAAACAATAATGTCAATGAAAACGATTTTCCCCATGAACACCATCAATGCCTCGTTTCCAGAGATCATGCCCAAATGAGACTTAAAATAAATCAAGTGCTAAGTAGACGAGCTCTTCCCGTCAAACGGTGTAAAGTTAATCAGATTGAATTTTGCCGGGTACGGGATTGAATCCTATTCTCTTGGATAGGGACACGGAATACCCGTCTTCTTTACTTCCTGAGCGGACATTAAAGCATTGACTTTGTTTTCAATGTCTTGCATTTTCTTGTCCTCATCTTCATCTCTCTTTGAGTGACGTTGAGGAGAAATAATTAGACCACCCCCAGTGTTATTAAGAGGTGCAATTGAACTACCCCCAATATTGTTGTTGGAATGATCCGTTGAATTACCCCCAACGTTATTGTTATTGGGAGGTGCATCAGCAAAAATGACTTCATCAACTTTTGGATCACTGTTATCTGTAACATTTTGAGTATGGCGGCTGGATTCAGCTCACTGACTAGACTCAGAAGTTTGAAGCTGTTGTGCTTGCAATTCTCTCATTTGTTGAATAGCCAACTCCATTTTCGTCTTCATCTCAGCTCTAATTTCTTCAAGTTATTTGGTTAGAGATTCTTGAAGCATTTGAGCAAACAGATCAGGGGTGATTATGAATGATTCACTGGCTTGTCCTACACTGGACATTGTATCATCAGAGGTAACTGCAGAACAAGTATCTGAGAGTTCCTCATCTGAAGACAACCCTTCATGCATTCTCCTATAATCTCTACATCTAGTAGCCCTTAGCTGTAGCCGTGGTATTCTTTGAGAGAGGCTCTGATCAACTCTCCCTCACGGAGAAAAATCAGGATCAGGGTTAACTGAATCTCGTTTTCCTTTGTCGGTCATGTTGATAGTGACCTCTGGAAGTTCATTATGTTGAACGACATATATTCTTTTGTGGAAATGCTTCGGCCTGGGCTTTGACGTTTCAGTAGAAAGTCCCTAGAATACAGAAACCCTTGGCGATTCAACTTTAGAGCAGATGCATTCAGACAACACTATTTTGATAAGCTTTTCACATACACAATGAGGACTTGTTTCTCGAACAGTCCTTTTTCGTGATTTGTTTCCACCCTTAGTTTGATAGTACATCTCATCAGTATGGTGACCAGAGCAACTTATCTTTTATTTTTTTTGTTTGAACCATGTTGACATATGCAGGACGACTTGTCGTCGTCTCTGAGCGATCCAAGGTTATATGTTTAGATCCAACCCCTTGCGAGAATGGAGTCTTTACAGGCCCCAAACGAGAAGAAATTGAAGTTTTCCCCTCCTAAGATTGCTTTGTCCTGATAGGAGAATACTTACGACCCCAGTATAAGAATTTACTCGGGGTTCGTTTATCGGACCCAAGCGTTCTTTGATTGGAGTTTTGCCTCGATCATCAAGTAAATGACCGAGACGATCCGCCATTGTGACTTTGAATTATGATGGTCAGGACTAACCTAAGGTTTCACTGGTGATGTAGCAGATATGGTTGCAATAGACGGATCAGGCACAGACATCGACGAGGTTGAAGAGGAGACCTCGGCAACTTTTCTTTGGCCACGACAGTGAAGACTGCCGTGGTTGAAGGATGTGACCCGCCAAGAGAGCAAGGGCATGAGCGGCATGAGCAAGGGCATGAGCGGTTGAAGGATGTGACGAGGTCGAACAGTCCTTTTTTTCTCCTCGTCTTTGTTGCAAGAGAGCAAGGGCATGAGCGGTGTTTGCACGATGCTTTTGTATGCGTTCTTTGAGGGTCGAACGAGCCCTTTTGACGAGAGTCCATTCCTCTATCGTAAGTTTAGCAGAGATGTGAGTGGTTTGTCATTAGGGCGATTGGACCACTTGATGCTTCCTCGACTCTAGGTCCACATAGCAGCGAAGCTCGTCGGTTTGTTCCAAGGGCCTTAGCCATTTGACGAGCGAGGCGTTGGCGTTGTCTCTGACGAGCCCTCTTCGTCAGAGTTGGTGAACTTTGATTGAACGATTCCTTAATTAGGGAGGAATCATCATGAGCAGAGCTTCCGACTTTGGAGGTCGCCAGGATAATATTACAAGGGGAAGCCTCGGCAACGATTGGGTGAGAGTCTTCACCTTGGGCCTTCTTTGGCATGTAAGCCTTCTTCAATGGTGAGATCTTCTTGTACTTGCGAGACAATGAAGATCTTGAAGAGTATGATGAGAGATATTCCTCAAACTTGGTTTGGTCGAACTCGTACTCGACCATGGATTCAACCGGTATCCTGATCGGCTACGACACGACGGTCTCGGTAGCGAGACCGTTGGCTCCCACTGTGGTCGTCAATTTGTTTTCGTCAAAAGTTGGTTTCATTATGTAATTCATTAAAACTTCAGTCGTTTACAATGAATTTAAAAGAAATAAACTTTTTATAAGACTTCCCTTACACAATGAACAAAAGGATTACAACTTTCTAGAAAATAACACAGAAATTATTTATCAACTCCTGCTTTTGTGGGATCTTCGCCTATGCCAGGAGTGCGTTAGCCCGTGGACCACCGATTCACAGATTCTAATTGAATCGTGAAGGCTTTAGGGATTCTTCCTTCATTTAGAAGTAAGAATAGAGTCAGTGAATATCTTATCGAAGTAAGATGAACACTCTTCTCAAGATCAAGTCAAGTCTCAGATCTTAAGGAATCTCCCAATTGTTAAAAGGAGATGAACTCTTGAAATTTGCTCAAGACTTTTTAAAATCTCTGACCAATTGCTTTAGTAATAGATTCTCTGCTCTATGCCCTTGGATCTCTCTCAAAAATGATCCTAGGGGGGTATTTATAGTCCTTAGAAAGTATAACTGAAATTAGGAGATCATGGGGGGAAATTGTGCTTCCGAGACAGTCGTGACTGTCTCGGCGGGCGAGACAGTTGTGACTGTGCCCTAACTATCTCAGAACGCCTGAGCTACCCAGTCATTTTGTAACTGCTCTCCTATGTTTTTAAAGCCATTATCTTGGCAGTTATCGACGTGATTTTTGCTCCTAACATCTCCCACGTTCTTTGACAATTTATGGCCACGTGTCATGTACATGCCTTGGTAACTTCCGAACTCATCAAAACTGTCTCAGACCACGAGACAGTCCACACTGTCTTGTGATGTGAGACAGTCTACACTGTCTCGTGATGCGAGATAGTCCACACTGTCTCGGTTTTTCGAGATAGTTTAGAGCTATTGTTTTGCTTTGGAGCCGTTTTGTAACTGCTCTCCCACATTTTTAAAGCCATTATCTTGGCAGTTATCGACGTGATTTTTGCTCGTAACGTCTCCCACGTTCTTTGATAATTAATGGCCACGTGTCATGTACATGCCTTGGCAACTTTCGAACTCATCAGAACTGTCTCGGACCACGAGACAGTCCACACTGTCTCACGATGCGAGACAGTTCACACTGTCTCGTGATGCGAGATAGTCCACACTATTTATAGCTACTGTTTTGCTTTGGATGATCCTCCGCAACTTAGATAATGACGTTTATCGCCTTCTCGCTATCTTGAACTATGTACGATGATCTATAGGTAATTTTTGACGCCTACAGTTAGAAATACATGGTCCAAAAGCATTGTGCATAAATTCTAACACTAACTTATTCATTGTAAACATTTAACTTGGATTTCTCCAACGTGGGCACAATATAAGCATTGTCAATTACTTCCCATAAATCTATATTTTTAGACTCAACAAAAATTTTGAATGTACTACACCATTGATCATAAGGAAAGTTACTATATCTAGGAGCAACATTTATGTCATAGCCTACACCGAACATATCCATAATATATGAGAAAGCAAAATAAATAATATCAAAACAATATTAGCAATAATATTAAAACATGGACCGTTAACTCAAGGTGATTAAACCTTAAATCAAGAGCACCAAGCTCTAATACCAATTGAAAACACCCTAGAGGGGGGGGCGAATAGGGTTATTGCTAAACTTATTAGATATTAATACCCGATTAAAACTTATTAACAAATTATTCTTACAAGATAGATATATAAAGTGATATGAGCAAGAATGAGCAATATAAATAAAGTGCAATATCCTATCAATGAGATACACAGTGAGATATTTGCAAGGATAAGCAAAAACAAATGTGATAGGGCAATGTAAATAATGAGCAATGCTGAATAAAATAGACTAAGCAATAGACACAAATGATACGCCAATGCAAACTCTAACACACAAGGATGATCACGGAGTTCGGACCTTCATACGCCAATGCAAACTCTAACACACAAGGATGATCACGGAGTTCGGACCTTCCGTCCTACGTCTCCGCTCCCCACTCCCGGGGAGAAATCCACTATCCGGACCTTCCGTCCTACGTCTCCGCTCCCCACTCCCGGGGAGAAATCCACTATCATAACCGGGTTTTCTATGCTCACCCGAATAATGTTTACACCTCACAACTCGGTTTTCTAGTTCACCGAAAACTTCACAACGACACACTTACAATCACACTCTACACCCTCTAAGTGTTAGCCTAGCCCGTGTCCTCTTCCTCAAGTGCTCGGATTTACAACCTCTCTCTAAGTTTTACAACCGACGTCACTCCTCTTAGAATCGACCCTGTCTCTCACCAACCACTCCTCTCAGTGTACAAGTGTAATACAATGTGTAACTCACAATAATGCTCAAATATAATAAAATGTTCTCTAATATAGATGAGAACTCAATGTAAGCTCACTCTCACAAAATCACAATTCCACAACCCAATATATGATGTATGAAATGCTAAAAGCTCAAATAGGGTGTGTGTGATAAAATGAGTATAAATAAAATCTAACTCAATTAACAAACTAGCAATAATAAGAATAAGAAAATCAATAATAAAATTGCTAGAGAAAAGAGTTAGAAAAACTTCTCTATAAACACAATAGAGGATGAAGAAGATTGAAGATGAATTCCTCAATTGAAAATGCAAGCCTCCTCTTTGTAAACTCAAACTTAGAAACTTAAACAAACTTTAAAACACTTTAAACTCCTTTTTAAAACCGTCTTGAATGGATATTCTGATGAGATCAATAAGGGTTTATATAGGATGAAAAACCAAGGTACAAAACCTAAGCAAAACCAGCAAAAATGATAAAATAACCAAGGTTGGAAATATAGTCGTTATGGCTTATCAGTCGACTGACTAAAATCATCAGTCGACTGATGAGCTGACCGTTATAGGCGTCATACAGCTCATCAGTCGACTGACTATCTTTATCAGTCGATTGATAAATCATCAGTCGACTGGTCAGTCGACCAAAACAGAACAAAAACTTTTGAAGATTGTAGGCACATTTTTCAATTGAGTGATTAGTCGACTGATGTCATCAGTTGACTAATCAGTTGACTGATAACAGGTTATCAGCCCGAAATGATTTTTAAAAATAAATTTTAAAGTCCTTTTAAAAAATGTAAAACTTTGAGAAAAGTTTATAAACTTGATTATGAACATGTTGGAAAAGGAATTTTTCAATTTTCTCTTATCATTTGTGAAATCTTAGAAAAATTCAAAAGCACTAAAAATACATGTGTTTTAAACATGTTGATTTTGACATTTAGCTCAAATCAAGTTTTAAAAACTTGTGTAATGTTTATATGGACATAATAAAAGATGTTAATAATGTTTGTATAGTCCAAAGTATATTAAAACATATTTTGCATAAAAAAACCTATATTTGAGAAAATTCACAAATGAAATGTGTGTGTATATTTGAGCTTGTAGAATTTGCACACATTATATAATCCTATACTAAGTATACCAAGAATGAATCTTCTGAAGCTTAAACTTTGATTGATTGACTTGATTTGCATAGGCTTCAATATCAATGTAGCTTATTTTCCTGTGTACTGATAGTTTAGAATCTTACTTTTGGGGCTTTTGTTCGCTTGTTTTCCCCAAAAAATCTCCTAACCTGAAGCCTTGACCTTTTGTTCTTTGATTCCTATGAAAAGTTTTCATTGTGCTTTTAAAATGGTGGGCTGCTTTGTTTATGTATGGATTTTAATTAGTTTGCTCTACATGGTCATTTAATTCTCCTTGCTTTCGCATTTAGTAATTCATGATGTATTACTCACTATGTGTAAACTGATTTGTACAGTCTAAGCAATGTACTGTAGAGTGAAAAAGTAGCATGTAAAGTAATTTCCAAATAACTAAATATGATTATACTGATTATGCTTCTATTCTCTATGTTGTTTCTATTCTTTATCTGATTGTGGAGAGTTTTGTCGATGAACTTCTATTAATAATCATAAGCTTTTAGTTCACTAATTGTACTTCTATTCTGTTGATGTTCATGCATGTTACTCCTGTTACATTTAAACTGGGCATTATAGTGATCTCCCTTCATGGTTTTTGATGTCAAATTTGACAGAATCAAGGTCATTTCATATATTATCTTCTGGGATGTTTGTGTTCAGGCACTTGGTGTTGGCGTCAAAAAATGCTAATAGATATCCCAGACATAGAGAAAATCACTCAAAGGCAAGAATGAACTGTCTCGCCAGCGAGACAGGCTTTGCTGTCTCGCCAGCGGGACAGTATTTGCTGTCTCGCCAGCGGGACAGTATTTGCTGTCTCGCCAGCGAGACAGGCTTTGCTGTCTCGCCAGCGAGACAGTATTGAAATGATCAAAACTGCCTTTGTAACTGCCCGACACGTGGCCACTAACTGTTCAAGAACGTGGAGAACGTCGTGGGCGAGAATCACGTGGATAACTGCCAAAATAACGGAGTTTGAAACGTGGAAAGGCAGTTAAAATGAAAACTGCCTGGCGGTTACTGTTTGCGAGACAGCGTTTACTGTCTCACGGGCCGAGACAGCAAATACTGTCTCGCCCGCCGAGACAGCAAATGCTGTCTCGCGAGCACTGTTCATCCAGAGGGTTATAAATACCCCCCATATCGTTTCAATTTCTAACTTCGATAACGAAGGAAGAATCAGTAAACCCCTCTTCACGATCTGTGATTCGGTGGTCCACGAACCAAAGCGTTCCCGGCACAGGCAAAGAACCCACGAAAGCAGTGATCCAAACAACGATCCTGCGTTTATTTTCTCAAGAGTTGTAGTTTTCTTTTTGTTGTGTAAAAGAGTCTTATAAAAAGGCTGTTTTCTTTGAATTTATTGTAATCAACCGAAGATATAATGAATTCGACAATAAATTCGACTTTTGGCGAAAACAAACTGGAGACCACAGTGGGAGCCAACGGTCTCGCTGCCGAGACCGTCGTATCGCAGCCGATCAAGATTCCAGTTGAATCCATGGTCGAATACAAATTCGACCAAACCAAGTTTGAGGAATATCTCTCATCGTCCTCTTCAAGATCGTCATTGTCTCGCAAGTACAAGAGGATCTCACCATTGTAGAAGACGTCCACGCCAAAGAATGCACAAAATGAAGACTCTCGCCTAATTGTTGCTGAGGATTCTACTTGCAACCTCTCTGCTCATAATGACTCTTCTCCAATTAAGGAGTCATTAAATCAAAGCCCGCTGGCATTGACGAAAAGAGCTCGTCAGAGACAACGCCAACGCCGCGCTCATCAAATGGCTAAGGCCTTGGAACAAACCGACGGAGTTCGTTATCATGCGGACTTAGAGTCGAGGAGGCATCGAGTGTTTCAGTTATCTCAACGACCAATCACTCATGTCTCTGCTAAACTCACGACGGAGGAATGGACTATTGTCAAAAGGGCTCGTTCGGCCCTCAAAGAACGCATACAAAAATGTCGTGCAAACGCTGCTCTTGCTCGTGCTCTCTTACAACAAAGACGAGAAGGGAAGAAGGAAACGGTGGACTGGAGTTGTGCAAAATTAGCATTCGGAGCCCGTTAAGACTCCATACCCACAAGGGGGTGGTTCTAAACGTGCGACTCCCGACATAACCTTGGATCGCTCAAAGACAGTAATAAATTGTCCTGAGAATGCCAACAAGGTTTTACACCCTCAGAAGAAGACGCATTCACCAAAAGACATCGTCATACCTGGGAGGTCATGCCAACAAACAATACGATTTTTTGGCAATCATACCGATGAATCGTATTATCAAGTTAAGGGTGTGAATAAATCTAGAAAAAGATTTATTCGCTCGCATTGTTCCTGTGCACGACTTATAAGATTAGCTGTCCAAGATGATGAATTCCCTGAAGTCACCATCAACGTAGCTGATAAAAGAAAGTCTAAGCGGCATTCAAGTGACTCAAATCTTGACTTTTCCCCGAAAGGAAGAGTCAATCTAAGAATCGCTCAAAGGATGTCTCGCCTCCAATTAGGAGCCATCAGACGCAGAAATTACAAGAGAATGCAAGAAGGAATGTCCTCGGAGGATGAATTCTCGGACACTTATTCTGCAATCGCTTCTGATGATACAATGTCTAGCACAGGACAAACCAGAGAAGTACTCACGATCACCTCTGATCAATTTGCTCAAATACTTCAAGAAGCTCTAGCCAAACAACGTGAAGAAATTAGAGCTGAAGTGAAGACAGAAATGAAGTTGGCTATCCAACAAATGAGAGAACTGTTAACTCAACAGCCTCAACCTCCTGAGTCCAATCAGCGATTTGAATCCAGCCACCACACTCGGAATGTTGTAGATGACAGTGATCCAGAGGTGGATGAAGTCATTATGGCTGATACACCTCCCAATGACAATAACGCTGGGGGTGGTTTAACGGATCCTCCCAATAACGATATTGGGGGTGGTTCAATAGCACCTCTCACTGGGGGTGGTCCAATTATCTTTACTCGACATCATTCAGAAAGAAATGAAGACGATGACGGGAAAATGCAAAAACTTGAAGACAAAATCAATGCTTTGATGACGGCAAAATGAAAGAGCTTGAAAATAAAATCAACGCTTTGATGACGGCTCAAGAAGGGAAAAAGACAGGTATTCCGTGTCCCTATCCAAGAGAATGGGATTCAATACCATACCCGGCCAAATTCAATCTGGTTAACTTCACACCGTTTGAGGGGAAGAGCTCGCCTATTCAGCACTTGATTTATTTCAAGTCTCATTTGGGCATGATCTCTGGAAACGAGGCTTTAATGGTCCAGTCATTCGTTGGCACCCTTCGCGGGCCCGCCTTCGATTGGTACCGACGGCTCAAGCCAGAGAGCATCAATTGCTGGGATGACATGGAAAGTTCGTTCCTCAGCAACTTTTTCGATGATGACACCGAAGTGTCAATCGGAACCCTTTT
Organism: Asparagus officinalis; assembly: GCF_001876935.1. Taxonomy (NCBI): domain Eukaryota; kingdom Viridiplantae; phylum Streptophyta; class Magnoliopsida; order Asparagales; family Asparagaceae; genus Asparagus; species Asparagus officinalis. The sequence continues at coordinate 3,835,976 of NC_033794.1, read as the reverse complement.
GGATGAGAAGCAAAAAGACGGAGAGTCAGTTGACAATTTTGTCAAACGTTTCCGTAACAGAGCAATGAATTGCAGAGATCCTATTACAGAGGAGTTCATCCTGCAAACATGCCACAATAACCTCTCCATCGATGTCCTGGAAGCTCTGGGGGTCGTGCCATCCACAACTTGGAAGGAGTTAAAATCTCGGGGTGAACAAGCTGAACACTTTCTTAAAAGAAAGAAAGTTGAGAGAGGTCAACCGATGACATCCACAATTCCTGTGAACGCAACTCTCGATCCGAGGTTCCAAAAGGAGTATTCTTTCGAAGATGATGAAGCTCCAGCCATATTGGAATATCTTCTCGCTAATGACAAAATTGAGCTACCGCCTATTAAAGATCAGGAGGGAGCTAAGAGAATTATGGATCCAAACTACTGTGCATACCACAGAAGGGTTCTTCATCCCACCAATATTTGCTTTGGACTCAAAAATAAGATCCAAGCATTAATTGACTCCGGCGTCATAACGGTGAAAGAAGTCGAGTAAAGACGATCATAAAACTCCATTGGATACACGAGTATAAACTGTTTTCCCTGACTCCGATAAGTATACGAGTATAAACTGCTTCTCCACCTCACTCCAAAGAGTATATGAATATAAACTGCTTCTCGGTCATCCAACTAAGTACAATGCTAAACCCAGTTTTGCAAAGAAAGCTGGGGGTGGATGATTTATGTAACAGGAAGTTCCTGGAGAATCGTATATTCTTAAGGATAACCTGAACATACGACTGAGGATAACGCATTCTTTGTTATACCCAGTTTTGCAAAGAAAGCTGGGGGTGGATAATTCATGTAACGGGAAGTTCCCGAAAGAATACTATATGTAATTTTCTTAGGGATAACCCGATCATTACATAACAAAGTGATAAACACTATATCCCCACGATGATTTTTGAATACTCTTTTGTTGAGGTGAGATTCGATCATTTCTTTAGATTAATCTTTCCTCACAAAACTGCCCATTTGGTCAAATCTTTAAATAGTTAGGACCAAAGCCAAAATCTCCTCTCGATTACTTCAATGAACGAGAGGTCCACAAATTGAACGATTAAACCTTTAAACAGTTAGGATCGTTTCAAAACTCCCACTTGGTCAAAACCTTACTACAGTTAGGACCACAACCAAAATCCCCTTTCGATTCCTTCCAGGAACGAGAGGTCCACTTTTAGTTGAATAATCAAACCTTGTGACATTTAAGATTATTCAAACCAATCCAGATTCTCTAAGTGGAGATCCCACTTCGACTCTCCGATTTTGGAGATCCCACTTTGAGTTTCTTTTGCATCAGGAGATAGAATATAAAATTCTTCCTCTCCAATTCTGGGTTTATCTCTACCAACAAACAAGAGATCAGGAGATAGAATATAAAATTCTTCCTCTCCATCATCGGGTTTATCTCTACCAACCTCTCCAGGAGTGGGTTTATCTCTACCAACAAAAAAGAGACCATAATACTCCAATAGGTATACGAGTCTAAACTGTTTCCCTACCTTCAACAGGAAGTTTCTAGAGAATATCAATCAAAATATTCTTAAGAATGACCATAATACTCCAATAGGTATACGAGTCTAAACTGTTTCCCTACCTTCAACAGGAAGTTTCTAGAGAATATCAATCAAAATATTCTTAAGAATGACCATAATACTCCAATAGGTATACGAGTCTAAACTGTTTCCCTACCTTCAACAGGAAGTTTCTAGAGAATATCAATCAAAATATTCTTAAGAATGACCATAATACTCCAATAGGTAATAAGAGTCTAAACTGTTTCCCTATCCTCAACAGGAAGTTTCTGGAGAATATCAGTTAAAATATTCTTGAGAATAACCTGACTACCCCTAAACGGGTATATGCAGTGTCAACTTGACGACAAGAGCTGATTTCACAAGTACAAGTTCCAGCTTTAATTCAAGATCTCTACAATGGACAAGCGATAAACGCAATGCCGGGAAGAATCTTAACTATTCTACAAAGCACTGAATAGATTGAGAGACAAAGAGATCAAAAGTTGAAGCCACCTACGGGTTCCTCTACACGATCTACTCAACCAAGCATTGAAAGGATCGTAAGTAAGATCTATCTTATCCAAAGCATCCCAGAACTCCTCTATAAAAGATTGAGTCTGGAATACTTTGGAGGGGGTATCTGTAGGCGTCAAAAAATGCTGAAAGATATCCAAATACAGCTCAAGAGGAAATCATCCAAAAAGGCAGAAAAAACACAAGTCTTGACTGTCTCGCCGTGCGAGACAGACTTGACTGTCTCGCCGCGCGAGACAGTCTTTACTGTCTCGCCGTGCGAGACAGTCTTTACTGTCTCGCGGGCGAGACAGACTTTTACTGTCTCGCCCACGCGAGACAGTCTTTGCTGTCTCGCCGTGCGAGACAGAATTTACTGTCTTGCACGTGAGACAGTTTTCAGATGGTCAAAACTACCTTTGCAACTGCCCTACACGTGGCCACTAACTGTTCAAGAACGTGGGAAACGTCGTGGGCGAGAATCACGTGGACGAGACAGCAAACACTGTCTCGCCCGTCGAGACAGCAAATGCTGTCTCGCGAGCCTGTTTTCCACCAACTGTTCATGGAGGTTATAAATACCCCCCGAAGGCCATTTTTGAGGGGGCTGATCATTTTGAACACTTCAGAGCAGACAGAGCAGAGTTCTGGGGCCTTCGGCAGATCCTTGATATTCAGGCTTTGACTTGAATTCAAGAAGAACGACTATCTTACCTTGATAAGATATCGTTTCAATTTCTAACTTCGATAACGAAGGAAGAATCAGTAAACCCCTCTTCACGATCTGTGATTCGGTGGTCCACGAACCAAAGCGTTCCCGACACAGGCAAAGAACCCACGAAAGCAGCGATCCAAACAACGATCCTGCGTTTATTTTCTCAAGAGTTGTAGTTTTCTTTTTGTTGTGTAAAAGAGTCTTATAAAAAGGCTGTTTTCTTTGAATTTATTGTAATCAACCGAAGATATAATGAATTCGACAACAAATTCAACTTTTGCTGAAAACACTTGGTTGTTCTATTTGTGTTCATGTTTTTTTTGTTTTGTCCTTACTATTTGTGGACTGTTTTGTGCACATGTGACCTTATTTTGTGCATATATGAGCTCCTGTGGCTGTTTTTTGTTACTATGCTGATTCGAGCTTATTTAGCTCTAATTTATACCATGTTAGTTCTAATTTATGCCATATTAGTTCTAATTTGTACCATGTTAGTTCTAATTTATACCATGTTAGTCATAATTTATGTCATGTTAGTTCTAATTTGTAGCATGTTAGTTCTAATTTGTACCATGTTAGTTCTAATTTATATTATGTTAGTTCTAATTTATGTTATGTTAGTTCTAATTTATAACATATTAGTTCTAATTTGTACCATATTAGTTCTAATTTGTACCATGTTAGTTCTAATTTGTGCCATGTTAGTTCTATTTTGTGCCATGTTAGTTCTAATTTTTCCCATGTTAGTTCTAATTTGTGCCATATTAGTTCTAATTTTTACCATGTTAGTTCTAATTTCTAGAATGTTAGTTGATAATCATATTTTATTATAATTTTATACCCTCATTATCTATTTTACATGAATAAATATACCATTAATAATTGTTGTTAGCTTAGTTTCCACATAATTGAATGAAAATATAAATAAATATTATTAAATGTAAAAACCCCTCAAAATCTCTCTTCTCTATTTTGTAGCATTTTAGAAGCCCATGAAGCAAAAGCTTAAAAGAGGAAAATGATTGAAGCCCAAAATGAATGAAGCTCATCAAGCAAAGATAGCCCAAAGGAGAAAGAAAATAAAACAAAGCACATCATGCACCAAGAATGAATCTTCATTTTTTAAGTGAATTTTGAAGGCCCAAAGCCCATTACACCCATGGAACTTGATGGTTGCTAAAGCTTTGATTTTTTGTATATGGGCCGGACTTCCAAAACTTTGCTGCAGCTATTCAATTTTGATTTTCAAATGTGTACTGCAACTTTGAATGAACTTTCATTAATTAGCTCATATGACCGGACTTAAATCACATGAGGACCGAATTGATTGCTGCAAACTCCAATGGGCTGGACAGCTGTGCAGAAAAATGAAATGTGGACTGGGCTTTTAATTTTCAAAATCAAATGAGATGAAGACCGGCTGCAGATTTTCAACAATTGGACCGGACCTGGACTGCTAGACTTGGCAAACCGGAATTAATTGCTGCATTGGATTTTTACAAGAAAATCTCATGGGCCGGACCTTCCTTGGCTGCTGGGGATTTAGATTTTGAAAATCAATTTCTGTTTTGAGACCGAATTGGGCTGCAGAATTTCTCCATGGACCAGATGTGGGTTGCTGATTTTCATTTGTTTTTGAAAATCAATTGTGCCTCTTATGTTGGGCTAAACAAAAAGCAAATTCAAAGGTGGAGATTGTTACTTGGGGCTCAAGACAAATCCAATGGCTCATATTCATTGAAGATTACTATAAATAGGGGTAGAGAGTGAGGGGTTAGAGGTGTGAAAATTTTGTAAACTCCTTTTGGAGAGGAGGGCTACTCTTAATTGAGAAGGCCTTCCAAAAATTGTAACTTTAGTTGCAATTAATAAAAATAATTTTTTCCTCTTTAAATTTGTTCTTTCTCCTCTTGTTGAATGATGAGGATGGAGATGAAGAGCAATTTGAAGGTTTGCATTTCTTTTATTTTTCTCTTTTATTTCTTTTTAGTAATTTCTTTATTATTGCTTATTAGTTAGATTTAAATTCATGCTTGTAGTGTAGATTTATTTTCTTATCTTTTTTATTTCTTTTTGCACTTTAATTTGTAGAGTAGATTTATTTTTCTTGCATTTAATTTTTGCAATTTATTTTGTATGTACTTTAATTTGTAGAGTAGATTTATTTTTCTTGCATTTAATTTCTGCAATTTATTTTGTAGTTTAGATTTTTATTTTCTTTGTAATTAGATTTATTTCTTGTTCATAGTTTAGATTTTTCTTTTCTTTAATTTTGTAATTAGTCTTCTTTTTCTTGTTTTTATTTCTTAAGATGTGAATTTAATTCTTGTAGGAATCTTAGAATTGTATGAAACTAGTCTAATTTCCTTTATATTGTATGAATTATTCTCTTGCACTTAAAATGTTCATGTTTAGGATAATCAACTAGAGAACTAATCGGTAGAAGAAGAATTTGATAATCTATGCTTATCTTAAATGGTTTGATAGGTTATGCTTATGAATTCTAGGATTATTATCATGTTGTTGTTCTTATCATGAATAGTAATTTTAGCTTAGATGATAATTTGATAGGTTACACTTTCCTTAAATGGTTTGATAATCTATGCTTAATAAATCTAAGTTGAAATATGATAAAAAGAGAATAGTTTATATTTTGTAATTGAAATTGGTTAGTGGATTATATTCTAGATTTCTTACCTCTTTTGAATCCTCCATCTTGACTTTCTTAAATTTTCTTTTCATTCTTGGTTTTATTTCTTGATTTTATTCATTCATCTTTCTTGCCTTGTGATTTCATTTATTCTTTAATTCTTCCTTCTCTCCTCTAAAATTCAATTTATTATCTTTTGCATATATTCATAACAATCACTCAACAAAATCACACTTATTCTTTATTCCTAATTGTCACGCACAAAATATAAGAACCAAGTTTAATAATCTCTTAAAATCACCTTCTTCGTGGGATCGATATCTTTTTATACTATAACTTGATAAATTGTGCACTTGCAATTTTGGTACATAATTATGCCGCATCAAGTTTTTGGCGCCGTTGCCGGGGAAGGTGCTAAAATAGGATTTTATTAACTTGATTCTTTAACTTGTGTATTTTTCTTGTGAAGGAACCGCTTGGAGCTTGAAAATCTTGGATTGAAGATCAAGAATTTGGAGCATTGCTTTCGGGTAAGTCTTCTTTCTAGTTTTCAATTCCACCCTCTTTAGCTAGCTTCACAATTAGAGACAATTAGGATTTAAAAAAAAAGATTTTATTTTTGTTGACCATAATAAAATTCATCTTTCACTTGGACATTAACTAACAAGATAATAAACTCAAACAATTTTCCCCTTCTCACTTTTGATTATTGTTGACCATAATTAAAAAATATAAAGATTTTCTTTTTACCATCCTTTTTAGTCGCTTTTAATTTCTAGGGTTGCATTTCATATAGTGTAGGAATTCACCAAAGTGATTGTAGCACTTGATTTGGCACACACTTAAATCATTCTTAAGGGCAAAACCCCAATCAAGATAAGGTAAGGGATTTCATCACCCTTTCCTTAGCCCACAAATCACTAATTCCTCACTTCACAAACCCAAGCCTTCTAAAACTCATTAGACGTTGGCCCCTAAGGATTCGAGCTCAATAAGGAACAAGAAATCCTTAAGTGAACGGTTTAAGTTTTCTCAGAATAGTTGGTGTCTAAGGCAAGGTTTAGGGGTTGCGTAAAGCGCTCCGCAAGGAAAGAGGTACTTAATTGATCTTTGATCACCCTCTAGTACTATCCTTACCTGGCTAACTACCTGGGTAAAACTTTGATCTTTTCACTGTAGGAATTTTTGGTTAGGAGCTGGTCTAGTGGAGTTAGGCTAAACCCTAGAGTTAGAGTTGATTGAAAAGTGATTGCCTTGATTTGTTTTAGTTAGGATTTTTCTTTTTCTTTATCTTCTCATATAAAAAAAAACTAATTTTCTTTATCTTTTCATTAAAAAAAAACTAATTTTCTTTCCTTCCTTAAAAAAAAAAAAATTGTTTTGGTGTATGCAATTTTGGGTTCGGGATAATTTTCATCGCTTAATCCGTGTTGAACCAATCCAAAAAATGGCAAATCAACCAGTTCTTCAGGATATGTGTTACCCCACCAGAAATGCAATTCCATCTTGCATAAGACTCCCCGAAGTAAATGGAGCAAATTTCGAGCTTAGACCGCATTTCATTAACATGCTTCCCAAATTCCTAGGTAATGAAACAGAAGATGCATATATATTTATCTCGGAATTTGAGGAAGTATGTATTATGATAAAAATGAGAGAATTAACCGAAGATGCGATTAAGCTTAGATTTATTCCATTTGCTCTAAAGGACAAAGCTAAAAAATGGCTGTACAGCTTACCGATAAATTCCATCTCAACTTGGGAGGAATTTGTCACCGTTTTTCTCAAGAAATTTTTCCCTATTCACAAAACGGTAAAGCTTAGGAACAGCATTCAGAATTTCAAAATTGTCCCGGGAGAGCCATTCTGGAAATACTTTGACCGATTTAAAGATCTTTTAATCCAATGTCCTCATCACGGTCTAGAAAAATGGCGATTGTGCCAAGTCATATATGAAGGATTGGACTATTCTTCAAAAACATCTTTAGAATCGATGTGTCAGGGAGATTTTATGAGAAAAAACGCCGATGAAGCTTGGGAATTCCTAGAGAGTCTATCCGAGAAAACAATGCAGTGGGAAAACTGTGATGACAGGGTTTCATCTGTTTCCCAATCTAAGTCTAGTGGTCTTTCCCTGGAGTCAAACATTGCATCTGAAGCGAAGATGGCGACGATTCTGCGGAGGTTAGAAGCCTTAGAAGTTAAGGAACGAGCTCCGGCTCAAATCAATCATATTTCTGCCCCGGGATGTCATAACTGTCAGTCTCCTACCCACGTTTCAGAGGAATGTCCTCTTCTAGGAAACAACCATGCTTTAGAACAGATGAACGCTGCATTCCAGCGCCCTAGAAATGATCCATTTTCTCCAACCTACAATCCAGGTTGGAGAAATCATCCCAATTTTGCTTGGAACCAAGGAAATTCTCATGGAAACCAAAACTTTATTCCCGCGTCAAACCAACAATTCCCTAGGGGAAACACTGTCCCATTCAACGCACCGAACAATTTTTCTAACCCACCTTTTCCAAACCAACATCCTCATCCTCACCAGCCTACAAATCAATCAAATTCCGATCATGACAAACGTTTGAGTGTCTTAGAAAAGGGTTTAGAAGCTATGATCAAAGCTTCTACACAAACTACCAACATGTTGACCCAATCATCCACCACTCTAAATTCATTCATGCAAACCACCGGCCAAGTGCTCAACTCGAACACACAAGCCATAGCCCGGTTAGAAACCCAACTTGGGCAATTAGCCGCTGCCGTGAGTGAGAGAGAAAAAGGAAAATTTCCAAGTCAACCTGTTGCAAACCCTAAAGACACTGGATCCAGTTCCAACAACCCAGCTCAACTGAATGCAATTCACACTCTGAGATCAGGAAAACAAATAGACAATCAGGTTAGAATGCCACCGGATCAAACCCCTTCTCCCATTCAAAACACTCCTTCCGATGAAGCAATTCCTTCCGATGACCAAAATGCTGAACTTGAGATTGAGCCTGATCTAGATAGGTATAGGCCCGTTGCCCCCTTTCCAGATAGACTCAAACCTAGGAAAAACTCCCCGCAGGTTGAGAAAATCCTAGAAACGTTTAAACAGGTCAAGATCAACATCCCTCTCCTAGATGCAATCGAACAAATTCCCTCTTATGCAAAGTTCTTGAAGGACTTATGCACTAAGAAAAGAACCACCAATGTCCCCAAGAAAGTCTTCTTAGCTGCCAACCTCAGTGAAATCTTTTCGAAACCAATGCCATTGAAATACAAGGACCCTGGTTGTCCCACAATTCCATGCGTCATAGGTAACACTCACATTGATAAGGCACTTCTAGACTTGGGAGCCAGCGTCAACCTCCTTCCTTATTCAGTCTATCAACAGCTAGGTGTAGGAGAACTTAAACCGACAAGATGCACTCTACAGTTAGCTGATAGATCTGTAAAAATTCCCAAAGGAGAGGTAGAGGATGTTCTGATCAAAGTTGGAGAGTTCATTTTCCCTGTTGATTTTATTGTCTTGGAAACGCAGCCCGTTTCCAATCTCAAAAGTCAAATCCCCGTCATTCTAGGAAGACCGTTCTTAGCCACCTCAAATGCTTTGATAAACTGTAGAACCGGTCAGATGAAACTATCTTTTGGGAATATGACTGTTGACCTCAATATCTTCAACTTAGGGAGACAGCCTAGTGATCCATCTGATGAACCCATGGAAGTGAATTTCATTCAAGGAATATCCAGTGAACAACAAGAGGGAGAGTGTGAGTCTGATTCAAATGCATCTGATTTAATGATTGAGGAGCTTTCTGATGACGAACTTGAGATAGAACCGCTGGTCAATCATGTTTTTGCTGTTGGCTGGCAACGAGAACCTTTAGAGATAGAACCCCGAGTCCAGCTTCGCCCATCTGTGGAGGAACCCCCTAAGTTAGAGCTCAAACCTCTACCCGAAAATCTAGAGTATGCCTACTTAGGGGAGAACGAGTCTTTACCAGTTATCATTTCTTCTGAGTTGACTACCGGTCAAAAGGAAGCTCTCTTAGCTGTTTTAAGAGAGAATAGGGAAGCCATTGGATGGACCATGGCTGATATCAAAGGGATTAGTCCAACCATTGTTCAACACCGAATCCATTTGATAGATGATGCCAAACCTACTAGAGATGCTCAACGTAGGTTAAACCCAGTGATGAAAGAAGCCGTTAGGAAAGACATTCTGAAATGTCTCGATCATGGGATCATTTATCCCATTTCTGATAGTTCATGGGTGAGTCCAGTCCAAGTTGTTCCAAAGAAATCTGGGATCACCGTGATCCAAAATGAGGCTAATGAGCTGATTCCCACTCGGATCCAAACTGGATGGCGAGTCTGTATTGACTACCGAAAGCTCAACTTAGCCACTAGGAAAGATCACTTCCCTCTTCCTTTCATTGACCAAATGTTAGAGCGTTTAGCAGGACACGAGTTCTACTGTTTCCTGGATGGATATTCAGGTTACAATCAAATCCCTATCGCTCCAGAAGATCAGGAGAAAACCACCTTCACTTGCCCGTATGGAACATTCGCATACCGACGCATGCCTTTTGGCCTGTGCAATGCACCGGCCACATTCCAACGTTGCATGATCAGTATTTTTTCCGACATGGTAGAGCGATTTCTCGAAATTTTCATGGATGACTTTTCCATTTTTGGTGACACATTTTCCCAATGTTTGCATCATCTTAAACTGGTCCTAGAACGGTGTAGGGAGAAAAATCTGACTCTCAATTGGGAGAAATGTCATTTCATGGTCAAACAAGGCATTGTCTTAGGACATGTAGTTTCCAATAGGGGAATCGAAGTGGACAAAGCTAAGGTAGATCTCATTTCCAATCTCCCTCCTCCCAAAACTGTCAAAGATGTCAGATCGTTTCTTGGTCATGCTGGTTTTTACCGACGTTTCATCAAGGATTTCAGCAAAATTGCTAGACCCTTGACCAATCTCTTAGCCAAGGATACATCATTTGTCTTCTCTCCCGACTGCCTCAAAGCTTTTGAATATCTGAAAAAGGAGCTAACCACAGCTCCTATCATTCATGCACCGGACTGGACCTTACCATTCGAACTGATGTGTGATGCATCTGATTCTGCGATTGGAGCTGTTTTAGGACAACGGTTTGATGGAAAACCGCATGTGATCTACTACGCCAGTAGGACTCTGAATGATGCCCAGCAAAACTACTCTGTCACAGAGAAAGAGTTTTTAGCTGTAGTCTTTGCCTTAGAAAAATTCAGGTCCTACCTCATCGGTTCCTTAACCAAAGTTTTCACTGATCATGCCGCACTAAAGTATCTTTTGACCAAAAAGGATGCTAAAGCACGGCTCATTAGATGGATTCTCCTTAATAATTGTTGTTAGCTTAGTTTTCACATAATTGAATGAAAATATAAATAAATATTATTAAATGTAAAAACCCCTCAAAAATCTCTCTTCTCTATTTTGTAGCATTT
>NC_033794.1:3790953-3824782 GCF_001876935.1 Asparagus officinalis | reverse complement strand
GGCTTTTAATTTTCAAAATCAAATGAGATGAAGACCGGCTGCAGATTTTCAACAATTGGACCGGACCTGGACTGCTAGACTTGGCAAACCGGAATTAATTGCTGCATTGGATTTTTACAAGAAAATCTCATGGGCCGGACCTTCCTTGGCTGCTGGGGATTTAGATTTTGAAAATCAATTTCTGTTTTGAGACCGAATTGGGCTGCAGAATTTCTCCATGGACCGGATGTGGGCTGCTGATTTTCATTTGTTTTTGAAAATCAATTGTGCCTCTTATGTTGGGCTAAACAAAAAGCAAATTCAAAGGTGGAGATTGTTACTTGGGGCTCAAGACAAATCCAATGGCTCATATTCATTGAAGATTACTATAAATAGGGGTAGAGAGTGAGGGGTTAAGGGGGTGAAAAATTTTGTAAACTGATTTTTCTTTTGAAAATCAAATAAATCAAAGGTGGAGATTGTTGCTTGGGGCTCAAGACAAATCCAAGGGCTCATATTCATTGAAGATTACTATAAATAGGGGTAGAGAGTGAGGGGTTAGAGGTGAAAAATTTTGTAAACTTTTTTTTGGAGAGGAGGGCTACTCTTAATTGAGAAGGCCTTCCAAAAATTGTAACTTTAGTTGCAATTAATAAAAATAATTTTTTCCTCTTTAAATTTGTTCTTTCTCCTCTTTGTTGAATGATGAGGATGGAGATGAAGAGCAATTTGAAGGTTTGCATTTCTTTTCTCTTTTATTTCTTTTTAGTAATTTCTTTATTATTGCTTATTAGTTAGATTTAAATTCATGCTTGTAGTGTAGATTTATTTTCTTATCTTTTTTATTTCTTTTTGCACTTTAATTTGTAGAGTAGATTTATTTTTCTTGCATTTAATTTTTGCAATTTATTTTGTAGTTTAGATTTTTATTTTCTTTGTAATTAGATTTATTTCTTGTTCATAGTTTAGATTTTTCTTTTCTTTTTAATTTTGTAATTAGTCTTCTTTTTCTTGTTTTTATTTCTTAAGATGTGAATTTAATTCTTGTAGGAATCTTAGAATTGTATGAAACTAGTCTAATTTCTTTTATATTGTATGAATTATTCTCTTGTACTTAAAATGTTCATGTTTAGGATAATCAACTAGAGAACTAATCGGTAGAAGAAGAATTTGATAATCTATGCTTATCTTAAATGGTTTGATAGGTTATGCTTATGAATTCTAGGATTATTATCATGTTGTTGTTCTTATCATGAATAGTAATTTTCACTTAGATGATAATTTGATAGGTTATGCTTATCTTAAATGGTTTGATAATTTATGCTTAATAAATCTAAGTTGAAATATGATAAAAAGAGAATAGTTTGTATTTTGTAATTGAAATTGGTTAGTGGATTATATTCTAGATTTCTTACCTCTTTTGAATCCTTCATCTTAACTTTATTAAATTTTCTTTTCATTTTTGGTTTTATTTCTTGATTTTATTAATTCATATTTCTTGCCTTATGATTTCATTTATTCTTTAATTCTTCCTTCTCTCCTCTAAAATTCAATTTATTATCTTTTGCAAATATTCACAACAATCACTCATCACATTCACACTTATTCTTTATTCCTAATTGTCACGCACAAAATATAAGAACCAAGTTTAATAATCTCTTAAAATCACCTTCTTCGTGGGATCGATATCTTTTTATACTATAACTTGATAAATTGTGCACTTGCAATTTTGGTACATAATTATGCCGCATCAAGTTTTTGGCGCCGTTGCCGGGGAAGGTGCTAAAATAGGATTTTATTAACTTGATTCTTTAACTTGTGTATTTTTCTTGTGAAGGAACCGCTTGGAGCTTGAAAATCTTGGATTGAAGATCAAGAATTTGGAGCATTGCTTTCGGGTAAGTCTTCTTTCTAGTTTTCAATTCCACCCTCTTTAGCTAGCTTCACAATTAGAGACAATTAGGATTTTAAAAAAAAGATTTTATTTTTGTTGACCATAATAAAATTCATCTTTCACTTGGACATTAACTAACAAGATAATAAATTCAAACATGAGTCACCTTCTTACATTTGATTGTTGTTGACCATAATTAAAAAAAAGATTTTCTTTTTTATCATCCTTTTTAGTCGCTTTTAATTTCTAGGGGTGCATTTCATATAGTGTAGGAATTCACCAAAGTGATTGTAGCACTTGATTTGGCACACACTTAAATCATTCTTAAGGGCAAAACCCCAATCAAGATAAGGTAAGGGATTTCATCACCCTTTCCTTAGCCCACAAATCACTAATTCCTCACTTCACAAACCCAAGCCTTCTAAAACTCATTAGACGTTGGCCCCTAAGGATTCGAGCTCAATAAGGAACAAGAAATCCTTAAGTGAACGGTTTAAGTTTTCTCAGAATAGTTGGTGTCTAAGGCAAGGTTTAGGGGTTGCGTAAAGCGCTCCGCAAGGAAAGAGGTACTTAATTGATCTTTGATCACCCTCTAGTACTATCCTTACCTGGCTAACTACCTGGGTAAAACTTTGATCTTTTCACTGTAGGAATTTTTGGTTAGGAGCTGGTCTAGTGGAGTTAGGCTAAACCCTAGAGTTAGAGTTGATTGAAAAGTGATTGCCTTGATTTGTTTTAATTAGGATTTTTCTTTTTCTTTATCTTCTCATAAAAAAAACTAATTTTCATTCTTTCTTTCCTTTAAAAAAAAAGAAAAAGAAATTTTTTTTCTTTCTTTTTATAAAAAAAATTTGTTTTGGTGTATGCAATTTTGGGTTCGGGATAATTTTCATCGTTTAATCCGTGTTGAACCAATCCAAGAAATGGCAAATCAACCAGTTTTTCAGGATATGTGTTACCCCACCATAAATGCAATTCCATCTTGCATAAGACTCCCCGAAGTAAATGGAGAAAATTTCGAGCTTAGACCGCATTTCATAAATATGCTTCCCAAATTCCTAGGTAATGAAACAGAAGATGCATATATATTTATCTCGGAATTTGAGGAAGTATGTATTATGATTAAAATGAGAGAATTAACCGAAGATGCGATTAAGCTTAGATTTATTCCATTTGCCCTTAAGGACAAAGCTAAAAAATGGCTGTACAGCTTACCGACAAATTCCATCTCAACTTGGGAGGAATTTGTCACCGTTTTTCTCAAGAAATTTTTCCCTATTCACAAAACGGTAAAGCTTAGGAACAGCATTCAAAACTTCAAAATTATCCCGGGAGAGCCATTCTGGAAATACTTTGACCGATTTAAAGATCTTTTAATCCAATGTCCTCATCATGGTCTAGAAAAATGGCGATTGTGCCAAGTCATATATGAAGGATTGGACTATTCTTCAAAAATATCTTTAGAATCGATGTGTCAGGGAGATTTTATGAGAAAAAACGCAGATGAAGCTTGGGAATTTCTAGAGAGTTTATCCGAGAAAACAATGCAGTGGAAAAACTGTGATGACAGGGTTTCATCTGTTTCCCAATCTAAGTCTAGTGGTTTTTCCTTGGAGTTAAACATTGCGTCTGAAGCAAAGATGGCGACGATTATGCGGAGGTTAGAAGCCTTAGAAGTTAAGGAACGAGCTCCGGCTCAAATCAATCATATTTCTGCCCCGGGATGTCATAACTGTCAGTCTCCTACCCACGTTTCAGAGGAATGTCCTCTTCTAGGAAACAACCACGCTTTAGAACAGATGAACGCTGCATTTCAGCGTCCTAGAAATGATCCACTTTTTCCAACCTATAATCCAGGTTGGAGAAATCATCCCAATTTTGCTTAGAACCAAGGAAATTCTTATGGAAACCAAAACTTCATTCCCGCGTCGAACCAACAATTTCCTAGGGGAAACATTGTCCCATTCAATGCACCGAATAATTTTTCTAACCCACCTTTTCCAAACCAACATCCTAATCCTCACCAGCCCACAAATCAAACAAATTCCGATCATGACAAACGTTTAAGTGTCTTAGAAAAGGGTTTAGAAGCTATGATCAAAGCTTCTACACAAACTACCAACATGTTGACTCAATCATCCACCACTCTAAATTCATCCATGCAAACCACCGGCCAAGTGCTCAACTCGAACACTCAAGCCATAGCCCGGTTAGAAACCCAACTTGGGCAATTAGCCGCTGCCGTGAGTGAGAGAGAAAAAGGAAAATTTCTAAGTCAACCTGTTGCAAACCCTAAAGACACTGGATCCAGTTCCAACAACCCAGCTCAACTGAATGCAATTCACACTCTGAGATCAGGAAAACAAATAGACAATCAGGTTAGAATGCCACCGGATCAACCCCCTTCTCCTATTCAAAACACGCCTTCCGATGAAGCAATTCCTTCCGATGACCAAAATGCTGAACTTGAGATTGAGCCTGATCTAGATAGGTATAGGCCCGTTGCCCCCTTTCCAGATAGACTCAAACCTAGGAAAAACTCCCCGTGGGTTGAGAAAATCCTAGAAACGTTTAAACAGGTCGAGATCAACATCCTTCTCCTAGATGCAATCGAACAAATCCCTTCTTATGCAAAGTTCTTGAAGGACTTATGCACTAAGAAAAGAACCACCAATGTCCCCAAGAAAGTCTTCTTAGCTGCCAACCTCAGTGAAATTTTTTCGAAACCCATGCCGTTGGAATACAAGGACCCTGGTTGTCCTACAATTCCATGCGTCATAGGTAACACTCACATTGATAAGGCACTTCTAGACTTGGGAGCCAGCGTCAACCTCCTTCCTTATTTAGTCTATCAATAGCTAGGTGTAGGAGAACTTAAACCTACAAGATGCACTCTACAAGATGCACTCTACAGTTAGCTGATAGATCTGTAAAAAATTCCCAAAGGAGAACTTAAACCTACAAGATGCACTCTACAGTTAGCTGATAGATCTGTAAAAATTCCCAAAGGAGAGGTAGAGGATGTTCTGATCAAAGTTGGAGAGTTCATTTTCCCTGTTGATTTTATTGTCTTGGAAACGCAGCCCGTTTCCAATCTCAAAAGTCAAATCCCCGTCATTCTAGGAAGACCGTTCTTAGCCACCTCAAATGCTTTGATAAACTGTAGAACCGGTCAGATGAAACTATCTTTTGGGAATATGACTGTTGACCTCAATATCTTCAACTTAGGGAGACAGCCTAGTGATCCATCTGATGAACCCATGGAAGTGAATTTCATTCAAGGAATATCCAGTGAACAACAAGAGGGAGAGTGTGAGTCTGATTCAAATGCATCTGATTTAATGATTGAGGAGCTTTCTGATGACGAACTTGAGATAGAACCGCTGGTCAATCATGTTTTTGCTGTTGGCTGGCAACGAGAACCTTTAGAGATAGAACCCCGTGTCCAGCTTCGCCCATTTGTGGAGGAACCCCCTAAGTTAGAGCTCAAACCTCTACCCGAGAATCTAGAGTATGCCTACTTAGGGAGAACGAGTCCTTACCAGTTATCATTTCTTCTGAGTTGACTACCGGTCAAAAGGAAGCTCTCTTAGCAGTTTTAAGAGAGAATAGGGAAGCCATTGGATGGACCATGGCTGATATCAAAGGGATTAGTCCAACCATTGTTCAACACCGAATCCATTTGATAGATGATGCCAAACCTACTAGAGATGCTCAACGTAGGTTAAACCCAGTGATGAAAGAAGCTGTTAGGAAAGACATTCTAAAATGTCTCGATCATGGGATCATTTATCCCATTTCTGATAGTTCATGGGTGAGTCCAGTCCAAGTTGTTCCAAAGAAATCTGGGATCACCGTGATCCAAAATGAGGCTAATGAGCTGATTCCCACTCGGATCCAAACTGGATGGCGAGTCCGTATTGACTACCGAAAGCTCAACTTAGCCACTAGGAAAGATCACTTCCCTCTTCCTTTCATTGACCAAATGTTAGAGCGTTTAGCAGGACACGAGTTCTACTGTTTCCTGGAGACTTTTTCATTTTTGGTGACACATTTTCCCAATGTTTGCATCATCTTAAACTGGTCCTAGAACGGTGTAGGGAGAAAAATCTGACTCTCAATTGGGAGAAATGTCATTTCATGGTCAAACAAGGCATTGTCTTAGGACATGTAGTTTCCAATAGGGGAATCGAAGTGGACAAAGCTAAGGTAGATCTCATTTCCAATCTCCCTCCTCCCAAAATAGTCAAAGATGTCAGATCGTTTCTTGGTCATGCTGGTTTTTACCGATGTTTCATCAAGGATTTCAGCAAAATTGCTAGACCCTTGACCAATCTTTTAGCCAAGGATACATCATTTGTCTTCTCTCCCGACTGCCTCAAAGCTTTTGAATATCTAAAAAAGGAGCTAACCACAGCTCCTATCATTCATGCACCGGACTGGACCTTACCATTCGAACTGATGTGTGATGCATCCGATTCTGCAATTGGAGTTGTTTTAGGACAACGGTTTGATGGAAAACCGCATGTGATCTACTACGCCGGTAGGACTCTGAATGATGCCCAGCAAAACTACTCTGTCACAGAGAAAGAGTTTTTAACTGTAGTATTTGCCTTAGAAAAATTCAGGTCCTACCTCATCGGTTCCTTAACCAAAGTTTTCACAGATCATGCCACACTAAAGTATCTTTTGACCAAAAAGGATGCTAAAGCATGGCTCATTAGATGGATTCTCCTTCTTCAAGAGTTTGACATTCAAATTCTTGACAGAAGGGGAACAGAGAACCCCGTAGCAGATCACCTCTCTCGACTCCCAAATGCACCAACATCAACCGTTCCAATCAATGAACATTTTCCAGATGAACAACTCCTAGAAATCCAATCTGTTCCCTGGTTCGCCGACATTGTGAACTACATAGTCATGAACCAGATCCCTTCTCATTGGTCCAAACAGGATAGATCCCGTTTTCTCTCCCAAGTAAAATACTTTTACTGGGATGATCCATATCTGTTCAAATACTGTCCTGATCAGATCTTTAGGAGGTGTGTTCCCACTGAAGAAACTAGGAGTGTTCTATCCTTCTGTCATGAGCAAGCCTGTGGAGGTTACTTTGGCCCGAGAAAAACAGCTGAAAAAGTTCTCCAATCTGGGCTGTATTGGCCCACTCTCTTCAAGGATTCATTCGAGTTTTGCAAAACCTGTAACCGCTGTCAGCTTTTAGGGAAGGTCACTAGAAGAAATATGATGCCCTTACAACTAAAAAAGTTCTTCAATCTGGGCTGTATTGGCCCACTCTCTTCAAGGATTCATTCGAGTTTTGCAAAACCTGTAACCGCTGTCAGCTTTTAGGGAAGGTCACTAGAAGAAATATGATGCCGTTACAACCCATATTATCTGTTGACCTTTTTGATCTGTGGGGTATCGATTTCATGGGACCATTTCCAAATTCCTTTGGAAATGTCTACATTCTAGTAGTCGTTGAATACATGTCAAAATGGGTTGAGGCGGTAGCTTGCAAAACTAATGACAACAAGGTCGTTGTCAAGTTTTTGAAAGAGAACATTTTTGCCCGGTTTGGAGTACCTCGAGCGATCATCAGTGATAACGGTACACATTTCTGTAACCGTTCTTTCGAGGCTTTGATGAGGAAATATTCAATCACACACAAATTGTCAACTCCTTATCACCCCCAAACCAGTGGACAAGTAGAGGTCACAAACAGGCAGATCAAACAAATCTTAGAAAAAACAGTTAACCATAACAGAAAAGATTGGTCTGTAAAATTGTGTGATGCTCTGTGGGCGTATAGAACAGCTTTTAAGGCCAATTTGGGGATGTCACCGTACAGATTAGTGTTTGGGAAAGCTTACCACCTACCAGTGGAGTTGGAGCATCGAGCAATGTGGGCGATAAAACAGCTAAATTTTGACTCAGACTCGGTAGGTAAGAACAGATTGCTCCAAATAAATGAGTTGGAAGAAATTAGAAATGATGCATACATAAACTCAAAAATTTACAAAGAGAAAACAAAAATTTTTCATGATAAATCAATTTTACGAAAAAATTTCTCTCCAGGACAAAAAGTTTTATTATACAATACAAAATTGCATCTTTTTCCAGAAAATTAAGATCAAGATGGACAGGTCCATTTTTTGTCAAACAAGTTTTTTCACATGGAGCTGTCGAAATAGAAAATCCTAAAAATGGTAACATTTTTAAAATAAATTGTCAACGTCTAAAACCATTTTTAGAATTTTCTACGCTCGGAGAGGAAGAGGTGTTGGTTCTTCATGAACCTCATTATCTGTAAAAAAAACTAATTTTTCTTTTGTTTCTTTAAAAAAAAGTTCTTTTGTTTCTTGAAAAAATAAAAAAAAATAATTAAAAAAAATAATTACTTACAATTTTTCTCTTATTTGATTTCTTCATCCTCATACTCACAGTAATTGCAGATCCTTATCATCATTGTCAACCGAACAACTGTAAGTTTTTTAATTTTATTTTCTTTACTTTGTGCTTCAGAGAATTTGCATTGAGGACAATGCAAAATTTAGGTGTGGGGGTGAGAAATACATATTTTCCTCTTTATTTTACCTTTTTAGTTATTTTTTTCTTTTTGTTAAAAAAATTATAAAAATATTGTCACTTGCCAAATTAATAGAGTTAAGTAATAATTTATCAAATTGATAAATTTTAAATTTTTTTAATTCTTAGTTAGTGACATATTCAAGTTCACCTTTTATGATAACTCCAAATAAAATTCTTAAGAAATAATTTTTCAACTAGTATACTTTACTTAAGTCTTACCTTAGATTTTTAATTAAAAATAATAAAATTTTTGCATGCTTAACTTAGAGTTGAAAATATTTTTTTCAAGTTATCTTGATTTACACATTTTTTTAAAAAGACTATATATACTTACACATATATATATTTAAAAAAAACTAACCTTATAAAAGAAGAGTGCGAAAAATTGGCACCACCAAAAAAAAACTCTTAAATTCAAGGTGATTCTATCTTATAAAGTCTAAGTTGACTGAGCAATTAAGCCCAAGGAGTATCTCTAAACTTAATGACCTAAGCCCAATTGGGTTAGGATTCATTGGCCCAAAACTCGTTAAATGGTCACTTAGAAAGCCCGTTAAAATAGAAAACAATCACCAAGAATTAGAGAGTGAATAATATATATATATATATATATATATATATATAATTTTTTTTCCACTCTCTAATTCTTGGTGATTGTTTTCTATTTTAACGGGCTTTCTAAGTGACCATATAACGAGTTTTGGGCCAATGAATCCCAACCCAATTGGGCTTAGGTCATTAAGTATAGAGATACTCCTTGGGCTTAATTGCTCAGTCAACTTAGGCTTTATAAGATAGAATCACCTTGAATTTAAGAGTTTTTTTTTTGTGGTGCCCATTTTTCGCACTCTTCTTTATAAGGTTAGTTTTTTTTTAATATATATGTGTAAGTATATATAATCTGAAAAAATGTGTAAATCAAGATAACTTGAAAAAAAATATTTTCAACTCTAAGTTAAGCATGCAAAAATTTCATTATTTTTAATTAAAAATCTATTGATAATCATATTTTTATTATAATTTTATATCCTCATTATCTATTTTACATGAATAAATATACCATTAATAATTGTTGTTAGCTTAGTTTCTACATAATTGAATGAAAATATAAATAAATATTATTAAATATAAAAACCCCTCAAAATCTCTCTTCTCTATTTTGTAGCATTTTAGAAGCCCATGAAGCAAAAGCTTAAAAGAGGAAAATGATTGAAGCCCAAAATGAATGAAGCTCATCAAGCAAAGATGGCCCAAAGGAGAAAGAAAATAAAACAAAGCACATCATGCACCAAGAATGAATCTTTATTTTTTTAAGTGAATTTTGAAGACCCAAAGCCCATTACACCCATGGAACTTGATGGTTGCTAAAGCTTTGATTTTTTGTATATGGGCCGGACTTCCAAAACTTTGCTGCAGCTATTCAATTTTGATTTTCAAATGTGTGCTGCAACTTTGAATGAACTTTCATTAATTAGCTCATATGACCGGACTTAAATCACATGAGGACCGAATTGATTGCTGCAAACTCCAATGGGCTGGACAGCTGTGCAGACAAATGAAATGTGGACTTGGCTTTTAATTTTCAAAATCAAATGAGATGAAGACCGGCTGCAGATTTTCAACAATTGGACCGGACCTGGACTGCTAGACTTGGGAAACCGGAATTAATTGCTGCATTGGATTTTTACAAGAAAATCTCATGGGCCGGACCTTCCTTGGCTGCTGGGGATTTAGATTTTGAAAATCAATTTCTGTTTTGAGACCGAATTGGGCTGCAGAATTTCTCCATGGACCGGATGTGGGCTGCTGATTTTCATTTGTTTTTGAAAATCAATTGTGCCTCTTATGTTGGGCTAAACAAAAATCAAATTCAAATGTGGAGATTATTGCTTGGGGCTCAAGACAAATCCAATGGCTCATATTCATTGAAGATTACTATAAATAGGGGTAGAGAGTGAGGGGTTAAGGGTGTGAAAAATTTTGTAAACTCCTTTTGGAGAGGAGGGCTACTCTTATTTGAGAAGGCCTTCCAAAAATTATAACTTTAGTTGCAATTAATAAAAATAATTTTTCCCTCTTTAAATTTGTTCTTTCTCCTCTTTGTTGAATGATGAGGATCGAGATGAAGAGCAAATTAAAGGTTTGCATTTCTTTTCTCTTTTATTTCTTTTTAGTAATTTCTTTATTATTGCTTATTAGTTAGATTTAAATTCATGCTTGTAGTGTAGATTTATTTTCTTGTCTTTTTTATTTCTTTTTGCACTTTAATTTGTAGAGTAGATTTATTTTTCTTGAATTTAATTTCTGCAATTTATTTTGTAGTTTAGATTTTTATTTTCTTTGTAATTAGATTTATTTCTTGTTCATAGTTTAGATTTTTCTTTTCTTTTTAATTTTGTAATTAGTCTTCTTTTTCTTGTTTGTATTTCTTAAGATGTGAATTTAATTCTTGTAGGAATCTTAGAATTGTATGAAACTAGTCTAATTTCCTTTATATTGTATGAATTATTCTCTTACACTTAAAATGTTCATGTTTAGGATAATCAACTAGAGAACTAACGGTAGAAGAAGAATTTGATAATCTATGCTTATCTTAAATGGTTTGATAGGTTATGCTTATGAATTCTAGGATTATTATCATATTGTTGTTCTTATCATGAATAGTAATTTTGACTTAGATGATAATTTGATAGGTTATGCTTATCTTAAATGGTTTGATAATCTATGCTTAATAAATCTAAGTTAAAATATGATAAAAAGAGAATAGTTTGTATTTTGTAATTGAAATTGGTTAGTGGATTATATTCTAGATTTTTTACCTCTTTTGAATCCTTCATTTTAAATTTCTTAAATTTTCTTTTTCATTCTTGGTTTATTTCTTGATTTTATTCATTCTTCTTTCTTCCCTTGTGATTTCATTTATTCTTTGATTCTTCCTTCTCTCCTCTATAATTCAATTTATTATCTTTTGCATATATTCATAACAATCACTCAACAAAATCACACTTATTCTTTATTCCATAACAATCACTCAACAAAATCACACTTATTCTTTATTCCTAATTGTCACGCACAAAATATAAGAACCATTTCTAATAATCTCTTAAAATCACCTTTCTCGTGGGATCGATATTTTTTATACTATAACTTGATAAATTGTGCACTTGTAATTTTGGTACATAATTATGCCGCATCATTAGTTCTAATTTGTATCATCTTAGTTCTAATTTATGCCATGTTAGTTTTAATTTGTATCATACTAGTCCTAATTTGTACCATGCTAGTTCTATTTTGTATCATGTTAGTTCTAATTTTTGTCATGTTAGTTCTAATTTGTACAATGTTAGTTCTAATTTATATCATGTTAGTTCTACTTTGTACCATGTTAGTTCTAATTTGTACCATGATAGTTTTAATTTGTACAATGTTAGTTCTAATTTGTGTCATGTTAGTTCTAATTTGTGTCATATTAGTTCTAATTTGTAGCATGTTAGTTCTACTTTCTACCATGTTAGTTCTAATTTATGTCTTGTTAGTTCTAAGTACCATGTTAGTTCTAATTAATGTCATGTTAGTTCTAATTTGTACCATATTAATTCTAATTTGTACCATATTATTTCTAATTTGTACCATATTAGTTCTAATTTATGTCATGTCAGTTCTAATTTGTACCATGTTAGTTCTAATTTTTACCATGTTAGTTCTAATATGTACCATGTTAGTTCTAATTTGTATCATGTTAATTCTAATTTATGCCATGTTAGTTCTAATTTGTATCATATTTGTTCTAATTTATACCATTAATTCTAATTTGTACCATGTTAGTTCTAATTTATGTCATGTTAGTTCTAATTTATGTCATGTTAGTTCTAATTTATACCATGTTAGTTCTAATTTGTACCATGTTAGTTAGTTCTAATTTATACCATGTTAGTTTTAATTAATGTCATGTTAGTTTTAATTTGTGACATGTTAGTTCTAATTTGTACCATGTTAGTTCTAATTTATGTCATGTTAGTTCTAATTTCTACCATGTTAGTTCTAATTTCTATTATGTTAGTTCTAATTTATGTCATGTTAGTTCTAAGTACCATGTTAGTTCTAATTAATGTCATGCTAGTTCTAATTTGTACCATATTAATTCTAATTTGTACCATGTTAGTTCTAATTTGTACCATATTAGTTCTAATTTATGTCATGTTAGTTCTAATTTGTACCATGTTAGTTCTAATTTTTACCATGTTAGTTCTAATTTTTACCATGTTAGTTCTAATTTATGTCATTTTAGTTCTAATTTGTACCATGTTAGTTCTAATTTGTATCATATTAGTTCTAATTTATGTCATGTTACTTCTAATTTTTACCATATTAGTTCTAATTTGTACCATATTAGTTCTAATTTATGTCATGTTAGTTCTAATTTTTACAATGTTAGTTCTAATTTATGTCATGTTAGTTCTAATTTATACTATATTAGTTCTAACTTGTAATCATGTTAGTTCTAATTTATATCATGTTAGTTCTAATTTGTACCATATTAGTTCTAATTTGTACTATGTTAGTTCTAATTTATATCATGTTAATTCTAATTTGTACCATGTTAGTTCTATTTTGTATCATGTTAGTTCTAATTTTTGTCATGTTAGTTCTAATTTGAACAATGTTAGTTCTAATTAATGTCGTGTTAGTTCTTATTTGTATCATATTAATTCTAATTTGTACCATGTTAGTTCTAATTTGTACCATATTAGTTCTAATTTATGTATTGTTAGTTCTAATTTGTACCATGTTAGTTCTAATTTTTACCATGTTAGTTCTAATTTGTACCATGTTAATTCTAATTTGTACTATGTTAGTTCTAAGTTATATCATGTTAGTTCTAATTTGTACCATGTTAGTTCTAATTTGTACCATGTTTGTTCTAATTTGTACCATTAGTTCTAATTTGTACCATGTTTGTTCTAATTTGTACCATGTTAGTTCTAATTTATGTCATGTTAGTTCTAATTTATGCCATGTTAGTTTTAATTTATACCATGTTAGTTCTAATTTGTACCATGTTGGTTCTAATTTATGTTATGTTAGTTCTAATTTGTACCATGTTTATAGTGGGGGGGTAATCTTACCATGGTGACCATAAACACTTTTCCCTACCCACTTCAAAACCAACTTTTTATGGTAATTCACCATCTAAAAACAAAAGTACCAGCAACTATGTTTTCATAGGCCCAAAAGAGCTATGGCCCAAATCAGCTTAGCGGCCCGAAGCCCAGCCAAGAAAGAGTCTAATGACCCGCCAAGTAAACGAGTCATCTTTACCGACGCGAAGTACGGTATCAGTCGACCCCTCATAATCAAGACGACTCCTCGAGAGTCCGCCCGCCTCACAATCAAGATGACTCCTCATATAGTCGGCTCGACCATCTACTCGGTTGTCTCCTCAGCCAAAAGCTCACTCGACTATCTGGTCGGCAAATCATAGGGCAACTCGAAAACCAACCAGTCTCTACTAAGAGGATAAGATCCAACTCAGCTCCCTTCAGATAAACATCAATCGACGCTACAGTATTGATCGATCCCATCAAGATTTTAACTCTGACAAATCTCAGGCGTAAACAACTTACTCCGATCACAAGTCGCTTTCCAGATATCACTAAGATATCTACTCGAATGACTTCCCTTCCAATCACCAGCCGACATCTGTAAAGTAAAGAATAACTAAATAGCCAGCCTATCTTCCACCATGCCTCATCTGTAAAAATTTGGGATATGTTGGAGATATCCTCTCTTGTGCTCGAATAATTTCCCTTCCACTCGCTAGCCGACATTTGTAAAACTGGGGATGACTTAGCATCCTGTCTACTCACCCCACCACCGCCCTCTTGTGCATAGTCATAGCCAAGGGCTGGAATCCCAGAGGCGAAGGGCTATAAAAGGGAGGAAAAGAGGGTAAGGAAAGAAGGTTCGGCTTTCGTCTCTCTGCTCTTTGCTCTCTGCTCTCTGCTCTTTTCTTTTAATCTTTGACTCTACTAAGAGACTGAACCTTCATTTAATTCGGCGGAGCATTTTCTCCCACTGGATCTATTTTCTTTTCACTGATAACTCTAAAAGAGTACCTCCTAACAAGGACATCAATGGTCCCGGGACTCTCCCTCAAACCCCACTCAAACTCATCAGCTGACTTGACCGTCGAAGCTACCACGGGAGAAACTAGCCACATCCTCTTACGGGTTCGTTCTAGTTCATGCAGAAGAATCAGGAATTCTAGTCCAATGATCAGGCATAAAGTTGGAGGAGGAGTTGGCCCCATCTCTCATCCTCTCACGCTTCATCATCAGCGGACAGCTCCCATCGACTGTGTGATATCAGACATCAACAGTTTGGCGCCCACTATGGAGCCCACTTTCTTCTCTGAGAAGACATGCCCAATTCTGAGCAGAGGCCTGATCTTGTTCATCCTTGAAAAATAACACTAGAATTACACCATTCAAGCTAAACAAAACCTGGAATCGCATTATTCAAGCAAAGGAGGATTAGACTATGGCTATCAGGAGCCAACATAGGCATAGCCCTCGAGGGCTTCAACAGTTTTCTGGGGAGTTTTTGCCAAGCAGGCCATCCACCCAAAGATGGACATGCTACCAGAACCCCGAGAGCCCTCCTAAGAGAAGACACACTGCTATGGTGCTTGTCTGGCTTGAAAATGAAGCACATGCTTCTTATCTCCGCCACAGAGGAACTCCACCTCCTGGACATCCAAGGAGCTTGGAGTCGGATCACAAAATGGAACCCCGCCTCCAATAAGGGTTATGATCAGATCCAATATCACTTAAGCTCTCATCGACAATAGCTCATTCGAACTCAGGAGCAGTGATCAAGTCTGTGGCAGGCTCCTCAGACCATCACCACCTACAGAAGAGAGTTCCTACTTGCTAAGGATGAGATAGCAGGAAAAAGTTAGAGGGCCACCTGATAATTACCTCCTCAGGAAATCCAGCCCTGGCCCCTCGATAGAAGTTCGAACCACCAAAGCCAAAGCAAGCACTGGTGGTCGAAGCATGCGACTCACACTCTCCCTACAAGCAGGTTCCTCTATTCACAGGATGGTCCGGTCACTGCTATTCCTAAAATCCCCAAGGGAAAACTATGATCCCATCAAATTCCAGGGAACAAAGCATCGACGTCTGGGGTTTCACTAACAAGAAGCCCCCATCACAAAAGTTGTCTGGCCCCCTCCTGTTAAAACACCAACCTCCGAAGGCTCAATCAACAAGACACTGGCCATACAAGGCAACTAACAGTGGTGAAGCAAGATCTGTTGAAAATCACCACATCCGCTGTCGGCCTGCAAAGACCTCAACAAAGTCTCAAGTCCGGAAAGGTCCTGGCCAATGAGATGGCAAATATGTCAACAGCTTAGCAATGTCTAAAGCCAAACAGCTCGCCCCCGAAAGAAAGGGCAACAATTCGACTCTGGATAGTCAACGATCAGGCGACTTAGTGTCCTGAATCACACAGCAACGAATATGGACAAAAAAGCAGCGACTCGCCCATGTCAAAATCGGAATGTTCAAAGATGACAAGAAACAACCAAGAAAGTCCCGTTTTGGTAGACTTGTCCCTTGCAAAAGGCAACCTTCAAAATACATATGAACAGAGCAAGAATTCGACACCCTTCGGATGTTAAGTGTTGATAAATTGTGCTCTATGATGTACAAATTTCAACAATTAATAATAAAAAAACATCAAAGACCTAGCCGACTCTAAAGGGTTCTAGGCACTCGGCTTCCAAGTCGGATATAAAGACCTTGGCTCCTTATCATGGTAAGCCTAAGGCACAACCGGTGGTCGATTCCTTTGGCTCTTGTTGACCATCATGGTCAAGACCTTGGCTCCTCATCAGGATAAGCCCAAGACACAACGACTTCTCAGTCAGTAACCAAGACCTTAGCTCCTTATCAGTATAAGCCCAAGGCACAACGACTTCTCAGTCTGATATAAAGATCTTGGCTCCTAATCAGGATAAGCCTAAGGCACAATGACTTCTCAGTCGGCAATCAAGACCTTAGCTTCTCATCAGGATAAGCCCAAGGCACAACAACTCCTCAGTTGGTAACAAAGACCTTGACTCCTTATCAGGGTAAGCCCAAGTTACAACTGGTGGTCGATTTCTTTGGCTCTCATCGACCATCATTGTCAAGACCTTAGCTCATCATCAGGATAAGCCCAAGACATAACAACTCCTCAGTCGGTAACAAAGACCTTGGCTCCTTATCAGGGTAAGCCCAAGGCACAACTGATGGTCGATTCTTTTAGCTCTCATCGACCATCATGGTCAAGACCTTGGTTCCTCATCAGGATAAGCCCAAGGCACAACGACTCCTCAGTCGGTAACAAAGACCTTGGCTCCTTATCAGGGTAAGCCTAAGGCACAACTGGTGGTCGATTCCTTTGGCTCTCATCGACCATCAAGATCAAGACCTTGGCTCCTCATCAGGATAAGCCCAAGGCATAATGACTTCTCAGTCAGAAACCAAGACCCTAGCTCCTTATCAGGATAAACGCAATGCACAATGACTCCTCAGTCGGATATAAAGTCCTTAGCTCCTCATCAGGATAAGCCTAAGGCACAACGACTTCTCAGTCGGTAATCAAGACCTTGGCTCCTTATCAGGATAAGCCCAAGGCATAACGACTCCTCAGTCGGTAACAAAGATCTTAGCTCCTTATCAGGGTAAGCCTAAGGCACAAATGGTGGTCGATTCCTTTGACTCTCATCGACCATCATGGTCAAGACCTTGGCTCCTCATCAGGATAAGCCTAAGGCACAATGACTCCTCAGTCGGTAACAAAGACCTTATCTCCTTATTAGGGTAAGCTCAAGGTACAACTGGTGGTCGATTCCTTTGGCTCTCATCGACCATCATGGTTAAGACCTTGGCTCCTTATCAGGATAAGCCTAAGGCATAACGACTCCTTAGTCGGTAATCAAGCCCTTGGTACCTTATCAAGAATAAACTCAATGCATAACCCTTTGGCCGACTCCCACAGTCGCCTCTCGGCCTTAGGGGAAATTTGAGGACCTTTGACGTCAACATAAGACCTAGACTCAACCTACGGATTGTTGTCTAATCAAAATAAGCCTCACAACCACTCACACTTGAAAGGCTATAGAGAGGGGTGAATAGGGTTTATGGACAAATAAAATGCAATTAAAAGATATTCTAATAAACCACACACAAATATGAAATGCGATGACAATAAAAGAGAGTAGGGATAGAGATAGTTAGCTAATTGATGACACGCGGTATGTTCACGAGGTTCGGTCCGCTGACCTACGTCCCCGCTCCTCACTCTCGAGGAGAAATCCACTACACACCCGTTTGGAAGACGGAACTTCTTCTACACAATGATCTCCACGGAGATCTCACAACCACACAGTAGATCTCCACAAGATCAAGCTCATAACAGTAGTAAATCGAAGAAAAGCTCTCTCTTTACAGTAGCCCTATGACAAGAGAGGAGATCAAGCTCATAACAGTAGTAAATCGAAGAAAAGCTCTCTCTTTACAGTAGCCCTATGACAAGAGAGGAGATTGCAATTGAAGCTTGGGATGTGCGAAGAAAAGCTCTCTCTTTACAGTAGCCCTATGACAAGAGAGGAGATTGCAATTGAAGCTTGGGATGTGGGCTTTGAAATAGTGAAAGCAAATGAAAGTTGATGCTCTTTGAAAACAATAAACTCAAACACAAGAGATTTGCAATGAAAGCTTAGGTTGTAAAGTAGTTGGGGTTGTTGGGTATTTATAGGGAGAGAAGACAACAGCCAAAACCCTAAAGAATCAGTAGAAATCCCCTAAAAATCGAGAAACAGATTATGTACAAAAACTAGCCGTTAGACTGCTATCAGTCGAATGACGGGAAGCATCAGTCGACTGATGAGCTGATCGTTGTATTCAAATTTCAGCTCATCGGTCGACTGACGATCACTTTCAGTCGACTGACAAATCGTCAGTCGACTGGTCAGTTGATCGAAACAAAACAAAAACTTTTTGATGATTTCAGACATTTTTATCAGACGACTCACCAGTCGACTGATGTCATCAGTCGACTGGTCAGTCGACTGATAACAGATATTTAGCCTGTTTAGATTTTGAAAGTGAGTTTCAACAGGCTTTAAAAATAGTAACTAAGTTCCAAAAAATGTGAAACTCTGGAAATAGTTTATAAACATTTTGACAAAGTTGTTTGAAAAGGAATTTTGAGAAAAGTTCCTCGTATTTGTAAAAATCATCATTTTAGCAAAAGTACCAAAATACGAGTTTTGAAAGTGTGGAAGTGTGTTATCCCATGAGCTTCAAATGTAATCAACAAACTACTTGCCTACATTAAGTACTAGAGAGAAAAATAAAATAGCAAATATCCCTCACTAGAAATACATGACTTGAGTCTTGATATTTGCTCTTGAGTAGATGAATCTTCTTATGCATATGGTGCTCTTGAAAGCATTGCTTCATCACTTTGCCTCCACCTCCTTAGATATTGTCGTTATAGCTCATTTTCCATCCAATCCTCCATATAAGGTGCTAATAATATGTGATCTACAATAATATTGTCGTTATAGCTCATTTTCCATCCAATCCTCCATATAAGGTGCTAATAATATGTGATCTACAATACAGCTCAATAAACGATTAGCACCAATAATGGTGTTTGTAAATCATCATCAAAACAAAAGACCTAACAATCTCCTCCTTTTTTATGATGACAAACAACCATTATGCAAGAGAAAGTAAAATTGATTATTTGGCTTATAGATAGTTGCTCCCCCTATCTATAAGACTTCCCCTTACTATGTGCACAAATGAGGAGATTTCTCTCCCCCTTTGTCACCATCAAAAATGGGGTAAAATAAATAATATGCATGCCAAAAACCCACACAATGCACCTCCAAGTGTTAGCCTACCCGTGTCTCCCTCAAGTGTTAGGAATTACGACCTACCTCTAGGCATTACCATCTACCCCACTCCTCTTGGGACGACCCCGATCTCTCACCTCTACACTCCTCTTGGTACCTATATGTGCTTAAGCATGGTTTGACATTGTAGAATCAAGAGAAAATATAGATATGACAATGGTAGAGAAAAGAATCAAAAAGAAACAAAACAGACAAAAAGATATTTTTAAAGGATGCACATGCCTAATTCATTTCTAATATGGCAAAATTCAACTTCATAAAGGGGTTTGGTAAAGATATTCGCTAATTGAGATTTGGTGTCAATATAAACAAGGGAAACATCTTTCCGTTCAACATGATCACGCAAGAAGTGATGCCGTACATCTATATGTTTGGTTCTAGAATGCAAAACAGAATATTTTGAGATATTGATAGCACTAGTATTATCACAAAAAAAATTATATCATGAAAGTGTAAATCAAAATCAACCAAAATTTGTTTCATCCACAAAAGTTATGCACAACATAAGCCGGCGGTAATGTATTTCGCTTCCGTAGTGGACAAAGCAACACAATTTTGTTTCTTGGATGCCCAAGATACAAGTGAGTTACCCAAAAATTAACAAGTACCACTCGTACTCTTGCAGTCCACCCAACAACCGGCAAAGTCGGCATCACAATAACCACAAAGATCAAAAGATGTATTTTTAAGATAAAACAAACCAAGTTCTAAGGTGCCATTAATGTATTTAATAATCCTTTTAACTGCAACCAAATGAGATTTTTTAGGAGAAGCTTGAAAACGTGTACATGCACAAACACTAAACATGATGTCCAGCCTACTAGCGGTGAGATAAAGAAGACTACCTATCATACCTCGATATAGCTTTTGGTCTACCTTTTCACCGCTTTCATCCGCATCCAACTTGATGGTGGTGCTCATTGGAGTTGGGGCATGTTTTGAGCTTTCCATCCCAAACTTTTTCGCTAACTACCTAGCATATTTGCTTTGTGATACAAAAATGTCATCATTGGATTGTTTAACTTGGAGGCTGAGAAAGAAGATAAGCTCACCCATCATGCTCATCTCAAATTGATCTTGCGTTACTTTAGAGAAGTCTTTGCACAAAGATTCATTAGTAGCACCAAAAATAATATCATCCACATAAATTTGAACTAAAATGAAATCATTTTTTCGTTTTCTAACAAAAAAAAGTATTATCAATTGTTCCTTCTGTAAAATTATTTTCTATGAGAAAACTTGAGAGGCGAGCATACCAAGCTCTAGGAGCTTGTTTTAACCCATATAAAGTTTTTTGAACCCGGTATACATGATTTGGAAAAGATGAATCAATAAAGCCAGGGGGTTGCTCAATATAAACCTCTTCTTCAATAAAACCATTTAGGAAAGCACTTTTGACATCCATTTGAAATAATTTAAAATTTTTGAAACTAGCAAAGGCTAAAAACATCCTAATGAATTCCAATCTTGCAACCAGTTTAAAAGTTTCATCATAATCTATGTCCTCCTCTTGATTATATCCTTGGGCAACTAAACGAGCTTTATTTCTAGTTACTATGCCATGTTCATCAAGCTTGTTTCTAAAAACCCATTTAGTTCAAACAATAGAAGTATTATTTGGTCTAGGAACTAATTTCCAAACATTATTTCTTTGAAAATTATTCAATTCTTCATGCATAGCTAAAACCCAAAACTCATCTTTTAAAGCATTATCAATACATTTAGGTTCTATTTGTGATAAAAAGGCTATATTACCACACTCACTCAAGACTTTTGAGCGAGTTAGAATTCCTTGAGATGGACTCCCTATTATTTGTTCATTTGGATGATCCGGTGCAAATACACATGCCTTGGGGAGTTCTTCTTAAGATTGTATGTTGTTGCTTTCCCCATCCTTTTGTGCATCCATTGAGGGTTTGTCATTAATTTGCAAGATCTCCAATCCTCCCTCAATATCATCATCATCCCTAGGCAACCTATCTTGCAAACCAATATTAGTCTCATCAAAGGTAACATTTATAGATTCTTCAACAACAAGTGTTCGTTTGTTAAAAACTCTATAAACCTTACTTCTAGGTGCATATCCTAAAAACATACCAACATCAATTTTTGAATCAAACTTATTATGGTGATCTTTAGTATTTAAGATAAAACATTTATAACAAAAAAAACAAAAATATCCAATATGTAGAGTTTTGCCAAAAAAGAATTCATAAGGAGTTTTCTTGAAAGTAGGTCTAATCAAAACACTATTTAAAACATGGCAAGTCGTATTGACGGCTTCGGTCTAAAAATATTTTGGCAATACAAAAGAGTTTATCATTGTGCGTGCCATCTCTTGTATGTTTTTATTTTTTCGTTCAACAACATCATTTTGTTGGTGTGTTCTAGTAGCAGAAAACACATGTGTTATACCACGATGAGCATAAAAATTATGAAAGAACTTATTTTGAAATTCACCATCATGATCACTCCTAATTTTAACAACTTTTAAATCTTTTTTATTTTTAATTCTTTTTACAATATGAGAAAACTCTTCAAAACATTCATCTTTATTAGCAAGAAAAATTACCCATGTAAAACGAGAGAAATCATCAACAATAACAAAAACACAGTGTTTGCCTCCTAGAGAGGCAACATGCATGGGTCTAAAGAGATCAATATGTAATAATTGTAAAGGTTTAGAAGTGGATACCTCATTTATGGATTTGAAGGAAGTTTTAGTTTGTTTACCCTTGGCACATTCCTCACAAGTAGAATCCTTAATATAAGATAGATTTGGTAACCCTATTACTAAATTCTTTTTGGATAGCTTAGATATAAGCTTCATGTTAGCATGTCCAAGTCTCATGTGTTAAATCCAAGGATCCCCATCTACCGCGACAAGGCACTTTACATCTTAATCTATTAGCTCATTCATCTCAAAAATATAAACATTAGATCGTCTAAAAGCAACAAAAATAATTTTATTATTCATACTAACAATATATTTATCCGATTTAAAAGAAATATCAAAGCCTTTGTCACTTAATTGACTAATGCTAAGAAGATTGTGATTTAGTCCTTTAACAAAATAAACATCCTCAATTATGGGAGAAGGTATCTTACCAATATTATCAATACCTACAATTTTACTTTTCTCACCATCATCAAAGGAGATATTGCCTCCTTCAATCCTTGATAGGGTTGCAAATAGTTCCTTATTGCCTGTCATGTGATGTGAGCAACCACTATCAAAGTACGACAACTCTTTACGTCTTGTGCGAAATGTTCCCTATATATGAAGAAGTTGTAGAACCTTTAGGTACCCAAACTTTGGGTCGTTGAATGTTAGTATTTTTGGTACCCTTAGGTACTCACATTAACTCATAATGATCAATGCTATTTTTTATCCTACAATGAGTAGAGATATGACCATATTTCATGCAATATGTGCACAAAAACCTTTTCTTGTATGTGGGAGCATGAGATTGATGATACCATTTTCTATCAACATGATGATGACTAGAGTAAGCATGAACCATTTTCTATCAACATGATGATGACTAGAGTAAGCATGATTAGATTTAACTTTATTATTTTCAATTTCTAATCTCTCAATTTTGGACCATAGTTGTTTGTTTTCAAAGTCTAGATCTCCTATCATTTCTTCTTTTAGAGCTAGAGAGGATTTTAGGATCTCAAACTTAGAATCACAAGAAACATGTAATTTTTTAAATGAGGAATATTATTTTGCTAATCTTTTAAATTCAAAGCTTAATTCTTCTAAAGCCGCTTCTAGTTCACATTGTATATAAAGAGATTCACTTTCGATTTCGGATTGTACCTCATCTTCATGAGCCATGAAACAAATGTTTGGGTCATGAAGAGCAATCTTGGCGCCATCATCAACACTATCCGAATCGCTTGGTTCGGACTCATCCCAACTGACATACATAGCTTTCTTCTTCTTGTATTTTAAATACTTCTCCTTGAGCTTGGTGTTGGCCTTTTGTTTTGATGATGTTTAACAAATAATTTACATCTAATATTGTTTGTCTAGTGTTTGTGTTTTATATTTATTCTAGGCAAATAATATATTGGAGGATGGATGGAATTACGTTTCAACGATCATATCCAGTGGCGGTTGGCGGAATTGTGGAGTGAAGCCTTGCAATTCAAGTTGAAGATCCAAGTTCAAGCTTTTTCCGCATAGTGTACCAAGTCAAGCTTATTGAAGATCATTTTGGTTTTTGGTTTCATCCACAAACAAAGTTTTTACAAATAAATTCCAAAAATTATGTATACATGTTTGTTTTTTATGTGGATATGTTGTTTTGGTTTAATTTCATAGATATAAAAAAAATATATATTCATATACATACTCATATGTTTCATAATCTATTATATTTGTGAAAATATTGTATTTATTATTTATAGACTTCATAACAATAGTTTATATCTTCCTTTAAGTCTATAAAATTATTTTGTAAAGTTTTAAAATATGGTTTAGCCAAAATATTAAAATTCATATGTTTACATTTTTATGTTTTGAACTATTTTACAAAATAATGATATTTTATATTTGGGAGGTCCTTTTTGAAAATCAGTTTTTATAGCATATGTATTATCATGTCTACAATTATTTTTTAAAGTTTTATATTTTTCTGAATTTATTTGATATTTTTAAACCTAGTTTAAAATTGAGTTTTTCTGTGCACTTCAAGTATGTGCATATTTAGTCGACTCATTAGTCGACTCATGAGTCGACTTATAAGTCGACTCATGAAGTGCAGCGAAGTTGTGATTTTTCTTCTACTAGGTCGACTCATATAAGCCGACTCATTAGTCAACTCATAAGTCGACTCATAAGTCGACTTATCAGAGAGTCGTTGCACAGTAACAGCTAGTTTCTAGATTTGTTTATTTTAAATGTTTTTTATGGGATTTTGTTAGATTCTTGGGCTGGTTTCTTTAAGCCTATATATACCCCCTTTACATTAACTATTTTACATAAACCAAGAGAATATTTTAAACAAGTTTAACAAGGGTTTAAAGTTTGTTTTAGTTTGTTTAAAAGAGTGTTTAAGAGTTTTGTTTTTGAAGAGAATTTCACAAGAGCAAGTGGAGATCATCATTGGTGTTTGAGCATTCACTCTTCTCCCTCTCTCTTGTTATCTATAGAGAAGTTTCCATAAACTCAATCTAGCTTTATATTTATATTGTTTAATTACCATCTTATTAAGCTAGTGTTTATATTGAGTTTAGTTAATTTTATTTACTCTTTGTTTACACACACAACCATTGAGCTTATTGTATTTGCATACATTGTATAATTGGGTTGTGAGATTGTGTGACTTAGAGTGTGAGCTTACATTGTGTTCTTATCCATTGTAGAGAATAAATTTATTTGTATTGTGAGCCTAATTGTGTAGTTCACTTTGTAATACACTTGTACACCGAGAGGAGTGTGTGGTCAAAACGGAGTCGATACCGAGAGGAGTGGTGTCGGTGGCCTAGTGAGAGGTGATAATTCCGAGCACTTGAGGGAGTCGATACGTGAGGATCAACACTTGAGGTTGTAGCTTGTGTATGTACTTTGTGAGGATTTGTGAGAGTTGTCGGTTGACTTGATAACCGAGTGTGTAGAGTTTTTGGTTAGTTAGAAAACTGAGTGTGTAGAAAAGTTTCGGCTTCCAAACCAGGTTGTGTAGTGGATTCTTCCCGGGAGTGTGGAGTGGAGACGTAGGACGGAAGGTCCGAACTCCGTGATCATTTCCTTGTGTTTGAGTTTGGCATTGGCGTATTTATTCTTGCATATTATTATATCGCCATTATTGCATGATCATTTTGTTTACCTTTGTTTATATTGTATATCCTTGCATATATCTCATAGCATATCTTATTGCTAGGATATAGCCATTTGTTCATATTGTATATTCTTGCTCATAATTAGTTGTATATCTATCTTGCAAGAATATATTTGTTAATAAGTTTTAATTGGCATTTAAATCAGAATATATTATCATAAACCCTATTCACCCTCCCCCCTAGGGTTCTTTCCTAGTGGCATTAGGGTCCAACACTTGGGACAATCCTTGGCTAAGTGTCCCGGTTCATTGCATTCGAAGCATTTACCTATACGAGAAGGAAATTTGTTGTTAGATAGATTTTTGAATTTTTTGTTCATTTTGATTAGTCTTGATATCCTTCTAGAGAGGTGTGCCACTTCTTTAGAGACATCATCTTCACTATCCGATATGGATGAATCGTTAATTGCTCCATTGAGAGCTATGGACTTTGATTTTTGGGGTGGCTCCTCGGTTACCTTTGGGGGTGCTTCTTCCTTCTCCTTAACCTTCTTCTCATGGACCTTGAGCTTGCCAATAAGTCCATCAAGAGTGAGAGTAGATAGATCATGTGCTTCTTCGATGGCCGTAGCTTTAGGTTCCCAAGCCGTAGATCATGTGCTTCTTCGATGGCCGTAGCTTTAGGTTCCCAAGCCGGCGTCAAAGAGCGAAGAATTTTATAGCACATCTATTGATTCTCCAAGACCTTGTCAAGACCATGCAATTCATTTATAATATTAGTGAACCGAGAAAATATAGAGTCAATAGATTCACTTGGAAGCATTTTAAATAGTTCATAATCATGCATGAGTCCACTAATCTTATACTCCTTCACTTGGGGGTTCCCTCATGGGTAATGCATAACTTCTCCTAAATTTCGTGTGCGGTTGCACATGTACAAACTCTCTTATATTCATTAGGGTAAGACCATAAATTAGTGCATTCATGGCCTTAATATTAAGGTTAGCTAAGTTCCTCTCATCCTCGGTCATTTCACTACTAACCTTCTTGACATTTTTTTTCTCCACAATGTCTAGGATATCAAGGTCAATGCATTGTAAAAAAATTCTCATCCTAGCTTTCTAATAGGCAAAGTTGCTACCGATGAAAAGGGGTGGCCTAGTGGTGGATTATCCTTCTAGCATATGCATATTCATTAAAGCCTCCATTTAGATCTCTTCTCTAAGGGGTTTAAGCCTAACAAATAGTAGAGACCTTGCTCTGATACCAAATGAAAAGGGGCCCTAGAGGAGGGTGAATAAGGTTTATGGACAAATAAAATGCAATTAAAAGATATTCCAATAAACCATACACAAATATGAAATATGATGACAATAAAAAAGAGTAGGGATAGAGATAGTTACCCAATTGATGACACGCGGTATGTTCACGAGGTTCAGTCCGCTGACCTACGTCCCCGCTCCTCACTCTAGAGGAGAAATCCACTACACACCCGGTTTGGAAGCCGGAACTTATTCTACACAACAATCTCCATCGAGATCTCACAACCACACAGTAGATCTCCACGAGATCAAGCTCATAACAGTAGTAAATCGAAGAAAAGCTCTCTCTTTACTGTAGCCCTATGGCAAGAAAGGAGATTGCAATTGAAGCTTGGGATGTGAGCTTTGAAATAGTGAAAGCAAATGAAAGTTGAAACTCTTTGAAAACAATAAACTCAAACACAAGAGATTTGCAATGAAAGCTTAGGTTCTAAAGTAGTTGGGGTTGTTGGGTATTTATAGGGAGAGAAGACAACAGCCAAAACCCCAAAGAATCAGCAAAAATCCCCCAAAAACCGAGAAACAGATTCTGTACAAAAACTAGACGTTAGACTGCTATCAGTCGACTGACGGGAAGCATCAGTCGACTGATGAGCTGATCGTTGTATTTAAATTCTACCTCATCAGTCGATTGACGATCACTTTCAGTCGACTGACAAATCGTCTGTCGACTGGTCAGTCGATCGAAACAAAACAAAAACTATTTGATGATTCCAGGTACTTTTATCAGTTGACTCGCCAGTCGACTGATGTCATTAGTTGACTGGTCAGTCGATTGATAACAGATATTCAGTCTGTTTAGATTTTGAAAGTGAGTTTCAATAGGATTTAAAAAATAGTAAATAAATTCTGAAAA
Organism: Asparagus officinalis; assembly: GCF_001876935.1. Taxonomy (NCBI): domain Eukaryota; kingdom Viridiplantae; phylum Streptophyta; class Magnoliopsida; order Asparagales; family Asparagaceae; genus Asparagus; species Asparagus officinalis. Next base: position 3,797,376 of record NC_033794.1, on the reverse strand, counting down.
ATATGAAACTCTAGAAATAGTTATAAACGTTTTGACAAACTTGTTTGAAAAGGAATTTTACGAAAAGGTCATCGTATTTGTGAAAATCATTATTTTAGCTAAAGTACCAAAATACAAGTTTTGAAAGTGTGCAAGTGTGTTATCCCATGAGCTTCAAATGTAATCAACAAACTACTTGCCTACATTAAGTACTAGAGAGAAAAATAAAATAGCAAATATCCCTCACATAGAAATACATGACTTGAGTCTTGATATTTGCTCTTGAGTAGATTAAGTTTCTTATGCATATGGTGCTCTTGAAAGCATTGCTTCATCACTTTGCCTCCACCTCCTTAGATACTGTCGTTATAGCTTATTTTTCATCCAATCCTCCATATAAGGTGCTAATGATATGTGATCTATAATATAGCTCAATAAACGATTAGCTCCAATAATGATGTTTGTAAATCATCATCAAAACAAAGGACCTAACAACACTAAGGTACGAATCCTACAAGCATGATAATCCATCGACATAAATGAAACAAGTTGTCGATCAGATTGCTCAACCAAATAGAACATTCAAAGTAAAGTAATTGTAGTCTCTTACACATGGATCGACATTATGCAATTAATTTACTCAAACTACAAAACTCGATCCAAATGCTTAGGCATAACAGAAAAAATTGGTCTTTCGTTCAAAAAGTTCCATTATAATATGTCCTCCAAAAAAAGAATAAGGAGAGAAAAGGGGGGGGAAGAAAGAGTGGATATCTTTAACGCCCTCGACCAAGTCTGAAAGAAGGCCTTGGTCGCCTCCGCCGACCTCAAAGCATCCACTTCTCGTTCTAGACCCTAGATGGTCTTGGATTGTCTGGAGCTGAGGGTCTGGTAACGCCCCGACAACCGCTCTGTCTCAACCAGTTCAACCTCCAAGGCAGCAGCCCGCCTCTCTGCCTCTTCCCTGGCTGATCTCTCTACGGCCAACATGTGTTTGAACCGACAGAATAGAACCAGCTCCAATGAAGCCCCTTGGGTCTGACAGGATTGAAAAGCTTGATGAATGTCATTGCTTGATATTTCCTTCAAACTTCTCTCGCCAGTGTCACTGCCAGGGCCAGGAGAAGACTCGTCTGTACCCTCCACCTCATCGACTAAAGCAAGAGGTTTTATGCCGGGTCGGCGAGATGGTCCAGGTCTTAGGAAAGATTCCCCAGCGAACCTTGCATCCACAAAATCGGCCAAGTACCTTCTCCTATCCCTCATCCCACCAGGAGAGGGATCAACCTCAATCACGAGGGGCCTTCTGTCAGAATCCCCCTCCACATCGAGGGCCCCCCTCGATCTCTTCTGAGACTCCCCAGCAGAGCCTTCCCTCTCAGCCCCGAGCATCCTGTTACAGACCTCCATTGGCGGAGGAATAGGAGAGCTCGCCCTGACCGCGAAGCCAGTGGAAGATCATGGACATGTCCTCCACCAAGTCCTCTGCGTCCAAAGGCCTGGCATAAGAACGTATCTTCTCCAGGGCCTCCTTCTCCAGATTACTACGGGCCACTGGCCTTAGGGCCTCCAAATTTGCCCCTGGCTAGGTTGAGCAGGCAAAGATAGCACTTTCATGTTGGGCCGTACTCCAACTCGGTAGCAGACGACCACGAAGGCCACCAAAGCCCCTACCGCATTCGGGTAAAACTACATGGGGGAAACCCCCAGAGCTGCGTGTACTCCCCTAACAAAGGGATGAAGAGGCAACCATAGACCCTACTCCAGATGTGCTAAGTACAATGGCACTTGGCCCTCGCCATGATTGTATACGGGCTCCTTCAGTTAGGGCTCCTCAAGTATTAAGGCTCGAGGAATATCGAATCTCTCGCACGACCACTTCAACTGATCTCTTAGAACCTTTGAACACAGACGCCGAAGTACGGCAAGCTTTTCTCCATGATGTCTAGAAGCGGGAGCTGGAGAAGCCATGAAAATGTTCCTTCTTTACAAAGTTCAACAATTTTGAAGATGAAAGATCTGTGAGAAAACCCTTTCAGCCCCTAGGATATTTATGAGCCTCTAAATAAGCGTACAGAAGAACTCAAGAGGCGCAATCTTGAAGCAACCAAGAAAGATCCACTTAGAAAACCCGAAACAGATTGCTCGAAATACCAACCGCCGCTCCAGCACGTTCTTCCACGCCAATAAATTGGCAAGGAAGCACCACTCGTTCTGCCCACAATGCCTCGTCTCCCCTGAAAAAACGGTTCAAGGTATCGATTCAACAGTTATGGTGGTTGGACAGAAAGTCCTATACCAGGTCTTGAGCCACGATCAACTGGCTAAGAACCCTCAACGTCTTGAGCGAATTTATACTAATCGAAAGCTTTTATCTATTTCACTCGAACCCGACTAAAGTCAGCTCCGAGTGAAAAGGATCATCTATTATGGTAATTCACCATCTAAAAACAAAATAACCAGTAACTATGTTTTCATAGGCCCAAAAGAGCTATGGCCCAAATCAGCTTAGCGGCCCGAAGCCCAGCCAAGAACGAGTCTAATGACCCGCCAAGTAAACGAGTCATCTTTAGCCACGCGAAGTGCGGGATCAGTCGATCCTTCATAATCAAGACGACTCCTCGAGAGTCCGCCCGCCTCACAATCAAGACGACTCCTCATATAGTTGGCTCGACCATCTACTCGGTTGTCTCCTTAGCCAAAAGCTCACTTGACTATCGGGTCGGCAAATCATAGGGACGACTGAAAAACCAACCCGTCTCTACTAAGCGAATAAGATCCAACTCAGATCCCTTCAGATATACATCAATCGACGCTACAGTATTGATCGATCGCATCAAGATTTTAACTCTGACAAATCTCAGGCGTAAACAGCTTACTCCGCTCACAAGTCGCTTCCCAGATATCACTAAGATATCCACTCGAATGACTTTCCTTCTAATCGCCAGCCAACATCTGTAAAGCAAAAGAATAACTAAACAGCCAACCTATCTTCCGCCATGCCTCATCTGTCAAAATCCGGGATATGTTGGAGATATCCTCTCTGTTGGCCTTCTTGTTTTGATGATGTTTAACAAACAATTTATTACTAATGTTGTTTGTCTAGTGAGTGTTTGTACCATTCTTATATATTGTAGACAAACAACTTGTTGGAGGATGGATGGAATAGAGCTTCAACGATCATATCCCAAAGGAGGTTGGCGCAAGTCGGTGAAGCCTTCAAATTCAAAGTTAAAGATTCAAGTTCAAGCTTCATGCTCAGTGAGATTAACCAAGTAAAGACCGGGGCGACTCCGCTATTGAAGACCATATCAAGCCTGGGGGAATTTAAGTTTAGAATTTATATGATGTGTGTTTAGTACTTTAAAGTCAATCATATACACACATACACGTTGGGTCTGTATAATATATAGTTATATATACATATATGTTTGTGTTTGATAGTTTCAAGTATTACTATGAAACAATAATGAATAAATGGAAAATACTTTTTGTTTCCATGTTTCATGTGTCTATATATCGATTTCACCTTTAACAAACCTTAGATTTAATGAAATCATATTTAGTGTTGTGTGAATATATCTGCATAGATATGCAATTTCATGAAAATATTGCATTTCTAGCGTTATGAAGACTTCACATAACAACACTGCCTTATATCTTTATCAAGTCTGGATACAATCATTTCATAAGGGTTCAAAATGTTGTCTTTAAGTCAAACTAATCAAAAATATCAATTTTCACGTTTCATGTTTTGGACTATTTTGTAACCATGATGCATATTTTTCATTTGGGAAGTCCTTTTTCGAACCAGGTCTGTTGCTAGCATCGTTTTTATCATGTCTACGAATCATTTCTCCAAATTTACAATTTTCTGAATGTTATTAATGATATTTTTAAACAGCGTTGCTTAAATCAGCCTCTAAAACCGATTTTTCTGGGAATGTCAGTTTTCGGTCGACGTACGCGTCGACCGGTCAATTGACCATCTCGTTAGTATTTTTCCAGAGAGTCATCGGTCGACCGGTTCAAGATCGGACCGAGAGGCTCAAATCGGTCGACCGACAGAATTTCCCGGTTCGACGACAGTTAGTCCAGAAAGTTTTCTTTCGCTGTTTTGTTCTCATCGGTCGGACCGACGCGAATTTCGCGCTTCGACCGATCAATGTGACGTTAGACTTCAACGGCTATTATCTGAGCTGACTTTTCTGGGGCATTTTCGGTTTTGCTGTTTTGGGTTTTGCTTGAGATTTCAATGGGTATACATATACCCATTGCCTGTTTCTTTCAATCTGCCTAGAGGGACTTTTAAAAACAGAGTTAAGCAAAGTTTTTAATCAAGCGTCTTTAAGTTTTGTTAAAAGAGTTTAAGAGTTTGTTGAGTTTGGTTGTGAAGCACAAATTTCATCAAGACAAAGAAGGAGATCATTCCTTTGGGTTTGGGCATAACTCATCTCTCTCTCACTTCTGATCTATAGAGAAGTTTTCTTAAACTCAATTCTAGCTATTTATTGTTTTGATCTTAATTTCCATAAGCTAGATTTAATATATTGATGTTTAAATCGTTTATTGATACTCTTTGTTCACACACACCTATTGAGCTATTGTATTTAACATTCATAGTATGATTTACGGGCTTGTGAAGGTTGGCTGACATGAGAGTGAGCTAATTATTCTCACCTTGTTTAGAGAACAATCAATCTTGATTTATATTTGTGTTAATTGTGAGGATTCACTTGTAATACACTTGTACACCGAGAGAAGTGTGGTGAGAGACGGGCTCGAATCAAGCACGCAATGGCGCGCGTTGGACGTGCCTAGGAGAGCGTGTTAACGACAATTGAGGAGGAGGACACGGGCTAGCGACCCCTTAGTGTGTGAGTGTGCTCTACATAGTGATTGTATCTCGTCAAGTGAGCGTTGTAAACGCTTGGTTCGGTTTGTGAACGTTAGAAAACCCGGTTGTGATATGGAGATTCTCCTCGGGTGAAGGAGCGGGGACCATAGCGTCGAGGCGGACCGCAACCTCGCTAAACATATCTTTGTTTGTGATTGCGATTTGGCGCACTTGTTTTCACTATTCATATCTACATCGCATTGTATAATTGCCTTGTGATCATTTTGCCCATCACATGTTGTAGTTAATTTATTTACCCCTCTTTTTAGTTTATATCTTTGCACATACGATTGTCTATATCTCTTTGTTAGGGTATATCTTATTGTTTATATATCCTTGCGATATATTTCTATCATATAGGATATATCATCTTGTGTATATTTACATATTCTTGCCACATAACTCTTTGTTCTATATCTATCTTCCAAGAATATATTTGCTTAATTATTTTAATTGGCCATTTAAATCGGCATAGTAGATTAGCATAAGACCCTTAATCACCCCCCTCTAAGGTCTTATCAATTTGGTATCAGAGTCTTGACGTGCTCTTTAAATTTAAAGGTCTAACGCCTTTGAGTTAATAGCATCCCAAGTATTCTTATTTTGCCCTATCTAGATTATGATTACATTAGTCTTGCTTGCATATTTTCACATATATATCTTGAATATGAATGTATTTTGTTTAGGCCCTATAAATCGCAATGGATTGCTCCTAATTCATTAATTTCCTATGCACAATGGGCTTCTAGATTGAACTATTGTTGAATCTAGAAAATATTTTGATTATGGCAAAATTAGCGGATTGTGGCTGTATATTGTGCCCACATTGGAGAAATCCAAGTGCGAGCGATCATGATAAGAAAACGTTTTCACATGAAACAAGCTTTGGTTTAGCAATATTTGCTTAATGCCTTTGACTCATCATTTTCTAACAAGTTGCTCATTTTGATAGTGTTTTTAATTTATGGAATTTCATAGAAGCCACATCAAGGCAACGTTGGAGGAAATCCCGACCGTAGTTTGGAGGATTATTCTTCAAGTAAGTGTGGAGCTCATCATTGCAACATGGCGCCCACTAGGCGAGAGCCCTAGTGCTGGTAAGCGATTTCGGAATCCGCATTAGTGATAATATACCATCAATGAACTCGCTTGTGCATTATGCCATAATTATCTCATGCCTATAACAAAATTGCAAAACAATTTATTGATCTTAAAAGCCAAGCCAATTAATTTAAAATCCGATCATGAGTCGCTAGCTTCCACATCTGATATTGTTAGTTAAAGAGAATGCCTATTTTAAAAGAAAAACAATGACCGTTATTAAGTTGCGAAAAATAATAACAATGTCTTCATCTATGCTAGCTTAACTCTGCTAAAAATGAATGCCGATGATTAGAAGTAGAAACTATTAGAAATAAGTTTAATTCTTTTTAGAAATGATCATGTTTCATGCTACTTCTATTTTCCAATGCTTCTATGCATATGCATGATTGAATCTTGGCTGAAAAACCGAATATCCACTCTTTTAGATTCAATCTCTCCTCTTG
>NC_033794.1:3722761-3790590 GCF_001876935.1 Asparagus officinalis | reverse complement strand
TTTCCTTAAACTTCAATTCTAGCCTAATGTTGGATTGTTTTATCCTCTCTAATTTCCATAAGTAACTAGATTAGTATATATGCAGTTTAAATCGTTTTATTGATACCTTTGTTCACACACAAGCCTATTGAGACTATTGTATTAACATTCATAGTATAGTTAGGTTGCTGGCCGTTTGGCTGACATGAGAGTGAGCTTAATTGGATCTCTCACCTTGTTTTAACGAGAACAATCCAATTGATTGATATTGCTGCTTAATTTGTGAGGATTCACTTGTATACACTTGTACACGAGAGAAGTGTTTGGTGAGAGACGGCTCGAATCCAAGAGCGAGATGGCGTCGCCGTTGACGTGCTAGGGAGAGCGTTGTAACGAGCACTTGAGCGACGGAGGACACGGCTAGGACCAACACTTTAGTGGTGTGAGGTGCTTTACATAGTGATTGTAGTGAGGTTGTAATACGTTGTGTTCGGTTGTGAACGTTAGAAACCGGATTTGATATGAGAGATTCTCCTCGAGGTGACAGGAGGGGGACGCTAGCGTCGTGGGGACCAACCTCGTAAAACATATCATTTGTGGTTGTGATTGCACTTCATTGGCGCACTTTTTTTCAATTCATATCTTACATCGCCATCTGTATATTGCCCTTTTTGATCATTTTGCCCATCACATGTTGTCAGTTAATTTATTTACCCTCTGTGTTAGTTTATATCCTTGCACATACGATTGTCATATATCTCTTTGTTAGGGTATATCTTATTGTTTTATATATCATGACATATATTTCTCATCATATAGATATATCATCTTGTGTATATTACATATTCTTAGCCACATAACTCTTTGCTATATACTATCTTGCAAGAATTATATTGCTTAATTAAGTTTAGTTTTAATTGGCATTTAAATCGGATTAGATTAGCATAAGACCCTAATCACCCCCCTCTAGGGTCTATCACTCTCCTGTGCTCGAATGACTTCCCTTCCAGTAGCCAGCCGACATCTGTAAAGCTGAGGATGACTCAGCATCCTGTCTACTCACCCCACAACCGCCCTCCTGTGCATAGTCAAAGCCAAGGGTTAGAATCCCAAAGGCGAAGGACTATAAAAGGGAGGAATGAGGTTAAGGAAAAAGGAGGTTCGGCTTTCGGCTCTATGCTCTCTGCTCTTTTCTTTTAATCTTTGACTCTACTAACAGACTGAACATTCATTAAATTCGGAGGAGCATTTTCTCCCACTGGATCTATTTTCTTTTCACTGATAACTCTAAAAGAGTACCCCCTAACAAGGACCTCACTGGTCTCGAGACTCTCCCTCAAACCCCACTCAATCTCACCAGCTGATTTGACCGTCGGAGGTACCATAGGGGAAACTAGCCCCGCCCTCTTACGGGTTCGTTCTTGTTCATGCAGAAGAATCATGAATTTCAATCCAAGGATCGGGCATAAAGTCGGAGGAGGAGTCGGCCCTATCTCTCATCCTCTTACTCTTCGTCGTCAGCGGACAGCTCCCATCGACTGTGTGATATCAGACATCAACACAACCAAACATAAGAAAAGTGAAAAATGTCAAATCAACAAAAGTTGTTCCTTTTTTTCCATGCAAACTAAACGTAAGAAAAGTAAATACATTGCTTTCCCACCATATTTTACATGCGAACCAAAGCAAAACAATCAATTTGTTGGAAAAATTTAGAAAACTCAAAAATTGAGTTTCTTTACATGGAATTGTATTTCTCTATATTTAAGAATCGAACCAAACAGCCTCTTGAACTAGAATTACCGTACATTTTTGTTCCAAAAACTGAATGCGAATCCAAATGAGAATAATAATGAGACAAGATGGGATATATAACCTGTAGAGACAAAAGTAGGAACTGAATCCCCTCTCCATTCTCACACTCTATTTCCCCGGGTACTTTTAGGAAGACGTGTCCATCTGGAGAAGACCCGGAGGTCGGCAGGTACTACGTACCGCCGCACCCTCCTGTGATCTCCACACCCATTGATTCTTTATTATTCCCTCAGCAGACTAAAGGCCGTTGGTTGGGACTCTGAGAGGCTATCTACGGTCTTGCCGCGCACTGTAGTCGTAGCCCCTTCTGGCCTTCTTGCTTGAGTGTACTATTCACCCCTCCTCCCACTCATTCATTTAGTGGGCCTCCCAACGCTGGACGAGCTAACAAATTAACTATGACCGGGATTATTATTTTTATTGTTTTTTCCCCCCGCTTTGCTTGTTAGATTCCACACAATCACGGCAATGATTAATAGTAATAAAATATTAAAAGATTAATAATAGAGTTGAGCTAAACTACTATTAGAAATACCCAAGACGCATTATCCTAGTGACTTAAGGTAAAACATTTGAGTCTGTTAGGATTAGAAAGACCCAAGATGGACTAGATTAATCTATTTGGATCTAATTGATTCAAGAGATTAATTATATTTGGATCATGAGCCTAAGTACATTTAAATAATTTATCTTACTTTCTGTTCGATGTGGGAACTAAATCCCACCCCATGTCCTTTCCATATCAAATCCCACTTAATTGAATGAATGCAAGATGGACATTCTACAAGATCCGAAGATATATCTATATCTGTATTCAATAGAAAGAACGCAGTTACTAAATATCTATATCTAATATAAAGATACAGATGTAGAGTGAAATATCTAGATCCTTATCTGAAGTATCTAAATATATGTTGGTCATACAATTATAGCTGTGTCGACTATTCGACTTATAGATCTTAGGTTAGTTTTGATGATTTAGGGATCTAATCTTAGCTTTACATGCATATATGGAACATGACCTACGGACTCTCTCATATCATATGACCTATATATTTCGGTCTCATCTGTTTTTATCATATCTATTTGTAGCTGTATCATATGACCTATATATTTTTGATCTCATCTATTTTTATCATATTTGTTTGTAGCCGTATACATCTTATCTTTTTTTGTTCGCATCCGATTTTGCAGAAATATAGATATGAGTTTTTCTTACAAATATATTTTTGTATCTAGAACAGATAAATGGATATGTATATGATGAGTATCCTATTTGATTCTCCGATTCTTTTGCACCTCGAATTACTAGCCGAAATTTAATAGTGGATTTTGAAAGTGCATATTTGTATCTATAACTATTAATGTTAAATGATCACACAGTTAATTATATCTGTGGTTGGATAGGGGTGAGGTTGATGAGGGGCCACTTCCTTCCCCGAATATCTGGTTCTGAGTTAGGTTGCTGAAAAGCCTGCACATATAAAAACACGTGAGAGGACGAGGACTGGTTCCCCCGTGGTTCCTCCGACGATTAAGTCAGCGGGTGAGCTTGAGTGGGGAAAATAAAGTACTATGAGAGTTCTTGTGTGTGCAATATAATTTGTAGAAGACGCTGATTTTATAGAAAAACCAGAATCAGATCCTCTAATGAAGGAATACTACCTCATATTTATAGTAGTGTCAAAGGGCATAACCATCATTATGGCCGAGCTTAGGATGACGGTGAAGAAGCATGAGCTGGCGGCTGAGTCAGTTCCTTCTTTACAGGTGTCGGCTGGTGACTGGAGGAGAGATCATCTCGGCATTAAATGGGAAATGATCGAAGGCATGACGGTACTGACATGATCCGATGAGTCATGAAGACTATCAGGGCTAGAGGTATGATGGAGTCTGCCAAACATTAAATATGATGCTGACACGTTGTCAGTGGGAGAGGCTCCAGGTTGAAGTTTGTTGGGTCCTTTTGTTTTGATGATGATTTACAAACAATTTATATCTAATGTTGTTTGTCTAGTGTTTGTGTTTTGTATCTATTCTAGGCAAACAATACATTAGAGGTTGGATGGAATTGCATCATAACGATCATATCAAATGGAGGTTGGCGGAAATATCGGTATGAAGCCTTGCAATTCAAGTTAAAGATTCAAGTTCAAGCTTCATCCGCAAGTTTACCAAGAAGAGCTTATTGAAGATCAAGATTATTGCTTGGGTAAATAGTTTAGGTTTTATATTATGTGTGTTAGTACTTTAAGCTCAATTATATACACACATACACATTTTGGTTTTGTACATATATAGTTATATATATACATATATGTTTTGGTTTAGCTTTATAGATGTGAAATAATAGTTATATATAACTTTGGAAAAACAAATGTGTTTGGTATTATATATACATTTTTTATGAAATAATGAGTTATTTGTTTATAGACTTAACAATCATTATATACATATTTTAGTAAGTCTATATAATTATTTTATAATGTTTCAAAACATGGTTTAGTCAAAATGACAAACAATTGTTGTTTATTTTCATGTTTTGGACTATTTTAAAAAATGAAGAGATTTCTCATTTGGGAGGTAATATTTGAAAACCAGTTTTTTATAGCATGTTTATTATCATGTCTACAATCATTTCCCAAAGTTTTACATTTTTTTGATTTTATTTGCTATTTTTAAAAGTAGTTTAAAAATTAGATTTTCTGTATCAATCAGGTTGATACAGTGTTATCAGTCGACTGATGAAAATATCTGGAATCATCAAAAGCCTCTGTTTCTTTTCAAACGACTGATCAGTCGACTGATGAGGTCATAACGACTAGTTTTGTACTATTTTAAGATTTTTAGTTTTTAACCAGTTTACTAAATAATTTATTTCTCTCAAATGGGAATTGATATTCATGAAATTATTTCTCTAACATGTTTATATCTACATGTTTAGAAACTTCCCTCAAAATTTCATGATTTTTGGAAATGATTTACTATTTTTAATTGATTTTATAAAATCAGATACGTAAAATTCCAGAATCTGCCAAATCTGGAACTGTCGACTTCATCAGTCGACCGACGCACTGTAGTCAGTCGACTGATGAACTCTTTTTAGCCTATAACGGCTAGTTTTCTAGATTTTATCCTTTTGTGATTTTTCTTGGGTTTTTGGGCTTTGTTTCTTGATCCTATATATACCCCTTGCCCTCTAACATTCCAAAGTAATCAAGAAAGTTTTTAAACAAGTTTAAAGGGTGTTTAAGTTTGTTTAGTATTTGTTTCAAGAGTTTGTTTGTGAAAAAAATTTCACAAGAGCTAGAAGAGATCATCATTTGGTGTTTGAGCTTCAAATCATCTCTCTCTCACTTTTGTCATTTATTGGAGAAGTTTTCTAAACTCAATCTAGCTTTACATCTTATATTGTTTGATTATCATTTTATTAAGCTAGTGTTTATATTGAGTTTAGTTGATTTTATTTAACTCTTTGTTCACACACAACCATTGAGCTTATTGTATTTACATTCATAGTATAATTTGAGGTTGTGAGCTTGTGACATTGAGAGTGAGCTTACATTGTGTTCTCATCCATTGTAGAGAACAATTTATTTGTATTGAGAGCTATTATTGTGTGGTGTAAACGTTATTCGGATAAGCATAGAAAACTCGATTGTGATAGTGGAGATCTCCTCGAGGTAAGGAGCGAAGACGTAGGTCATGGGGACCGAACTCCGTGATTATATCGTTTGTTTGTGATTGCATTGGCACACTTATTTTGGTGTTCATAAATTATATCGCCTTTGTCTATTACTTATTGTTCATATTCTCACTATCTTGTTTGTGTTCATATTGCCCTTGGTTTATTATCCTTACATAAATATTGTTCATATCTTATTTGCTAGGATAATTTTTTAATAAGTTTTAAATTAGCATAAATCGGATTAGATTAGCATAAACCTTATTCACCCCCCTCTAGTGGCACTAGGGTACTTTTAAGTTATCCTCTAGCTTCACTAAGAAGTAACGTCTTTCGAGTCGACCTCGTGAGGCGTCGAGTAGTTGGTCGAGTGGGCTCATTGTGAGTCGTCTTCGACAAAAGGGGCGACAAGTACCGCCTTTCGATTTGGCATGAGGGAATGTCAACTCGGTGAGTCGGCTGAGTTGTCGCCCTTGCTGGTCTTCGGCCGCTAACTTGATTGGGGCACTGCATGCAGACGTACACCTATCCGTTGCTAGCAAAGGGTCGCACTTAGGTGATTAAAAACACCATAACAATAACAAATCAAATAATTAGAAACAAGATGATATATATATATATATATATAAGACTCCTATCAACTTAAGTTGATGTCCACCAAACTTCTTAGCCACTTATTTATTAATATAAAAAACCTTTTCATATCATGCAAGGATCGCTAGGCAATATGAGTGGCTAAAAAATTTGGTGGATAACTTTTTACTATCCACTTAAGTTGATACAAGTTTTTTCTCTCTCTCTCTCTCGTCTCATCTCTTCTCTATATATATATATATATATATATATATATATATATATATAATATATAAATATATATATATATATTATATTATATATATATATATAGAGAAGAGAGAGAGACGAGAGAGAAATTTTATGTTTTGTAGTGAGGTTGTCCAATTTTCTCATCCATTCTATTTTCAATTCGCGCACAACTCCTCAACTCTTTAATGTTGGCCCCGATTTTAATGATGGAAGGGAATAGTCACATCACTACCAGCACCAAAAATTATGGGCTTGGTACCAAGCATACCTATTTTTCTGCATATAATATATATATATATAATATATATATATATATATATATATATATATATATTAATATATATATATATATATATATATATATATATATAGAGGCAAAACTTGTGTCAATATATATAATATATATATATATATATAATATATATATATATATATATTATTATAATATATTATATAATAATATAATATATATACTATATATATATTGAACAAGTTTTGCTCTATATATATATATATATATTATATATATATATATATATCTATATTATATATATATATATATAATAATAATATATAATTCAGAAACATTATGTAAGATGACTAGTTTTTGTCTTTGCAGCATGACTAACAAACATGTACATCAAATTCATTGCAAAATTTGTTTCTAGACAATCTAAATCATTTTACATTTGTACATCTATTATTGGTGCACGTTTATAATTCGGGTATTTTAATATCCAAGTCTTACGTTTGAACCGATAGTATACATTAATCAAATTTGATCATAAAGCAACCAGATGTCTAACTTTATGCATTTCTTTTCGAAGTGTGCAAGTCAAACACTGTATACAATGCACATGCTTCGTTTCATGCACCTACAGCTGCACGCTAGCCAAGTACAGCTTCATCAAAACAGAATGCCAAAAACAAAGAGTAAGAATATAGAGGTCTCTTCATATTAAGTTGTTTCTTTCTCAAGGCTCTACAACTCCATAAGACACAAAGAACACTGCCACAAAGAACACTCTGCAAACACAAGAGGCTAACTACTGCAGTGGCAGCATCCAAATATAGATGCACCGCCATCACACTAAGTTTAGCCAACCGTAAGATCATAACATCACCCTAATTAGGTCAAAAACCCTAAAAACAGACAAAATAAAGCTATATGCTAGCACACTAGCTAAGCAATACACCAAGAGATATTGTCCATAACATCATAGCACCCCCCTGTCCATCACTCAACCTCTTTAAATTCATCCCTCATCTTCTCTTCACCCTCAGCTCTCAAACCCTCTAAAAAAAACTCTCAAACCCTTTAGCCTTCACATTTCCAGGATGTTCACAAGTAAATCCTCAACCAGAGAAAACCCTAACCCTACCCCTCACCTTCCAATGACTTCGACGACATTTCTCAACCCTTTAAGCTTCCTTCCATCCCCACCAGTCCCAAACCCTAATGAGAGGAGAGGAAGAAGGAGATCAACCGAGCCTGGCCGCTTCCTTGGAGTTCGAAGGAGGCCATGGGGTAGATATGCAGCTGAGATAAGAGACCCTACTACTAAAGGAAGGCACTGGCTTGGCACTTTTGACACCGCACAAGAAGCTGCCATAGCTTATGACAGAGCTGCAATCTCAATGAAAGGAGCCCAAGCCAGAACCAACTTCATTTATGTTCCCCTTAACGTCAGCCAAACCCTAGCTACCCAAAATGCACCTGTATTACAGCATGTATCAACCGACACAACGCATGTTGCGTGCAGTGAGCCTGAGCCAGTTATTGATGTGGCGAACGAGTTTCGGTTTGATGAAGATAGAGGGTCTGGTGATTTGAGTAGTATTGTTCCTGAGAGCTTGTTGAGATCAAGTTCAAAGGATGATGCTAGTGATCATCATAATGCAGCGGTTGGCTCTTCTTCAGGTAATTTTGAGGAGAATGTTTGGGGAGGGCATGTTTGTAATTATTATTGGCCGCAGGAAGACCTTTGGGGGGAGGATCATCTTAGAGCGCTCCGCGAGCTGATGGTTGGTGGGCCTGTTTCTGAGTCGCCGTCGCAGGTCTCCCAGTGTCGTGGGATGGATGGTGGTGATATGTTTGGCTTGGACTACTACTCAATGCCATAAGTACTGATGATGAGAGAAGACGAACTAGGGTTAGGGTTTCTCAATTTCCTTTTTGTTGCACAAGTATTGTGCTAATGTTGGCATGTTTATGCTCTTAATCTCACTTCTTTGCTAGGGTTTGTTGTTTCTATTAGTAAAGAAGGATTAATGACTGTGGGAGGCCGGTAAGTATTTATGTTATTTAACACGAATATTAAGTACTTATAGTTTGTTGTTGTATTCATATTTTGTACTGTTCGGTAATGATTCATGAAAGAAGCCTATTTAAGAAAAGGGTTAAACTGGAGTGATCTGTTTGGGTAGAGGAGTAAGTTGACTCGTTAACTGATCGGAAATATACTAATTCTTGAGTTCCAGATGGTCAAGAATGTTATAACCATTCATCAAACGAGTAGAAACGCGGTCTCGACATTTTATCAGCTGTCAGTGTGCGGGAGGCGGCTTGAGGCTCGAGGTAGTCATCACCTTTCTACTCGTTTGGTAGAAGGTTGAAAAGTATCGCCTTTCGAGTCTCCTTCGCGAGATGTCAGTCGAATGGTCGGTCGAGTAGGTTGATCAAGAAGTCGACGTAGTCAGGGGTCGACATGTAACGCCTTTCGAGTCTCCCTCGCGAGATGTTGGCGTGTCGAGTGGTCCGAGCTGGGTTTTTGGTTATCTTGAAGTGAAGAGCTAGCTTGATTACGCATAATATGAGACACTTGTCTGCTATTAATTGGATATAACTTTTTAGCACTAAAACGGCTATAATATTTTACATTTTTAATAGAAAAGTTTTTTCTTGGGACTAAGAAGTAATTTTATTTTATTATGTTTTTTTTTGTGTTTGTGCTTGTCCAGTCAAATGTTAGAGTTGAAGGTTACATACGAGGATTAAAAGATAAATTTTAAGATAAAATATAAAGAAATAAATCAGTTCAGGAGGGTTATGTGTAATAACTCCTAAAGTTTATGTGGTGTTAGTGGGGAGAAAAAAATTGAGAGGACTTACTGCAACTCCACAAAAGTTGAGAGAAACTTTTGATTGTTAATTCAAAAGTTTTAAATTTTAAAGATCATGAAGGCGTCTTTCGAAACAGTACTAGGAAAGGAATAGTGTGCTTTTCCTGTAGCTACAGTGTTTATCCTAGGACTGTCTGCGCATACTTAAGACGTGTCCACAACGCAAGCGATACAAGGTCTAAGTCACTGTTGAGAACGGAGAAGAGACCAATTCAACGCAGACAACGAACACAACGTTACCCAAACTGTGGGTAAAGGACTAATCATTTGGTTGTGTTGAGTCAAGTCAGGTCACGTCGTAAGGCGATCGCTATTAGATCTCTCTGGACCTGGTTTCCTTTCTTGGCTACAAATAATTTTTTGGGGTTTTTATTTCTAGCCCCATTTGTTTACTCATCTTTACCTATAAACCCAACTACTATTGTTTGTATTCTTAAATCCAATTGTCTTTTTGTTTTTGCCTTTAAACCCAATTTCTAAAATACAGTAGATACATCACTTGTATTTATACACAAAAATGATAAAACCCCAAAATACCCTTTCAATACCCCACTTAAACCAGTCCCTCTCTCTCCCCTCTTCTTCCCCCTTTTCAACTCTACGACCTAGAAATCAAATTTCCATCGACGCCTCCCTTCCCTCGCCGTTTGGTCTCCATCGCCGTCTCCGTCGACACTCATCACCTCTCGTCGACACCTCCTTCCCCCCTCTCTCCCTTTCTTCCCGTCGCCATCTGGTGTCCATCAGTTCCTGCTACTGCTTCTCTATTCCCTACAAACCAAAACCCTTCGCTCCATCGCCCCCACTTCTCTCCATCGGCAGCAACGACGGCTTCCCTCTCCGTTCTCGCGCCTTCAAAACCCTAGCTTTCTCCTCCAGTCTCTCGACCCCTTCATTCCCAACGGGTGATGCTTTGATTCTCATCAAGATTCGACCTTTTTCGGTTGATTTGATTGGTTTTGGTTCGATTCTGAAGGGATTGAATCATTCAAGTCGTCGACTGCGCCGAGCGCCCGTAGGTTCGTCGTATGTGAGGTTGCACCGGCGAAGAAGGCGGATTCGGCAACGAAGAGAGCTCGGCAAGCGGAGAAGAGGAGGATTTATAACAAGGCGAGGAAATCCGAGATCAATACTCGAATGGAGAAGGTATGAAGCCCTCAATTTTGTCGGAATCGGGCATTTTAATGGTGATTTATGTGGATATTGCACGTGTTGTTAAAAGGCAATTTATGAAATTACTGAGGTTTTATTACATTTAAGCGAACTAGTGACCGAAATGCTGGCTTTTATTGGACATTATATCTGTCGAGGTTAAGAATAATCAGATATATTATACAAGTACTTATCGACATACCTGATATTGTCCTCAGCGAGGACTACTACACATTCCCGTCCTTCAGTTTTGTCTGGGAACTAACTGAGAAGATGAAATAACATTTCAGAGTGGTAAGAAGGATGCTAACGGCCTGTTCGGCAAACTCCCAAAATGAAAAGCCAGTTGCTGAAGGTATATTTTTCATAAGTGTAATGTTCATTGAACTTGTATATTCAGTGTATTGTTTTTTTGATCCGCTTATATTTTGATTTCAGGATATCAACGTGATCCTCAAGCTATATTCCCCGGATGCTAGATGCAAATTTTGTGTGTGTAAAAATATATGTTTGGAAATTGATTTGTAAAATATTATTCTCAGTTTGTTACACTAAAAGTATTGTTCTCAGTTTGTTACACTGAAAGTAGATAATGAAAGTTATTCTCAGTTTGTGTTATGTGCTGGTTGATGGTTCTCAGTTTGTTACACTGAAAGTAGATAATGAAAGTTATTCTCAGTTTGTGTTATGTGCTGGTTGATGATTGTTGCTATTATGAATGTTATGTTCTCCATAAGTATAATGTTCATTGAACCGCTTATATTCAGTCATTTGTAAAGCGATTTTTTGTGTACATATATATGTTTGGAAAGTGATTTGTAAAGTCATTTGTATGAAACCTATGGGACTGTTGTTGGGATTGGTTATGTAAAGTCATTTGTAAAATTATTTGTAAAGTCATTTTGTGCAATCAGCCACTGTGGTTAAATTACTAGTTATGTAAAGTTTTGTATGTTTTAAGTCATTGAAATTGATGGTTTATTGCACGTAAAGTTCTATGGTTCAGCGCACCAGCTACATAAAGTTTTTCCTCAAACAGAACACAATATTCTCTTACAGAGACCAGCGCGGTACACATAATCATAACACAACAAAAGGAAGAAAAGAACATTCACACATAACCCGCTACACTTACAGGATAACCCGCTACACTTATAGGATAACTCGCTACACTTACAGTGTAACCCGCTACACTTGCAGGATAACCCGCTACACTTACAATGTAACCCGCTACACTTACAGTGTAACCCGCTATACTTACAGTGTAACCCGTTACACTTACAGGATAACCCGCTACACTTACAGTGTAACCCGCTACACTTACAGGATAACCCGCTACACTTACAGTGTAACCCGCTATACTTATAGGATAACCCGCTACACTTACAGTGTAACCCGCTACACTTACAGTGTAACCCGCTACACTTATAGGATAACCCGCTACACTTACAGGATAACCCGCTACACTTACAGGTTAACCCGCTACACTTACAGGATAACCCGCTATACTTACAGTGTAACCCGCTACACTTACAGGATAACCCGCTACACTTATAGGATAACCCGCTATACTTACAGGATAACCCACTACACTTGCGGTGTAACCCGCTACACTTACAGAATAACCCGCTACACTTACAGTTTAACCCGCTATACTTATAGGATAACCCGCTACACTTACAGTGTAACCCGCTATATTTGCAGGATAACCCGCTACACTTACAATGTAACTCGCTAAACTTACAGTGTAACCCGCTACACTTACACTTTAACCCGCTACACTTACACTTTAACCCGCTATACTTACAGGATAACCCGCTACACTTACAGTGTAACCCGCTACACTTACAGGGTAACATGCTACACTTGTAGTGTAACCCGTTATACTTACAGGATAACCCGCTATACTTACAGTGTAACCCGCTACACTTGCAGTGTAACCCGCTACACTTACAGGATAACCAGCTACACTTACAGGATAACCCGCTGTACTTACAGGTTAACCCGCTACACTTACAGGATAACCCGCTACACTTACAATGTAACCCGCTACACTTACAGGATAACCCGCTACACTTACAGGATAACCCACTACACTTACAGGATAACCCGCTACACTTGCGGTGTAACCCTCTACACTTACAGAATAACCCGCTACACTTACAGTTTAACCCGCTACACTTGCAGTGTAACCCGCTACACTTACATGATAACCCGCTATACTTACAATGTAACCCGCTACACTTACAGTGTAACCCGCTACACTTATAGGATAACCCGCTACACTTACAGTTTAACCCGTTATACTTAAAGGATAACCCGCTACACTTACAGTGTAACCCGCTACACTTACAGGATAACCCGCTACATTTGTAGTGTAACCCGCTATACTTACAGGATAACCCGCTATACTTACAGTGTAACCCGCTACACTTGCAGTGTAACTCACTACACTTACAGCTTAACCCGCTACACGTACAGGATAACCCGCTACACTTACAGTGTAACTCGCTACACTTAAAGTGTAACCCGCTATACTTACAGGATAACCCGCTACACTTGCAGTGTAACCCTGTAAGTACAGCGGGTTATCCTGTAAGTGTAGCGGGTTATCCTATAAGTGTAGCGTGTTACACTGCAAGTGTAGCGGATTATCCTGTAAGTATAACGGATTACACTATAAGTGTAGCGGGTTACACTGTAAGTGTAGCAGATTATCCTGTAAGTGTAGCGGGTTAAACTGTAAGTGTAGCGGGTTACATTGTAAGTGTAGCGGGTTACACTGTAAGTGTAGCGGGTAAGTGTAACGGGTTATCCTGCAAGTGTAGCGGGTTGCACTGTAAGTGTAACGGGTTACACTGCAAGTGTAGTGGGTTACACTGTAAGTGTAGCGGGTTACATTGTAAGTGTAATTGGTTATCCTGCAAGTGTAGAGGGTTACACTGCAAGTGTAGCGGGTTAACTGTAAGTGTAGCGGGTTACGCTGTAAGTGTAGCGGGTTACACTGCAAGTGTAGCGGGTTATTTGTAAGTGTAGCAGGTTACATTGTAAATATAGCGGGTTATCCACTTACCGTGTAACACGCTACACTTGCAGTGTAACCCGCTACACTTATAGTTAACCCGCTACACTTGCAGGATAACCCGCTACACTTGCAATGTAACCCGCTACACTTATAGAATAATGTGTTATACTTACAGGATAATATGCTGTACTTACAAGATATGCATGAGTTAAGCTACGTTCAGTACACTACACTTTTCAATTCACTGCCAGCTGCTTGATTACCTCAAAATCAACTTACAAACTTTTGAGTTGTCAGCTTACGAGACACTATTGAGAACATAAATTTTATTATTGAGAACTAGCACATAATAGCAACCCTCATCAACTAGCACAATATTTCAACCCTCATCAACCAGCACATAATAGCACCAAGCACATATCACAAGCACATAACACTATTGAGACTAACTTTCATTATCTACTTTCAGTCTAACAAACTGAGAACAATATTTTACAAATCAAACTCCAAACATATATTTATACACACAAAATAGCACTCAAAAGACTTTCAGATTATCTACTTCCATGGCACTTACAAACTCGAAATATATATTTATACACCACAAAAAATTTGCATATCATAGTTGGCATCTAGCATCCGGGGAACTTAGCTTGAGGATCGTGTTTATATCCTGAAATCAAAAGATAAGCGGATCAAAAGAATAGTAGACTGAATATACAAGTTAGCATTTCTAAGAAACCACATACAAATGAACATTACACTTACGGAAAATATACATTCAGATAGAAATAGAGCAACGATATGAGCTCTATGTCTTACACGTCTGAACTTGAGGAGATAAAAGATATACTAGCATTTGTCGAACATGCAAAGATGATAAAGAGCTAGTTCTAGAGATCAATGATATTCCTAGCATTTGTTTAAATTATTTTTAAAATATAGTCCTGCTTTTGGATGAGAGCTTGGAGTTCTAATTCAGTTCAACATTTGCCTATCAATTTCTATTGACATAATGCAAAATTTGCACCAAAGTTTTTGAGCCGCATATAATGCATCTTTCATTACGCTGTTCCTGCTCATCTACATAAAGTGTTTTACCTCATCCCCATACCTGGATCAAATTTAACCAGCACTCATTGGGTGCATTATTTGTCCAGTTCGCCGAAATATTAGCAAGATCATGTCTTCCACTAGTGTTAAATCCCTTAAATTTATACCAATGTGGTTAACTCCTTGTCAGTTCAATTTCACACAGAATTCATACACTAACAACAACTGCTGTTTATTTCATTCAGACATACACATATAATAACCAACTCAAGTTCCATTCTTTCACAACCAAAATGGAGTAATATAATTCCAATACTCAAAATAAGTTAACTTCCTCTTAAAATGCAGCTAAAAAGTTACCTAAGTGGACCATCGAGCCCATCACCACCGTTGGTTTGCCGGACATCGTGATCCTGCTCTTGATCGTACTCCATTTGCCGATCTCCGCCATTCATCGGACCCATGTGAGCTCCGTTTACAACCGTCTTTCGATCTCCAATGATCTTGATGTTTGAGAGAGGAGGTGGTGGGAGGGAGTGGGAGAAAGAGAGAAAGAAATTGGGTTAGGGTTTAGGCTGACTGCGGGGACTTAATTAAGGGTGGGCCTTACCCAAGATGAGGCCCAAGGCGACTACGAGGGCGACAGCGACCGCAAGGGCGAGCTCACGGCGATGGCGACGAGCGACGGCGATGGACACAACGTTGGTCACTGCGAGGACGAGCTCACGGCGACTGCGAGGGCGAGCTCACGGCGACGATGACGGACGACTGCGAGGGCGAGCTCACGGCGACGGCGAGGGCAAGCTCACGGTGACGGACACGAGAAGGGGTAAATTGGGTTCAGAGGTGAAAAGGGGGAAGATGAGGAGAGAGAGAGAGGTACTGATTTATATGGGGGTATTGACAAGGGTATTTTGGGGTTTTTAAGATGTTTGTGTATAAATACAAGTGCTTTAACTGTTGTATTTTAGAAATTGGGTTTTAAGACAAATACAAAAAGATAATTGGGTTAAAAGATACAAGAAATAATGGTTGGGCTTATAGGTAAAGATGAGTAAACAAATGGGGCTAGAAATAAAAACCCCTAATTTTTTTCTATGGACGGAAGGGAGCTGATGCTGCTGTGGATCAGATGGCAATTAAAGTTGATGTTATAGCAAGGGTGGTAGCCGATCGACATTCTTCTCGTCTCAAATTCTGGATTCGAAATTTGAAATGTTGTGTGAGTGAGATTTTATTGCCTGGATGCCCGGGTCTTTATTGTATGTACATATATAACTTTCTTCAACTGGTTAATGAAAGAGTTAATTAAAAGAAAAAGAAAAATGCTATGAAGGATAACGGGTTATTATAAATATGTGCAAGATAGATGAATCAAATTGGGTTTGTTATTATATTAGGGACAATTTCCATTTGATATCCTACTTATCTATTATTTCTGAAATTTGTAAGATAATAAATTGTTAAGAGTATAAAATTATAACCATCATATCTCATCGCAACTCAAAGTTTTAGTATATATATATAGTAGAATGCCCTTTAAGATGATATGAGAGCAATCAAATTCAGATCAAAGTTTTTATCGATATATATAGGCGGAGAAAAATGTAATGTTGCATAAATCATTTTTGTTCCTAAAAGAGATGCTCAACACCGATAAGATTATAGGTTTTTCGATCTTAATTTGTCCCTTAAAACTTTCATATTTTGAGGTTAGCCCTTGAAATCATTGAAATTGCTAATAAGTTCATCAATTTTATAAGTTATTTCCAAATTAGATCCTTGAATCAAGAGTAAAAGTATCGATTGCAATGATTAATTTGAAACAACTTGTGAGGATTGCCTGATATTTCATGACAAATAGAATTTACTTTATAAACCCTACAATTTCTACCTTGTCTAGAAGGAAAATTTTAATAATAACTCAAGAACGGGCGGACCTAAAAAAAATTTAAGTGCTTTGCGGGACTAATTCAAAGTAACTTAAGAATTGAGAGACCTAACAACATTTTAATGACTTGAGGGTCTAAGTTAAAACGTAAAAGACTAAAGGGACTAATAGCAAAAAATCTATAATTGCAAACCATTAATTTCAATATAGCTCCTGACTTTAGATACTTTTTTTAAAGAATATTTATATTGATTTTTTTATTATCGTCCGTTATGGTGTTTACTCACCCAAGATACGGGTATTTACAAAATGATACAATCATAGCCCTGGAAAACCGGCCTCAACCAACTTAGTGGCCAAAGCCTAATAGAGGCCTTGACCCCGCCGACTCATCAAGTCGATATTCTTCCAGGCCGATACAAAAGGCGGGGTCAGCCAACCATATTGTTGAAGACAACCCACCAAGGGCACTCGACCACTTACTTGGCAACTCACGAAGACGACTTGATGGATATTCTCTAATGTCGACTAAGTTGAGGAATAACCTCCGCCTCAAGTCTCTCCCCCAGAGTATATGTCAGCATCCCAGTTCACCTCGGACAAGCCTTATCTTGATTCTAGCCTGATGGTCTCCATGACTTGTCAGCTTCCCACGTGCCTTCTGCCACGACCTCAATCACTTCCCGAAAAATGTGGAGACACTCTCTCTCGTGCCAAAGTAACTTCCCCTCCAATCGCTAGCCGACATCTGTAAACACTACAACAAAATACAACATTGCCGACGAAACAAAAACGTCGGCAAATGTTTAAAAAACGTTGGGAAAAATATTTCCCGACGCAAAATACAGCGTCGCTAACGCGTCGCCAAAAGTACGTCAAGGAAAGTATTTGGCGACGCAAATACACTGCGTCGCCAAAAGTATACTTTTGGCAACGCGACATGCGTCGGGAAAAGTACATCTTTTAGCGACGCATATTATTTTGCGTCGGCAAAAGCATGCTTTAGCGACGCTCTATTCTGCGTCGCTAAAAGCTACACTTTTGCCGACGCAAATCATGCGTCGCCAAAGATAAGCTTTTTAACGACGCTCCTTTCCGCGTCGCTAAAAGTGTATTTTTGCCGAGGCAAGATTGCGTCGCTAAAAGATATTACTTTTGGTGACAAAATATGTCGTCGGCAAAAGTGTTACATTTAGCGACTAAATATAGCATCGGCAAAAATGTTACTTTTACTGACGCTTATCGACACTAATTTGCATCGTCAAAAATAATATATTTTTTTGTCAAATACAAGCTTACACTGAATCTGAACATCAACAAAAAATTTGATCCCATTCACATCAACATAAAAGCGTTAATAGAAACAACAATATCAAAATTTTCCATTTCCCCTTGAGCGCTAAGAGCGTTAATTTACAAACTTCCTCTTGCATACCCAAGTACATGAAGTCTCTCAAAAACAGATTACATCAAGAAAACTAGAAACAACAATATCAAATTTGTATCATTAATTATAAAGAACAAATGGATTTGAGGAAGAACATGACCCAGTTTAGATAGTGCATCTGCAACAGTGTTTGCCTCTCGCATACAGTGTAGGACGGGAACTTATCTGAGGTGAAATTTATCATCTTTTATATTTCACGCTTTCCTCATGAAAGGACTTCTCTATAGCTTCTCATAATCTCCTCCCACTGGATCCTTGTGAATGTGGTTAATTGACCTCCAAGAGCGATGCAGAGACTCGTGTAAAAAAATCGACAAGATATCATAGAACCATTTCTGTCACTACTTCCCTCAAGAATCCTCAAACATGTATCCAAAAAATCCGTCTTTCATAGAAGACAATGGGGGGATAAAAAGAAGAAGAAGAAGAAGGGAAAAGAGGCATAAACACAAACCTAACACAGAATAAAGTGATTTGATCTTCGCCAAGATCACAACACAAATTGCTACATTCCAATTAAAGCAATTGACGAATAACCAAAAGTTTAACTTGGAAAAAGTAAATGAAGACCTGATAATTGATCCATCATCCTCTTCAGCTGCTCCATTTGCGAACAAGAGTTTCAAACTCACCATACGATGCTCTCAGCAGCCTCACTACATAGAAAAAAGTAAAGCATGAACAATATACATGTTAAGAGACTCAAATGTATATTGAATTAGCTTTAAAATGATGACATTCCACTTTAGATCTTGTACTTTGATGTCTGAGAATCCTTTGGCTTGGAGTGCATACTGAAATCAATATACTGATTCCATAAAGCGATTTAAAGGATGCCTTTACTCCATACTTTGAGGGTGTATTCACTCTTTGGTTTTAATAGAGTCAGAACATAATTAAGATACTTGCTCCAGACGAGGAATGCTAGAGGATGTAAGTGGGGTAGAAGAAGTATAGCATGTTATACTACGGGTGTCTATTTTGTTTTGGTTGTCTATAATTCTGTGCATGATAGATCAATAGCACATGAATAGCTTTAATATTGAGGGAAGTTGCTGATGTAGATACTTCCTTGACTTTGCCTCATGATCAGTGACAGACAGACAGATTTTACATGCTTATCAGTCAACTGCAGTATTATGTGATTTATACTCTCTAGTTTCTGTTAACTACAAGTGCTATTTGATGATCATGTGCATATATGATTCCATATCACAGGTATATAGGACAGCTTCAAGATCACAAGTTTGCAGCATTAATTTGCCATTTTCTTCAAAGCACTTGGCCAAATGTTTTTTTTATCTTTTCTTTTTCTATTTATTAATAAAAATACATTTTTTCGTTGGGTGAGCAGGTTGCATTGGTGATGGAACCTAAGGATAAGGAAGCAAGCTCTATGTACAAGCAAGCTCTGGAGCTACTTACGCAGGCTTTGGAGGTCTGGCCGAATGCCAATGTTAAGTTAAACTATCTAGAAAAATTGCTTGGTAATATTCAGCCTTCTCAGTCAAAAGATCCTGCAACAGCTCTGGCACAGGGTCTTGATGTCATGAACAAGGTCTTAGAGAAACAACCTCGACTGTTCATCAGGAACAACATTAATCACATTTCACAAGTATGTTTTTTTATTATCTTGTTGATGAAAACTGCATGTCTAGTGTTTTAATTATATTGTTGAATATCGTTTTACAGATACTAGAGCCTTGTTTCAACAGTAAGATGTTAGATGTTGGAAAATCTCATTGCAAGTCTAATAATGAAAAACTAAATGCAAGTCTGACCTCATCTCAATGAGAAATCTCTACTACCACTGCTCGCTGCTGGCTGGCTACGTGCAAATAGCTGATGCACTAAAGCCTCAAGATCAGCAGTCTTCTGGGCTTGTGCGTTCATCTGCTCCGCTTGTGCGTTCATCTGCTCGGCTTGTGAGGCAATCTGTTCGGCTTGTGAGGCAATCTGTTCGGCTTGCATAGCTACTGTTTCCTTTAAAGCCACGACCTCAGCATCTCGCTCAGCTGACTTTGCAATAGATCTGGTAGATGAACTCCCTCGAAGGTGGATCTCATACCCTTTTAGGTAACCTGGCCTCCTTCCAAGTACCTCAATGGAGATCTCAAACTCATTCATCGGGGACGTAACTTCGGGCTAAGATTGTTCGATAGTCTTGTTGACTAATCGCTCCTGTCATTTTTAAAGATGTAAGATCCATATCATTAATGAATAGATATAAGTTTTTATTATAGATTGATTTAACAACAGTAAATTGGACATATGTACATAGGTATCTTGTGCTTTCTCGTTTACCCATACTTTCCTTTTTTTTGGGTAGTGGGTTTCCTTGTAAAATTCCGGAAAAGAGGGAGCTTGCCCATCTTTTGTTTTTTGTAGTTTAATAAATTTATCATTAAGGTTGTTAATAACTATTTAGTCTATTTAAAAAGTAAAAAATTATAAAGCAAAACTTACAATTAGTGAGATCACTGCTGCAAATGATCGGGAACCAGATATATGATTGTACAACTTTGATCGACTCACCTTCGCTTTATCAGATTTTGTCTAATAACCAATATAAAATACATTATTAAAATATATAACAACAGGATTCTAAAATTAACATGACAATTTAATAAAGTGATTTGAGATCTATACCTTCCATTCTTCAGTTTCCCACACATCGATCATCGATACCCAATCATTGGGCTCCACACGCTTCGGTGGATGGTTCTTGGGATCAGGTACTCCCTTCTCTATTAAACCAAGATAATAGGCGTGCAACTCATGCTTCCAATTTCTATATATACTCCGACACTTTTTCTTTATGGAATCTTGGATGACTAGGTCGTTCTCATAGTCCCCGACATCAAACCTTTGCTACAAGTACAGTTAAGCATGAATATACATATAAGCATGAGGTCAAATGGCTTTAAGCAAATCAATTGCATTGTCGTGCAAAAGAAGTTGACAAAAAGAGGAATATCCAGTTCCAGAAAGAGGAATAAATTAGCAGAAAGTAGGTATCCTTTGAGGCCCTAAACATGCTTCACCGACTTGTGGCCAGTAAAGGGATGCAAAGTAAATTAGTAAGAACTCATTTAAGGAATTCGATCATGTAATGGCTTCTTATGGGTGTAGTACATGTGCTGGGGTTTTATACAAGTTTTCAGGCTTCAACAGTCTGCTCTAGGCACAAAACAATAGTTGTTTCAACTCAAACAAGTATTTACAACTATAGGAGCCTGGAACTATGTGAAACGTGGTTGGTTGAAAAATGACCTGAACCTAGACTCCTGACTGAATCTCATATCAGTAATCCATCAAAAGAAAATCATAACTGGATGTCAATGTAGGCATAATCTGAAAACAAATATGATATGACAAATCTGTAAAGATGTGAATATATGCTGCACTCCTGTGTATAACTACGTTTGCGGGAAAAAACTACACACAATCATATCCTGCGAATTCATAACGACTCCAGCAATGTTTTTCCGAAAACTATCTTAATTGTGATATAAGCTCTAGAAAGTATGACAATGAAAAGAAACGAAACTTATTATTAAGATTTTCATAACTAAACATGATCAGAAGCTGATCTTTAACAGGCTGTATAAATAGTAATCCAAATTGACCAACTTTAATAATTTATCTTCATTATGCAATCTCATAAATCATAGCTGGTAATGAGCCAAAACATAAAGGCAATAGCAAGAAAGATACCTATCACAAAATTACCTTGGAACACACACAATTGCATACGATTTTGAGATTTAAATTGCCTTGACCTGTAACATAATGTAACCATCATCATACTCATCTTTTACCACAATAATCTGGTTCTACCCACAAACTCATGAACAAAAATATTTACAACCAGTCATCAATGAGATTTATATTAGCAAGGGAGGACCTCCTATAAACTATCAAGGCAAAATGCCAGGAAACTGAACCTACCTATTATGGACAGTGAATTCTTGGAGCAACTATTTAGTATCCCTACATTAAACAGAAGCAATATGAAGCAACAACGTCAAACTTTCTATTAATCTCTTGAAGAAAAACAAGAAAAGGAGAAGAATTATTAACAATTTTCTTCAAAATAATGTTTCCAGCCATGCAAATAATTTTGTTAATTCAGACTCATCGTCAACAAAGCATCCAAATTAACAAACAATTTGAGGAGCTCACTTCAGATATAATCGCTCATTCTACTTTTGGATCCAACTACATCGAGGGGAAGGAAGTGTTTACTACACAGCAAGAATCATGACCCAAATGAAACAAGAAGAAACTACAACCAGATCGAAAAGCAAAGGGGACGATTTCTAGGGTTACAACTGAAAGCAAATGAAAACTACTAATACGTCGGCGAGATTCAGTACCTTCCACGGTCCTGGGTGCGATTTTGGCAGGAGGAGGAGGAGGAGGAGGCGGTGAGATCCGACGGAGGCGGCGGTGAACTTCGACGGAGGCGGCGGTGAACTTCGACGGAGGCGGAGATCTCCGACAATGGCGTCGGTGAGCTTCGACGAAGGCGGCGAACTTTCAGAGAATTTGGGGGTGGGGTTTTGGCGATTTTGGCTCTTCGTCAAAATAAAAGGGGGGAATTATCCCTCCTTTTATTTCGGGGGGTGATTTGGGGGGTGGGGTTTTGGCGACGTGGATAAATAAAGTAGCGTCGCTAAAAATATAACTTTTAGCGACGCTAATTATAAACGTCGGGAAAAGAACACTTTTAGCGACGTTAGCCTAATACGTTGCGATAAATGCATACTATTAGCGATGCTAATTCTAAAACGTCGCTAAAAAGCTATACTTTTACCGACGCTAAGTTAAAACGTTGCTAATAATATACACTTTTAGCGACGCTAATTATAAACGTCGGGAAAAATATATTTTTTGCCGACGCTAACTAAAAGCGTCGGGAAAAACATAATTTTTGGCAACGTATTTAACCATGCGTCAGGAATAAGTGTCGGAAAAAGTACAATTTGTTGTAGTGAAAGCGAGGGATGACTCAGATTGTCAGCATGCCTTCTGCCACGCTCTCAATCACTTCCCGAAAAATGCGGAGACACCCTCTCCCGTGCCGAAGTAACTTCCCCTCTAGTCGCCAGCCGACACTTGTAAAGCGAGGAATGACTCGGACCTAAGCCCGCACTTCACCACCGCCTCCATATGCTTGGCTAGAAGTGACCTATTTATCCCCATGACGGAGATATATACAAGTAGACTCCTATCCTTGAGGGAGGCTCTCTCTCTCTCTCTCTCTCTCTCTCTCTCTCTCTCTCTCTCTCTCTCTCTCTCTCTCTAAGAAAGAAAAATAATACATAGTTCTTCACACACACACACACACAGAGGAGCTCATAGCAGACCCCCTGTAATGACATATTGCCACCTCAAGAACCACACTAGTTCCTGACTTTCCCCTTCCCCACTCAAGTTTTACTAACTTGACCGTCGGATAAACCACAGGGGAATCGGTCCCGGCCCTCTCACGGGTTTTTCTTGTCTATGCAGCGTGGACTTTAGCCCCTATTCAAGAACTAGGCATAAAGTCAAAGAAGGAAGCGACCCATTCATCAATCTCCTCTACCTCGTTACGACGAGGACTCAGGAGGGATCGATCCTGTTCCGGATAAGAACCTATCCTCTGCTAGATACGATTGACTGTTTGATCCTAACCATCAACAGTTTGGCGCCTACCGTAGAGCTACTTTACTTTTTTGAGAAGACATGCTAAGTTCTGAATAAGTGTCTGATTCTACTCACCCTGAAGAACAACATCGAAGTTGCATCATCCAAGCTAAATGAAGTCAGGAGTTGCATTGTTCAAGCTAAGGAGGATCAGCTTTGGCTAAGAGGAACCAACTGAAATAATCCTAGTGTAGGCTGTCTAAAAATTACTGCAGATAGCTGATCCCTATCAAACATCAATAATGGAAGTTACAATCTGATGACTTCCATATCAACAACTCGATGTTGAAAGTTATAATCAAATGACTTTCACATCAACAAATGAAAGCTACAATTAGAAGATTTTCACGTACATCGAGAAAGTTACAATTCGACGACCTTCACGACAACCGATGAAAGCTCTGATTCAATAGTCTTCACAATCAACAGCGAGAGTTACAATCTGACGATTCTCATATTTCAAAGGGCTAAGGCAGAGATTACAGAACAATGATCTTTGCAACGTTCTGACGGAAGAGATTACAAGTCAACAATCTTTTCAATCCAAGACGCAGAACTTATCTCTGCATCCCAGAAATGAAACACAAGTGACTACATTCCAGGGTCAAAACAACGCAACCACTATGTTTTCAGCCATTAACGCAGCACAAATGTAGTTTCCAAACACTACGTTCTCAGTCGCTGACGCAGCTCAAGTTCGACCGCTAACGCGGCTTGCAAACACTGCGTTCAAATGCAGATTTTATTCCAGAACGCAGTCTCTGCATTTGACTCATTCAAACAAACTGAACGGTTTCAAAACCATTTCCCCCATGATTTGAGGGATTTTCGCCCACATAGGAGCGGATTAAGGGGGCGGCCCCTTAATCCCCCTATAAATCTCAACAAACTTAACTGAGTTAGGGGATGGATTTTTTTAATCGGAGGGACTGATCTCTTAGAAGGGGAGGGCGTGAGGATTTTCTCTGAAGATTCGAAATCAATCTAGAGGATTTTCTCTAGAGATTCGAAATCAATCTGGTGAAGATCTTGAAGCTTTCTTTAGCAACAAAAAATCTATGGGGATTTGCTACTTGACTTTAAAAACAATTTTTGGTTCAACTTAACTCTGTTACAGAGTTTAAAACTCATCCTGAGTTCATAAACTCTTAAGAGTTCTTTTCATACTTTCCACACAAGTTTACATTAATCGTTCCAACGAAGTAAAACGTCAGATCGTCAATGAGAAACAAACTCGATACCAACGTCGAGGGAGGCATCTCATTGCTACCGTGAAGAACCCGGACTTAAACAAAGGGGAGGATTTATATTGATCCTCTTCTCTTTTGTAACCGGGAATTCAAATTGTAATCAATTAGAGATTGAGAGAGTTGTAAACATCCTTTTTCTAAACTGTTAGAAGGAATAAAGCAAATTCAATTCTTTCATTTTCTTATTACAAATTTTCTAATAAACAAAGGATGGTGACTCTGCTGGGGAAGATTAGCTTCACTGACAAAGAAGTGGTGGCGCAATCTGATATCAACCTCGCTGGAACAATGGTCAAGACCCTCGTTGTGGAATTTGACCAAGCCAAGTACGAGGAGGCCCTCTCCTCCGGATCTCTCAGCCCTGATGCTAGGCGCAAGATCCGAACGGTCATCAAGATCAAAGCTACATCCGTTGTTGAAAAGGAAGCCCTCCCCTCTGATCCAAGTTATTCGAACAGCCCCTCCACTGATAGAGTGGGTTCAGCCTCTGCCAAACTCATTCAACGAGTTAAAAGCTCCACACCCGAGTCGACACGGCGTGTAACGGGTCATAAAAGGTTCATGGCGGAGGAATGTCCAACCAACATCGAGGACATCGCTGCTAAGGCCTTGAAGCATGCCAAAAAGATCTATATGGCGAGCTCACCTATGAAATAGCCAATCCCTTGACCAACGCGAAGTTCGCGTTTGTGAGCCTCAGCCTGAGTGCCACAATTCTGCTTCAGAACACACACTTTGTGGTCACAAGCCCGAATACGAGCCTCGCGTGATACAACTTAAACATGACCCTCAGTGGTGCGTTGTTCATTCAAAACACAGCCCTCAGGGAAACATTTCTAAAGCTAAACGCAACTCTCACGAGTGCATTTCCAAACCAGAACGTGGGTCTTTAGACCACGTTGATCATCATGAACGCAATACTCAGAAATGCATTTTCAAAAGTAAACGCACACCTCAGAGGTGCGCTTCAACATCAAAACGTGACCTCCAAGGGCACATTTCATCAACCAAACGCACACCTCATCAGTGCGTTCAACAAAAACGTGACCCCCAAGGGAATGTTTCACCTCAGAAATGCATGCCTCAGCCTAGTGTTCACAAAACCAAATACGACCCTCGCATTTCTTCTCCAGAGCGCAACGTGGTCCGTCAAGTTCAGAAAGATCAACATGGATTTTAGATTCATGTTCATCAAGAACCAACCCCATTCACTGATAGACAAGGGGTTCCATCTCCACCCTCACACTCTGTGAAGAGTCCCTCTCAAGTTTCCGACTTGCAGGAATTGCTGTCGAGAGAAAGACCAGCACAACAAGCAGCCCACTCATGTAAATATGAGCAGCTTATTTCTATAGTCCTTTCAGAATGCCAGTGTTACACATATGTACCTCGGCGATCTGTATTCGACCGGTTGACAAATGTCTCTAGGCCTGCCAAGCGACGACGTCGCCATAAGAAGAAAACTTCAGAAATCAAATACCCTAAGGTCACTATTAATACGATCGGTAGAGGAAAAACCTCAGCTCTTAGCTCCGATGACTCGAAAACAAGCCGTTTGCCGACCATCAGAGAAATTTATGATGAGTTTCAAGGGATATATCAACACACCCGGACTCAGACAGGAGTCATTCCTCTTGTCAACTATAAACGACTGGCTAGAGGAGCAACTTCTGATGAAGAACACTCGGCCATCGTAGAATCTCAATCCTCGAGTTCTTTTGTAGCGCATGTGAATCCTGTGTATGTGAAAGAAAGCTCAGATGACCTAGTAAGGAGGGTCGATGAACACCATGCCATGCTCCAGGCTTAGCAAGAGACACTTAATCAATTGCGAGATCTGATGACTCAGCTTGTCACCGAAAACGTCCAAAAAGCTGAATCCTCCCAAAAGACGAAATCGTCAAAAGGGAAGGATAAGGTGAACGAGAATTCAGACCATGAAGCTCACAGTATAAAACCCACCTCTGAAGAAGTGAAGGAGGGTGAAAATGAACACAATCCTCAATCGGCCAAGATGGAAGAGTTAGAAGCTCGTCTCAACGCAATTGCAAATAGGAGTGAGCTCCAAAATAATGGAGTAGTGCGGCCTTATCCTAGAGAAGGGACACAACCTCCTATCCTCCAAAATTTAAGGCCCCGACTCTGCAAGCTTTTGACGGCACGAGATCGCTAAGCCAACACATATATTACTTCAAGTTGCAGACTGGAGATGTAATAGCGAACGTTGCCATATTGACGCATTTGTTCATCGGTACCCTTAAGGGGGTTGCTTTTGAATGGTTCATGAAGTTGCCTGCTAGGTTTATCTAGAAATGGGTAGATCTAGAAAAGCTTTTCTTAGCCAGGTTCTTCGAAGATGATTTAGAAGTTTCTGTCTCGACCCTTCTCGCCACTAACCAGAAAGAGGGGGAACCCATAAAGGCTTTTGTGGAGAGGTTTCGAAGTATGGCCCTATGATGTCCATCAGGTATGACACAATCCACTTTGGTAGAAACATGATGACACAATTTGCAGAATTATCTCCGGGCTCAAATGGGAGTAACAAAGTATCGCTCCTGGAAACAATTAGTCTCCCAAGGAGAGCAAGCAGAAGAAATCGTTGCCCGAATCAAAGCTGAAAAAGCTGATAAGCCGAAGTCGCAAGCCCAACGCAACCAAGGTAATACCCCTAGGTCTAAGGGAAAGGAGACTCCGGCCACTGATATCAGCACCCAAACGCCACCTGCAAAACAGGGCAAGACATCAAATCAACAAAGGGCGCCCAAACAATATTCTTTCAAGGAGGAATATAAGGACACCCTATTCCAGCTTCTTTGGAAGAACAACAAACTAAAACTTCCTGAAGTGAAGAAACTTGACGAAGCAGAGAAAGTAGATGATCCTAACTACTGTCGGTATCACAGAATGCTAGGACATTCAATGAGGAGATGATATATCTTCAAAGATATTCTGCAACACCTAGTCAATGCTAGTGTACTTAAGTTGAAACCAGAACAGAAGACTGTATCCACAAATTTGATATCGGTTTAGTTTGGAGATTTTCCTTCTGTAACGGCAATAGATAGGGTTATCCATATCCCTAAGGGAGAAATGTACATGAAGAATACTGACCCGCATAGTCAGAAGGATAAAGACTTGGTACCCCTCACCACTCCAAAAGGGGAAATCATGTGGGTCCATCCTGATTTAATTAAAGATCAGCAATGGACAAATGCATCAACGAAGAAGAAGAGAGGCAAGGCGAAGTCATCCAATATGATTAGTTCCTCCATAAATGAAGATGATGATCATCTCAAACCTCTCACGGACTCAGAAGAAGAGAGGATTGTGTTGGACCCTAGAGGGGGGGTGATTAGGGTCTTAAGGCAATAATTGTGCAATAAAAATTGAAACAAGCAATACACCACAAAATGAACAATCAAAGTAAATAAGATAGGGTTATAGATCGTTATCCAAGTGACGCGCGATGTGTTAACGAGGTTCGGTCCGCTGACCTACGTCCCCGCTCCCCACTCTCGAGGAGAATCCACTACACAACCTAGTTTAAAAGCCAGAACTTCTTCTACACAAAGATCTCCACAAGATCTCACTACCACACTGTAGGCGTCTAAAAATACCTATAGGTGTCTGCACACAGCTCAAGCTAAAGAGAAGGCGATGGACGCCATTATCCAAGTCAAATAGGATTATTTGATACTGACAAGCACATGAAGCAAATCGGTAAAAGCGCACAAGTCAACAAATTGACGAAACACGCGTAAAGGGGAGAGCAAGCGAACCGAAGGAATTACAAACAGCCAAAAGAGTCAAAAAGACATAACACTTGGCCATGTGACTCACACTGCTCCGCGTCACCAAATGATGACTCACACAGGCCGAGTCACCAAATGGTGACTCGCACTGCTCCGAGTCACCAAATGGTGACTCACACAGGCCGAGTCACCAAATGGTGACTCGCACTGCTCCGAGTCACCAAATGGTGACTCACACAGCTCTGAGTCACCACGACTATCTGGGCCTCCCAAACCTCCTAAAACACGGATTTTGATATTTTATTAGAATTCTTACATCCCAGGACCTCCCCAACTGTTCTGAAGCTATCCTTATGGGCACCTGGGCGGTTATCAACTGTAGATGACGTCAAAACACTTGATCTTATCAGCAGACACAGCGACAAAAGCCTATAAATAGAAGCCTAGAGCCCTCATTTAAAAGGATCTAAAATCTGAGGGCGAGGTGCTGTCCAATTGAATAGTAAACCACGAATTTCAGAGGAGAATCAACAGATCTTGGCGAACTTTTTCATAAAAAAACCTTCAAAAGATCCGAGATTCTCTCCCCCTCCTTCCTCCGGATTAAACTTTGTTTTAATCTCGAGAAGAGCCACAATCCTGCTTGGTCGTGATTGTCGCTGCTGCGATTGTTTCCTTCGTGAAGTAAGAGCATAATTACACTTGTCAACCGGATCTGATCTGCGGTGATCCATGGACTAACGCGTTCCCGGCACAGGCAAAGATCCCACGCGAAGCGGCGGGTGATAAATGTCCTTTGTGTTTTGTTTGATAAAGTTGTAATCTTATTTTTCATTGTAAGAAGATCTTATAAAAAGATCAACTTTTCTTTATTTTCTTCGAACTTGTAATTGATAAATGGTGTAACAGGTTTGATGATAATGAAAGCAACTTTTGATAGAAACATATTGGTGATCACAGTGGGAGCCGACGGCCTTTCTGTGAAGGCTGTGGTGTCGCAACCAAGGATTCTCATCCCGGTTGACGAAGAGGTCGAATACGAGTTCGACCAACAGAACTATGAAGAGTATATCTCTTCCTCCTCCAGATCATCTTCTCCTCAGAAGAGCAAGAAGACCTCTTCCATAAGGAAAGTTCGTTGGTCTTCAGATTTGAAGACCCAAGATGATGAGCTCTGTACCATTACTGCTGCAGTTTCATCCCCTAACGCTCCTACGATGTCTGAAGAAGCCGGGCCTTCGGGACTGAACCTTTCCTTGGTCAAGGAGCCTATTGCTGAAAGCGTGCCAACTCTGTCAAAGAGAGCACGGCAAAGACGAAACCAACGCCTTGCACGCCAATTTGCCAAGGCCTTGGATCCAGCTGACGGGATCCGTTATGAGGCAGACCTGAGGTCTAGGAGGCGCCAAACACCACAATAGCGAGCGAGTACCTTCTTCTCCAAACCAGCAGCGGATGAGTGGATCCTTGTCAAAAGGACCCGTTCAACCCTTGAGGAACGCATGCAGAAACGCTGCGCATTGCTTGCGCATGCAAGAATCCTTATGTAGGAAGCCAAGAAACTACAGAAAGAAGAGGTGGCCCAAGAACCACCAAAACTACACAAAGTATGGAGAAAAAAAGGGTAGAAAGATGCCCGAAGTCGTCGAAAAAGAAAAACTGCCACGTACTGGCTCGGCCAAGGCCGAGTCACCAAATGTAGACTCGATCAAGCGCGAGTCACCAAATGGAGACTCGGCCAAGGCCGAGTCACCAAATGGAGACTCGTGCCACTTCCGAGCCACCAACCCCTATTTCGCTCCTATTTCACCTCCTGCAGTCTTTTTTGAGTCTCCAAAGACCGCGGTTCCCATCACAACAAGTTCCACACCCCCCTTTAAGCTTCATGATAGTGTGGACTTATAAAAATTCAAAATAAAGATTACAGATCGTCTCGATCATTTGCACAAAGATCAAGGTAAAACTCTGATTAAAGAACATTTAGTTTCAGAATATGAAAGCCAAACAACTCATCAGACTGGGGGTCGTGCACGTCATCCTAACAAATTTAGAATCTCTCGTGCTGAGAAAGTACCTGTAACCGCTCGCTTCAGATTGCGAGTTAAAGTCCAAGAGCCCGTTGAGGACTCGCGTTTATAAACACGTAGTTCCAAACGAGTGACTCTTGAGAACACCAGGGAAGTGTGTTCGTCAGGAGATGACGATGTTAGACTTGGAAGATCATACCCACGTATGATAGGTTACTCTAATAATCATACAGATGAGTTATACTATTAGACTGGGGTACGACCAAATCTCGGAAGAGAAATACCAGAGAAACGGACTCTTACTGTTCGTACGTGAAAATCCTCAAAGCAGTGTTGTCAGAATGCAGCTGCTACAAGACCGCTTTCCGGAGGGTCTTTGTATTTGAACG
This sequence comes from Asparagus officinalis, assembly GCF_001876935.1. Taxonomy (NCBI): domain Eukaryota; kingdom Viridiplantae; phylum Streptophyta; class Magnoliopsida; order Asparagales; family Asparagaceae; genus Asparagus; species Asparagus officinalis. The sequence goes on along the minus strand of NC_033794.1, from coordinate 3,759,483 downwards.
GATCTCTACTACAACATCCACATCAAAGACAAGGCATTTCCTCAAAAGAAGGCCGACCGACCGGCTTAAGTGACGAGTTTTTTCGGGTAACTATCAACATGGCAGACAAAGGTAAGTCCTTACAACGCTTCAGTCCTGAACCTTTTGCAGAAGTGTCTCAGCGCATGACTTGGCTACGGTCTAGAACTGTCAGACCTAGACCCAGGAGGTCACAGTCCTCAAACGATGAAACATCATATGCTTATTCCGCATTGGCTTCCGATGATACAGCACCTAGCGCGGGACAATCCTACGAGTCGTTTATGATCAGCACTGAACAGATGGCTAAGATTCTCGATGATGCTTTAACCAAGCAGAAAGAAAACTTTAAATTTGAAATGGAGATGGCTATGTAGCAGATGAGCGAAATGCATGACCAACAAATCGCGGTGCTGACAAATCAGTAGGAGAGTCTAGCCATCATAATAATCCTAACCAACTCAATAGTGATCAGAAAGTAGATGAGAATATCATCATTGATGCTCCTCCTGTTGGCAACAATGCTGGGGGTGGTCCCTCGGGTAATAACAATGCAAAAGAGGACTATGTTATCTCCCCCCAGGACCATTCTAAGAAAGATGCAGGTGAGGGACTCAAGATGAAAGATCTTGAAAGCAAGATCGATGCCTTGATGTCTGCTTAAGAGGTAAAGAAGACCGATATTCCGCGACCTTATCCAAGGGAATAGGAATCAATTCCATACCCAGCAAAGTTCAACCTGATTAACTTCACACCATTCGACGGAAGAGGTTCACCCACTCAACACCTGATTTACTTCAAGTCTCACCAAGGGGTCATTTCAGGCAATGAACCTCTGATGGTACGATCATTTGTGGGAACTCTTCGCGCGACTACTTTTGATTGGTACCGTCATCTCAAGCCAGGAAGTATCAATAGTTGGGATGATATGGAAACTATGTTTCTCACCAACTTCTTCAACGATGATACTGAAGTGTCTATTGGAACACTCTTTGACGAGAAGCAGAAAGATGGGGAGCTGGTTGAGAACTTCGTCAAATGTTTCCGGAACAAGGCAATGAACTGTCGAGACCCGGTCACTGAAGAATTTATTCTCCAAACATGTCACAACAACCTTTCCTTGGATGTGTTAGAAGTTATGGGCATGACACCATCAAAAACATGGAAAGAGTTGAAGGTGTGAGGGGAGCAGGCTGAACGCTTCCTCAAAAGGAAGAACGCTGAAAGGGGTCAGCCATCCAATAATACCTCAAAACAAAACTTCACCCCCCGTGGAAAAGGTAAGACGCAGGCAAATGTAGCGGATGCAAATCAGACATTCCAACTGCAACCCGAACAACAGCCGCAACAACAAACACCAAAGCAGCAAACGCCCCAATGGCAACAACAGCCTCCAAGGCAACAGAAGACTATTGAGCCAAAATTCCCAAAAGAATAATCTTTCAAGGAAGATGAGGTTCCCGGTATTTTCAAATACTTGTTGGAGAACGATAAAATTAAGCTACCCCTAATCATTGATCATGAGGGAGCTAACAAAACTACGGACCCGCGATACTGTGCGTTCCACAGAATAGTCCACCATCCCACAAAGACGTGTTATGCTCTCAAAGACAAAATTCAAGCCCTAATTGATGTGGGTATCATCACTCTAAAATAGCCTAAGGAAAAGAAAGTGGGCGCAAATGCGGTTTCTATAAGCTTTGGATCGGTCCCTATGTTATGGTTTCAACCAGAACCTATACCAAAAGTGATGGTGAAAACTATTAACGATGATCTCCATGGACAACGACAGAAGGGACTGGTGCAGCACATAACTTCTAATGGATAAATTCTTTGGGCCCATCCAGATTTGCTCAATGATGAGCAATGGACATGTTCCTCATCTAAGAAGAAGTCCAAAAATAAGGGCAAATCCTGCTGTCCCGCCACAGCAATTCCTGAAAAAGATGATGAAGATCTCCTTACGTTATCACTTTCTAAGGACGAACAAGAAGTGTTCGCTACCAGGGGTGGAAATGAGTACCATTACAAGTATCCTGAAGCCTCTGACCCAAATGCTAAGACATTGGTTGAGCTGGGGGTGGCTACAACTCCCCCTGCACCTGTGGCAAAATCTCAACAACAACCAGCTAGTAAACAAAAAGGAAAAGAACCCCAACGCCAGGAGGTCCAGAACCCGAAGCAGTCTCGATTCAGTCGTCCGATTAGGAGAGATAAACCGAGGAATTTAAGCGCACCATACCGCTTTGACGTTATGACTCAGTTAGCCAACATCCCAGCAAGAATAACTTTGTACGAATTGCTGAATCTCTCTAAAGACACGAGGGAAGCCTTGTAAGAAGCCCTGGCCGACGCCGACGTGTTTCTCACTCGCATCAAACCAGCTCCTAAAGATCCGGAACTCTCAATTCAACATTGTGATTTGATGGCTAAGCAATTCCCTTGCATAACATTCACCAAAGATGATATGCAAGTGTGACGCCCCTGGGTTCACACAAGGCTGCAGTCCAAGGTGAAACCAGAGATGTCAAACCTGCCATGCACCCACACTGTGCATAAACATGTTTCACCAATCACAGTAATATCCTCTAGTAGAACCAAATAGAAGTGCAGGTACAAACAGGTAAAATAAAGGGAATAAACGTAATAGACATGATATAGAAGAGATATCTCATAAATGAAAAGAATCATCTCTCAACTATAATACATCTGATATCTGAATAAAGAAAATGTCTCAACATGAATCAAAATGGAAAGTCGAACTAAGGCTCATTGCCTTTACAAAATGGAAATAAACTCATGTCTCAACATGAATCAAAATGGAAAGTCGAACTAAGGCTCATTGCCTTTACAAAATGGAAATAAACTCTAAGTCTGAATAAAATTTAAACTTTACAAAATGGAAATAAACTCTAAGTCTGAATAAAATTTAAAACTACGATGGAGTCTCTACAAGTAAAAATACGCGACGGTGACTATGCCAGAACTCCGTCCCCTACGGCTCTCCGGAACTCCGAGCTACCTGAAAGAGTATTTTTAAAAGAAAAAAAAATAACAATAAGAGCGTCAGAGCGCTACAGCAAGATTACCTCCATCCGCCTCCAGGGAAAGGGCTGCTAGATGGAGTGGAGGCTCTATCTATTAAGCATAGTCTACTTAGATTTATTTTTCCTGTATCTAAGTGGGATTAACATTTAGAAACCTACAACACGAGACGTAGTATGTCGAGCGAAATAATCCAAACAAGGAAACCCTCATGTATATACCATAAGTCTCAAGTTGTAGATATCTAAATATTAATACCAAACTAAGAAAAGACAATCTAATAAAACTAATAATTAGAAATCCATAACACGAGACTGGTACGTCGAGCGAAATAATCCAAACAAGGAAACCCTCATGTATATACCATAAGTCTCAAATTGTGAATCTCTAATCATTGATCCCAACTAAGAAGTAAAAAGACAGTAAAAAAAAAAGATATCAACACATCGTATTTATAATATCTTCCACTATCACTAGAGAGATAGAATAAAATACTAACACATAATTTTGTATACTTTCAAAAGAAACATATCTCAGTCATATAGTTTAATGATAGGTCGTATTCATAATCAGCATCTACCATACTTAGGCTATCAAGTAATTGTCTCAGTGCAACGAACTACCCTGTAGGTATCCTGAACTATGTACACGGCTCATTAGTCTCATCGCGATCTCAGTGCATAACATGAGTGTGGGACGGACTACCAAATAGGCATCCTAGAAATACGGCTCACGAGCCTCATCGTACCCTCGTACGGTACGGAGGGCTAGATCAAGCCTCCTAAAATCCGACTCAATGGCCTATACATATGGAATATCGACGCACTACCTCATGTAGTACTAAACTGAGCTCATCAACGATATCCACATCATATAAATCTTTGTATCTCAGGTATGTTGACGCACTATCCTATACAGTACTAAGCTATGCTCATCAACAATATTCAGCTCATGTATAAACCATGTATATTTGGTATGTCAACGCACCATCCCATATAGTACTGAGTTGTGCTCATCAACGACATCCAACATGTATATGAACTATATCTAATTCAAATATGACCAAATCAAAATTCATCATAATCCTCTTGGGATTCTTAAATGTATAACATAACATATTTATGACTAAACGTGTAACATCAAGTGGCTCAAAACTCCGCGAACGCACCTCAAAACGGCGCAACACAGCTCCACAAAACGAGCAGGAAAAACAGACGTGACATCTGTTAGTAAAACAAGCATATCTTTCTCTAGGAGAACTATTTTTACAAATGGTTTTCTGTTTTGAAAACTAGATTCAGACATCTTTCAATGACATAAGTTTGGTTCAGTTTGGAGTTTATTTGTTATCCCAAATCTCCAGTTAAACATTATATATGTGCATCCTTTTTTTTACAGGACATGTTGTTAGTAAATATAACATATCTTTCTTTATACAAACTCTTTTTAAGATTAGTCTTCTATTTTAGAAACTAGATACATATATATTTCATTTGGCACTAGTCTGGTTAATTTTGGAGTTTATTTTCTATTTTGAAATCTCAGTTAAACATGATAGAATTGCTACAGTTTTCTGCAGAAAATATTTATTTAGTACACCTCTTAAATTTCTCATATATAAATGAAATTATGAAAAATCCTAATGATCATGATCATGATACTATCATAAACAGCAAGAAAAAAATTACTAATCTAGCATTAGTTTATGTTTTAACATCAAAAAAATTTAACTTTTATCACATCATGTTAAGATTCAAGCATGAAAACACATATTCAACATCATATTAAACATCTAACTAGTTATTTAACTATGGGGAAGGGTTTGGATAAAGATAATCTTACCTTAGACGTCGTTCTAAGCCTCTGAAATAACCAGCAACCAAAAAGAAGTGCAACCAAGCCGTTTTCCCCTTGCTACACGTTGATGATCTCGCCCTCGTGTTGATATTTGCTTCACAAAATTCTCAAAATTCTCAACTTTAGGGCTAGGGATTCAGAGAGAGGAAGAGGGGCTGCTAGGGTTTAAAACTCTGATGTAAGGATGTTAATTTTTGTGAAAACACATGTTTATATATATGCAAACCCGAAATAAACCCGTTTGACCCGAACCAGGAATCCTAATCTGACTAGGAAAATGACCTTCGGTATTTTGGCCATAACTTTCACGTCCGACCTCAGAATGAGGTGATCTAAGACTTGTTGGAAAGCTCTTGAAGATACCTAAAACGTTTGTCTTTTAAGTCTTTCCAAATTCCAACTACATCTATGAGAAAAATATAAAATATCTTCTCTAGTCATAAATTTCCAGATTTATACATCGAGCATGAGTTGTGCATTTGCTCTTATATATATACATATATACATTGAATTGATCTCAAACCAATTCCTAGCATACTAAAACATCATAATATATTATTTATAAATATATAATATATTTATTATTATTTATCACAAAATATTCAAAATTTTTGGGGTTTTATATTCTTCTCCCCTTAAAAGAATTTCGTCCTCGAAATTCAGAAATCATACTTAAGCAAATATTAATACTAGAAAAACACGTAGAGGGTCTAATTTAACCCGCAAACATAAACATCTCTGAATATTTACTCTTGATAAGCATATAGGGATATTTATATTTAACAATTCAGGATGACTATATTCGCACTCAACCCTTAATCGAATGGAACTAGTACGTCGGGCGAAAAATCCAAACAAGGAACCCCTCATATATATACCATATGTTCCAAGTACTTAGGAGATAAGTGGTAATACTCTTATTTTAGTATTAAGTATAAACATCGCCATACATGCAACCATAAGCCATAAACAAGTCATACAAAAATTTAATTTACTAGATCAAACAGGTGTGGGTAGTCGCGATGTATACCCTCCTCGCGCTCCAAAGAACCTTCTCAACTCCTTTCCGGTTTCGCTGAATTGCCACAAAGGAAAAACATCTTGTTTCTAAATTTCTTGTCTTCCCTAGCAAGCATACAAACTTGGATTTCAATCGTAGTCAGATCATTCTAAAGCTAAATCTTCAGTGCGTTCATCATTCACTGCTGCTCTACATCATGAAAGTGCTTCCTAAGCATAGAAACATGAAATGCATTGTGTATACTAGACATCGATGCTGGAAGATCTAGTCTGTATGACACAGCTTTAATGCTCTCCAAAATCTGATACGGTCCAATGTATCTCGGCGTAAGCTTTTTCTGTCTCCCGAATTGCTAAACACCTTTCATATGCGATACCTTTAGCCTAATCGAATCTCCAATCTGAAACTCTAAGAGTTTTCATCTCTTATTAGCATAGCTCATTTGCCGACTCTAAACGGCTAGAATCCGATCTCTGGTCAATGTTACTTCCTCAGTAATCTATCTCATAAGCTCTGACCCAAGTATTAAACTCTTCTCCGGCTCTACCCAACATATAGGTGATCTGTAAGGCCTCCCGTACGATACTTCATACGGGGTCATACCGATTGTCACTTGATAATTATTGTTCTTATTATAATTATTTTAAAATGATTATTTTGTCAAATAAATCCTTTAAAAATCATAAATTAATCTAAAATAATTTTATCTTACAGTATCTATTGTCACAATATTATTTTTAGTATCATTCGTCAAATAAATCCGTACAGGTCATCACAGTATATGTATTTCAATGTGTGTTCTAAACGAACTCTATCAATGAAATATGATCCTTCCAGCTACCTTGAAAATCAAATAACACAAGCCCACAATTTGTTTTCCAACATCTGATTTACTCTCTTCGTCTGACAATCCGTCTTAATTTGATACTGTCGTATCTGGAACTCCACGAAGTTGAATAGTCTCCTGAATAAATATCCTCCCTGGAATAAAATGTGTTGACTTTATTAGTCTATCAACTATCACCCCAAACCGAATCATTCTCTTTCTTCGACTTCGATAACCCTACAATAAAGTTCATAGAATTGTCCGCCTACTTCTACTCCGAAATGGGTAAAGGGTGATGTGTTCCTGTCGGTCTCTGATGTTTCGCCTTTACTCACTGGCAGGTAAGATGCTTAGCTACATACTCTGAAATCTTCCTACGCATATCACTCCATCCAAGAGTGTCTCTTTAGGTCCTTTTACATCTTAGGGGTCTCTGGATGCACTGTGTACCGAGTACGATGTGCTTCATCTAGCGACTCCCTCTTAAGCTCTGCATTGTCTAGCATAACCAACCTGTCCTTCATCTGTAGACTTCCATCTGTTCCAACGGTCCAATCAAACTTAGGCTCTTTGTAAATTTCCTCCTTTTGGATCTGAATTCAATAGTTTTCTAACTGAGTTCTGACAACTCTGACACTCCAAGCTGGCTGCACTGACACAGCTCCCTACAATGCACTGGTTCTACCAATCTCATGTCTAAAATCACACTGGCTAAGGGTGAGAATATCTCAATACAACGAGCACCTCTAAGCCGAAACCCGATGTTGACGTTTCTTACTCAAGTCATCTGCTACGACATTTTCCTTCCCCAGATGATACTGAATCGCGGACTCGTAGTCCTTGATAAACTCAATTCACCTCCTTTGTCTCTGGTTGAGTTCCTTCTGAGAGAAAAGATACTTAAGACTCTGATGTCTGTGAATAATTCAAACTGTACTTCATATAAGTAAAGTCTCCATGACTTCAGTGCAAATACCACTGCTGCTAACTCTAAGTCATAAGTGGAAATAGATCTGCTCATGTACTCTCAATTGCTATGAGACATATGTTACTACTCTCTGAGTCTGCATCAAAACGTCTCCTAACTCTGCCAATGATGTATTTGTGTAGACCACAAATGTCCTGTCGTTGCTCGGAATAGTTAAAACTGGCGCTGTAGACAATTTAGCCTTCAAGGTATCAAAGACCTTCTGGTACTCCATGCTCCAAATGAACTATACACCCTTCTTCGTAAGGCGTGTAAGTGGTGTCGAAATCTTCGAGAAGTCCTAGACAAACTTCCAATAATGACCGGCTAAACCCAAAAAGCTATGAATCTCTTTCTCCGTCTTCAGCGGATTCCAAATCAAGAACTGCTGAAATCTTAGCCGGATCTATTGCTATGCCCTTTCTGCTGATGACGTGACCGAGAAATCTAATTTCTGAAAGTCAAAACTCACATTCGCTGAACTTGACATATAACTGATGCTCCTGTAGAGTCTGCAAAGCTAACCGGAGATGATGCTCGTGCTCTACCTCCGATCTCGAATAAATGAGGATGTCGTCGGTAAAAATCTAAGAAAGGACAAAAAACCCGGTTCATCAAATCCATGAATACAGCGGGTGCATTGGTCAACCCAAATGGTATGACCAAAAACTCAAAAGATTCATATCGAATCAGGAAAACACGGCTTTGGGAAAATCCCTCTCCCGAACTCGCAACTACAATAACCCAAAACGAAGATCAGCCTTCGCAAAACATGCGCTTCGCGCAGCTGATCGAACAAGTCATAAATCCTAGGTAATGGGTACCTATTCCGGATAATGACCTTGTTCAACTCTGTATAATCAATACACAAATGCATACTGCCGTCCTTCTTCTTCACGAAGAGAACTGGCGCTCCCCACGGAGAATGACTCCGATGAATAAAACCCTGAGCTAACAACTCGTCCAACTGGGTCTGAAGCTCCTTCATCTCAGCCGGTGCCATGCGATAGGGTGCGCGGGATATCAGGGCTGTGCCTGGCTGCAACTCAATACAGAACTCAACCTCTCACACAAGAGGTAATCCAGGTATGTCCTGAAAGATATCCTGATACTCTGAGACAACTCTAGTCTCTAATAAATCAATACCCTGATCCCATCGCATCACCTCCTCGATGTACACCAGAAATGACTCCGCAAAACGGTTGGCCTAGGAGGTTGCTACAATCATCTCGGACCCATCGGACGCTCGCAAATTGACCGTCTACACAAAGCAGTCAATACTATCATGGTAGGAAGATAACCAATCCGTACCAAAAATTTAACATCGATAACACGATCAACTCGATGTCTAACTCAGACTCGTCTAGTTTGATGACACATCTCCTACAAATAGAAGGGACACCCCCTTAGAGGGGTAGGCACTGACAATGGAAAATCTAAAGAATGCCACAAGCTGACACCCATCAACAAAGGTACGAAGGATAAGAGATAAACGAATTTCATAAATCAAACTAGATCCGAACTGAAAATGAAATCACGAATAAAGCTCCGCTCCTACCTTGATCATGCGGTACAGCTGAATAGACTTTGCTGGATAGTACAAATCTCCTGGATAATGCAAATCTGGCCTGCTGGCCCCTAAATCTTTGGATTAACAAGTAGTACTTCTATTTCCTCACTGCTGGCCGAAATTACGACTCTGAGATTGTCGACTGTGACCTTTATCATGCTAGCTTCCTGCTGTGATCTGCTACAAGTCTTTTGCTATTTGTTCAACCTTGTTGTGATTGTAACATGTTTCTCCGAATCTCTGCGCTACTCTGGTGCTCTCTAATCATATTGTGCTCCTTTCTTATCTTGTCCTTGTTGCTGGGGTAAAATCATTCTCCCATTGTTAGGTTTCTCTAGATTTTTGCAATGGTTCTCTTGTCATTGTCATTGTCACTATTCTGGATTTTGATTTCTTCCTTCACTATGGGTATATCTCCCTGCTTCACTTAGACTAGCGCTAATTGTTTGATAAAAATGACCTAAATTCTCCCAAATAGGTGATAATTACTGTCTCGTCAAAAATCTGGATGTTGTTGCTATCCTCCAGCGATGTCCTCAGTGCTGAATACGAAAGTGGTGTTGCTGACGGAAACGGATACACTTCTTGCTCCTCGATTGTTGTAAGATCTTGCTGCTAACGGCACCATGAAGTCGATCAAATACTGTGGAGCCTGCTGTGGCTCGGCTCTGCATGCCCAGCTCTCCAGGTACGAGTTTTACCTCGACCACATCCTCGTTTCGATATTTATAATATCAAAAGGAGAGCTTAATTTTCATAGTAAGTGAGATAGCAAAAATACATATATATATAACGTATCACAATACGAATTCATAACACATAGTATTCACGCAAATACCTTCAATCAACATAAAATAGTTGTCAAAAAAAAATTCAATTTTTTTGAGATATACACATATATCGTCCTCACTCATACTAGGAAATCCTTACGGACTCTATATATGAATCCTAAAAAACTCTATCCTAGCTCCACGACTCGACACAGGATGATCCTAAGGATACTGGAACTAGAGCTCTGATACCAACTGTGACGCCCCTGGGTTCACACAAAACTGCAGTCCAAGGTAAAACCAGAGATGTCAAACCTGCCATGCACCCACACTGTGCATAAACATGTTTCATCAATCACAGTAATATCCTCTAGTAGAACCAAATAGAATTGCAAGTACAAACAGGTAAAATAAAGGGAATAAATGTAATAGACAAGATATAGAAGAGATATCTCATAAATGAAAAGAATCATGTCTCAACTATAATACATCTGATATCTGAATAATGAAAATGTCTCAACATGAATCAAAACGGAAAGTCGAACTAAGGCTCATTGCCTTTACAAAATGGAAATAAACTCTAAGTCTGAATAAAATTTAAAACTACGATGGAGTCTCTACAAGTAAACATACGCGACGACGACTATGCCAGAACTCCATCACCTTGCGGCTCTCCGGAACTCCGAGCTACCTGAAAGGGTATTTTAAAAAAAAAAAGAAACAATAACAAGAGCGTCAGAGCGCTACAGCAAGATTACCTCCATCCGCCCCCAGGGGAAGGGCTGCTAGATAGAGTGGAGGCTCTATCTATTAAGCATAGTCTACCTAGATTCATTTTTCCCGTATCTAAGTGGGATTAACATTTAGAAACCTACAACACGAGACGTAGTACATCGAGCAAAATAATCCAAACAAGGAAACCCTCATGTATATACCATAAGTCTCAAGTTGTAGATATCTAAACATTAATACCGAACTAAGAAAAGATAATCTAATGAAACCAATAATTAGAAATCTATAACACGAGACTGGTACGTCGAGCGAAATAATCCAAACAAGGAAACCCTCATGTATATACCATAAGTCTCAAATTGTGAATCTCTAATCATTGATTCCAACTAAGAAGTAAAAAGACAGTAAAAGAAATAAGATATCAACACATCGTATTTATAATATCTTCCACTATCACAGGAGAGATAGAATAAAATACTAACACATAATTTTGTATACTCTCAAAAGTAACATATCTCAGTCATATAGTTTAATGATAGGTCGTATTCATAATCGGTATCTACCATACTTAGGCTATCAAGTAATTGTCTCAGTGCAATGGACTACCCTGTGGGTATCCTGAAATGTGTACACAGCTCATTAGTCTCATCACGATCTCAGTGCATAACATGAGTGCGGGACGGACTACCAAATAGGTATCCTAGAAATATGGCTCACGAGCCTCATCGTACCCTAGTGCGGGAAGGACGGCTAGATCAAACTTCCTAAAATCCGACTCAATGGCCTGTACATATGAAATATCAACGCACTACCTCATGTAGTACTAAACTGAGCTCATCAACGATATCCACATCATATAAATCTTTGTATCTCAGGTATGTTGACGCACTATCCCATACAGTACTAAGCTATGCTCATCAACAACATTCAGCTCATGTATAAACCATGTATATTTGGTATGTCGACGCACCATCCCATATAGTACTGAGCTGTGCTCATCAACGACATCCAACATGTATATGAACTATATCTAATTCAAATATGACCAAATCAAAATTCATCATAATCCCCGTGGGATTCTTAAATATATAACATAATATATTCATGACTAAACATGTAACATCAAGCGGCTTAAAACTCCACGAACGCACCTCAAAACGGCGCAACACAGCTCCACAAAATGAGCAGGAAAAACAGACGTGACATCTGTTAGTAAAACAAGCATATCTTTCTCTAGGAGAACTATTTTTACAAATGGTTTTCTGTTTTGAAAACTAGATTCACACATATTTCACATGACATAAGTTTGGTTCAGCTTGGAGTTCATTTGTTATCCCAAATCTCTAGTTAAACATTATATATATGCATCCGTTTTTCTGCAGGACATATTGTTAGTAAATATAATATATCTTTCTTTATACAAATTCTTTTTAAGATTAGTCTTCTGTTTTAGAAACTAAATATATATATATCTTTCATTTGGCACTGGTTTGGTTAAATTTGGAGTTTATTTTCTATTTTGAAATCTTAGTTAAACATGATACAATTGCTGCAGTTTTCTGCAGAAAATATTTATTTAGTACATCTCTTAAATTTCTCATATATAAATGAAATTATGAAAAACCCTAATGATCATGATCATGATACTATCATAAATAGCAAGAAAAAAATACTAATCTAGCATTGGTTTATGTTTTAACATCAAAAAAATTTAACTTTTATCACATCATGTTAAGATTCAAGCATGAAAACACATATTCAACATCATATTAAACATCTAACTAGTTATTTGACTATGGGGAAGAGTTTAGAAGAAGATAATCTTGCCTTAGATGTCATTCTAAGCCTTTGAAATAACCAGCAACCAAAAAGAAGTGCAACCAAGCCGTTTTCCCCTTGCTACATGTTGATGATCTCGCCCTCGTGTCGATATTTGCTTCACAAAGCTCTCAAAATTCTCAATTTTAGGGATTGGGGTTCAGAGAGAGGAAGAGGGGCTGTTAGGGTTTGAAACTCTGATGTAAGGATGTTAATTTTTGCGAAAACATATGTTTATATATATGCAAACCCGAAATAAACCTGTTTGACCCGAACCAGGAATCCTAATCTGACTAGAAAAATGACCTTCGGTATTTCGGCCATAACTGTCACGTCCGACCTTAGAATAAGATGATCTAAGACTTTTTGAAAAGCTCTTGAAGATACCTACAACTTTTGTCTTTTAAGTGTTTCCAAATTCTAACTAAATCTGTGAGAAAAATATAAAATAACTTCGCTAGTCATAAATTTCCAGATTTATACATCGAGCATGAGTTGTGCATTTGCTCTTATATATACATATATACATTGAATTGATCTCAAACCAATTCCTAGCATACTCAAACATCATAATATATTATTTATAAATATATAACATATTTATTATTATTTATCATAAAATATTCAAAATTTTTGGGGTTTTACAGCCAGTTAGAAACTCAAAGCATGATAGGCCCTTATACTTCACTGGATACATCGGCTCCAGCGTCGTTAACTGGATCCAAGTAGATCTGGGTTCCGTTATTAGCATCATGCCGTTCTGACTGATGTACAATCTTGGGATCCCCGCAAGTAGATTATCCTTGACAGGCACCATCATCTACGGATTCAATACCAGTGGGTCTAGACCTTTAGGTAAAATCCGGGTAAAATGCCAACTTAGGGATTTAAAGTCTGAAGTCACGTGTTACATGATTGACGCGGAAACCTCCTACAATTTACTATTGGGATGATCCTGGATCCATGATAATCTTATCGTCTCCTCCACTCTCCATCAATGTCTAAAATACTTAGACGCTAATAATGAGATAAGGACGGTGGTCGCAGATAAGCAACCGTTTAAGGGATTGAAAAATTACTTTACTGACTCCATTCTATACGGTGCTGAATCCCACACCGAATCATTGGCTTAAGGTACGGACAGTGGAGAGGAGGCAAATACCGAAGCTAGGCTTGATTATAATGGCAGTTTGTACTAAATGACATTGTACCCTTCGTAATCAATCCTGACGACGGTGAATCATCAGACAGTAGTTGTAATTGGTAACTCGCCAAAGAAGTAATAAACGATGATTTAGAGTACTCACCATGTCTAGACGATGTAATACATGGATTATATAAGAACCCTGACATACAACTGCCGCTTCGATCCTCCTGCTTAACATCAAAACATGTCCATGGCTCATTTGGAACAACCCTCGTCATTCCTACCAAGGCAGACAGTGGAAAAGAGTTAGTTTTCGGCAAAGGGGAGACGTTCCCACCGTCAAATCCGTTTTTAAAGGAAAATAACGACGAAGAAAAACCCGGACCCCATCTCTCCAAGAATAGTCAGCAATCACGTGATTTAATGAAGAAGTGGGGATATAATTTCGCGCTTGAAGAAGGCCTCTGTTTTGGTCGAGGTCCACGAGTTCCACCTCGTCCGGCCTATGTACCAAAAGGAAAACTCGATAATTATTATGGCTATAAAAGGGGCTTGGGCTACGCCTCTTCATCTGATGAAGAAAGTTGTGGGCAAGTCTTCGATCAATTAGCAAACAAGGACGGATATTCATCCGGTTCTTCCAGTTGGGATTCTGATGTTAGTATCGGGGAAATATTTAAAAACTTGATGTCGAATATGACCACAGTCGATCCTATCACTATAGAGGAAGATGATCAAATGCCAACTTGGGAAGACCTGTAGATTCATCACCTGATTATTCAGTATGTGGATCGTTTCGAGCAAAGGGAACCACCCACCGAAGATAAAGTAGTCCAGGTAAACAAGGGAAATGAAGAGAATCCAAAACCTATATTCGTCAGTGATAGTTTTCCACTAGACGAGAAGGAAGAATTGATCGCCCTCATTAAGGAATACATAGATGTCTTCGCTTGGAATTACGAGGATATGCCAGGACTCGATCTAAACATAGCAATGCACTGCCTCAACGTCAAATCGGATGCCAAACCCGTCAAACAGGCATGGAGACAGTTTCGTCCACAAATTATGGAGGCAATTGAGGCAGAAGTCAAGAAATTGATTGATTCTGGTTTTATCAGAGAAGAACAACATCCCGATTAGCTGGCAAATATCGTACCAGTCCTCAAAAAGAACGGGAAAATCAGGATTTGTATCGATTTCAGAGATTTGAACACAGCTTGCCCAAAAGATGATTTTCCTCTTCCAATCACGGATGTTATTATCGATAACACGTGTGGATTTGAGAGAATGTCCTTCATGGACGGATTTTTAGGTTATAATCAAATCAAGATGTACCCAGACGATGAAAAATATACCACATTCGGGACTCCTCTCGGTGTATTCTGCTATACGGTTATGCCTTTCGGATTAAAGAACGCAGGCGCGACCTATCAATGAGCGATGTCAAAAATTTTCCAGGAACACCTTCGGAAAACCGTCGAATGCTATGTCAACGACCTAGTCGTGAAAAGTCATAATAAAGACGACCATATCAAAGATTTGAAGACAATATTCGATCTTATGCGGACTCATCAGTTGAGGATGAACCCCACCAAGTCTTTCCTCGGAACGTCCAGTGGTAAGTTTCTGGGATTCATCATCACCACAAAGGGTATCCGTATTGACCCCGACAAAGTGAAAGCAATAAACGATTTGCAACCCCCGAGAAACCTTAAAGAACTCAGAGGATCACACGGGCGGATAGCCTATATCCGTCGTTTCATTTCGAATTTATCTGGAAAATGCCAACCATTTTCCAAACTCACCAAGAAGGGTGTGTCTTTCATTTGGGACGACACTTGTCAAAACACATTCGAGGATATCAAAGCATATCTGATGAATCCTCCTATTCTCGTGGCACCAAAATCAGGTAAACCGTTCTTGATTTATATTAAGGTGATGAAGCACTTGTTAAGTGCTTTGCTCGCACAAGACGATGATAACGGTCACGAATAGGCCGTTTATTACTTAAGCCGAACCTTGGTAGGTGCTGAATCTCGGTATCTAATGATTGAGAAAGAGTGCCTCGCGTTGGTGTTCGCCATCCAAAAGATGCGGCACTATCTTGTAGGACAGACAATCTACGTCATTTCAAACGTTAACCCAGTTCAAGTATTCATGACACAATCGGCCTCTATGAATTGAAGATTAGCAAAATGGGCCCTACTTCTGTCTCAGTATGATTTGCACTTTAAACAACAGAAGTCGGTCAAAGGACAAGCGATTTGCGATCTTTTGGCAGCTAACCCTATAACTGATGCAGCCAAATTGTATGAAGATTTGCCAGATGAAACTCATGAGGTCAATGTTATTTCTCATCAACACATTTGGCAATTATACTTCGATGGCGTTTCACGAGCAACCTACACGGCAGGCACCCCCCGGTAAGTCTAAAATCTCTGCAGGAGTTGGAGTCGTCCTAGTCTCCCCGGAGAAGCATGTGATACCCTGAGCCTACTCGTTGATAGGAAAATAATCCAACAACATAGCCGAATATAACACGCTACTTATCGGACTTAGTTTTGCCAAAGAACTTGGAGTCGAATATCTCGAAGCTTTTGGTGATTCTCAATTGATAGTTAATCAAATTCGAGGAGAGTACAAAGTCAGGAATCAAGACTTGATACCGTACCATAAGGTGGCCATCGAGATGGCAGATTCGTTTGAAGAATTCTTCATCGAATACATTCCACGTCTCCAAAACGCATATGCAGACGCATTGGCAGCATTAGCAGTATCTTTGGCACAACCTCCCAACACAGAATAATGGATTACTATCAAAACTCATCAACTTTTTGTACCAGAATGCACCTTGGATACCAAAGAGGCGCATATGGCCAAAATTGAATTCGAAACTCGAGATTGGCGATTCCCCATTATCGACTACGTCGTACATGGAATCTTACCGTAAGATATAAATGAAGGAAATCGTGCTATGTCTACATTCATAATACATAGCGGAAGACATGTATGTACAATAAATACCAAGCATGTAGAGAGCATGAAATATTCATATGGATCGTCTAATTAAATCTAACATGATCCTTATTATTAAGTGAGCATACAAGGTTTGAAAGTCATACTTTTGTAGCGTGATTCGATAGTGAATCGAACAACCTTTAGCTTGCTCTTTTTGATGCAGAAAGCTCCTCGTAGTGGATCTCCAACTCTTCAAGTAAACCCGAAAGCTATTGGATGCTGCTTGAGACGCGAGGCAAGATATCCACCCCGGGGTTCTTAAAATCCTACTACTTCCTCTTACTCAAAGATTGCTAAAGTTTAGTAAGAGGTATAGCTCTCTTTCTTTCTCTTATGGAAATTTAATTTTCATTAGCCTTTCATGAAGAGAAAGAGCTCATATTTATAGAGTGAAATGTGTTCATGACATGAATGACTCATCCTATGAGTCATGCAATGAATCATCAAATATCAATGATAAATCTAGTGAGTCATGCAATGAATCATCTTATGAATCATTACATTTCAAAACTATGTGCTAATAAACCATGTGCTCAAACCATACCACTAAATGATTCATCTCAAGACTCATTATACATAGTATATGTATTTCATAAATGAGAATACCAAATCAATATTACTAATACAGTATTTCATAAATACGGTATATAGTATTATTCCAATCTTTAACTAATTAGTCACTATATGACCAAATAAATCAAGAGTTGACCAAAAGTTAACTGTTGACCAAAAAGTCAACTGTTGACCAAAAAGTTAACTTTATGGGAAAAATACTGGAATTTATTTCCTAAGCACATAGCATTCTGATTTTACCGATATACATAACCGTTTTATGTATATCCGGAAAAAATCATGTATGCGTATCAATCATACGCATCACTCTATAAATTGTGTTTCATAGGTTTCAAGTACGCGCTTGGTGTGACTCTAGGGCCCAACTTAAAAAGCTCGGTAGTGGATCATATCCATAAGTACAACAGAGGTGCTAGCTACACATAAAGACCACCCGGGTATAAGTTGTGATAAAGGTCTGCAACATGCTTATCCAATTTTATCAGGACCACCCAATGATAATACCATACAGTCAGGTCTCTTCGTCAAACCATGTCAAACTATTGAGCCTAGGGTATGGTAAACTGTCAAACCCTAATAGCTTGATTAGTGTTTATTGATATTAAACTCATAACCTATAAGATCAAACTGACACGCAGTTTATCTTATTCACCTTGGCCAAGGATTTCCAGGCTATAGTTATATCAAACAATCTCATGACATCAATCCCTATACTGGGAGAGACGAATCCCTTCTTGGCATCTCAATATCTACTTATGTCTTGGGATTTACCCAACAAGAACCGTTATGCACAATTCAATAAGAACTGTGGTTAGGTAAAAGTCTAAATACATCTTTACTAACATATAAGATATTGCACTCATGCCTCAGGTCAAGAGACTACTATGTACTATATCACTTGAGAACTTCTATTTGATAGTTAAGTATATTACCAACTAGATGTTCTCGGCGAGTCGTTCAGTCAACTCATTCACTAATGAGTCACCTGTATACTGTATCTTGATGTCTCACATCAATGATCTAAGAGATTGATCATCTCCTTTAAAAGGAGAAATAAAGCATACACTAGTCTAAACCAAAGTGATGATGTCCTATCTCAACACTTCATCAACTAGGAACATTTTAGAATATACGTTACCGACTAATCAGATCTCTTCATTACGATCACTATCTGAAATGTCTAATAGTCTAGTATTTATTCTAAGGACATTATCTGTATTTTTAGAACATCAGATAAATCTGACCAAAATAGCATACTATCATTTTGAACAAGGATGTTATATACATATAGGTCCTGTTACAATATACAATAATTGCCTGCAGGACACCTATATCTAACAAACTACCACTTACTCTAAGGCCAATTATTGTAGTATCTAATACCCAATAGCTCAACAAGTTTCTCAAATTGTGAACGAGCAATTGCCTTTGTGAATGGATCTGCTATATTATCTTTTGTGTCTACTCTTTCAATCTTGATCTCCCGGCGATCAACTATCTCCCTAACCAACTGATACTTCCTCAGAATGTGTCTGGACTTATGGTGAGATCGGGGTTCCTTTCTCAGAGCTATTGCAGCATTATTATCACAGTATAAATGTACTGGATCTTTAATGGTGGGAACAACTTCCAGCTCTAAAAGGAACTTTCTCATCCAGACAGCTTCTTTAGCTGCATCATTGGTTGCAATGTATTCAGCTTCCATAGTCAAGTCTGCTACTGTATCCTGCTTGGAACTTTTTCAGCTAACAGCCCCTCTATTGAGGGTGAAAACATATCCTGATACAGACTTACTATCATCGATATCGCTCTGAAAGCTTAAGTCGGAAAAAGCATACATTCGGAGGTCACTTTTACCGTATATCAAAAATAACTCATAAGTCCTTTTAAGGTACTTAAGTATATTCTTGACCGCTTTCCAGTTCTCTTCTCCTATGATTAGATTGGTATCTACTTACCAAACTGAGTGAATAAGCGATATCTGGTCTAGTACATAACATGGCATACATGATCAATCCTACTGCCGAGGCATAAGGAATTAGACTCATGTGTTTCCTCTCTTCATCAGTCTGGGGAGACATCTTTTTAGAGAGGGAGATTCCAGGAGATGCAGGTACAAAACCTTTCTTGGAATTTTCCATGCTAAACCGTTTTAGCACTTTGCCAATGTATCTAGATTGCGATAATCCTAACATCCTTTTAGATCTATCTCTATAGATCTGAATACCCAGTATACAGGATGCTTCACCTAAATCTTTCATGGAAAATCTTTTTGATAGCCAAATTTTAACCGCTTGTAATGACGGTATGTCATTACCGATTAAGAGTATATCGTCTACATATAAAATAATAAACGATATAATACTCCAAATTATCCTTTTATACACACATGGTTCATCTGGATTTTTGATGAAACCAAACTCTTTGATAGCATCATCAAAACAGATGTTCCATCTCCGCGATGCTTGCTTCGGTCCATAAATGGATTTAAGCAATCTACATGCTTTTCCACTACTCCCACTGACTACAAAACCCTCTGCTTACATCATATATATGCACTCTTCTAAATCACCATTTAGAAATACAGTTTTGACGTCCATTTGCCAAATCTCATAGTTATAGTGAGCAGCTATAGTAAGTATGATCCGAATAGACTTGAGCATAGCCACTGGAGAAAAAGTTTCATCGTAGTCCAAACCAGGTCTTTGACGAAAACCTTTAGCTATCAGTCTAGCTTTAAAAGTCTCTACTTTTCCTTCTACACCCAACTTTTTCTTAAACAACCATTTGCAACCTATGGGTATCACCCCTTTAGGAGCATTGTCTAATATCCATACTTTGTTGGTGTACATAGAGTCTATTTCAGATTTCATTACATCATGCCAAGCAACAGAGTCCCTACCCTGAGAGGCTTGCTGATAACTTAAAGGTTCGTAATCATCTATGACGTGATCTAACATGCCACCTTCAACTAAAAAATTATATTGTGTCTTAGGTGCATGAGATCGCCTTGGATATCTGTGGAGTGGTTGAGGTTCTTCTGGTATAACTGAATTTGCTGGTTCCACTAATTTATCAGTAATATTTTGTATCTCTGAAATTTCTTCCAGTTCTATCATGCTCCCACTAATTTCTTTTTTTAGAAATTTCTTCTCTAAGAAGGTGGCATGCCGAGAAACAATTATCTTTTGTTCATCGATGTGGTAGAATTGATATCTTCTTCTCTAAGAAGGTGGCATGCCGAGAAACAATTATCTTTTGTTCATCGATGTGGTAGAATTGATATCTAATAGAATTCCTTGGATATCCTACAAATTTGTATAATACTGAGCGTGCCTCTAACTTTTTGGGATCTTGCTTCTTTACATAAGCATGACATCCCCAAATCTTAATATAATTAAGATGTGGTTTCTTCCCACTCCATATCTCATATGGGGGTTTCGGCACTACTTTAGTTGGAACCCTATTCAGTAAGTGTGTTGCTGTTTATAATGCATACCCCCAGAATGAAAAAAGGTAACTCAGTGTTACTTATCATGGAACGTACCATATCTAATAGGGTTCGATTCCTTCTTTCTGACACGCCGTTATGCTGTGGTGTAAAGAGTGGAGTAACCTGAGAGAGAATCCCATTCTCTTTTAAAATACCTAAGAATTCCGAGCTCAAGTATTCACCTCCTTGATCCGATCGAAGAATTTTAACTTTCTTGCCCGTTTGGTTCTCTACTTCATTTTTGTACTCGATAAATTTCTCAAGTTCTTCAGATTTGTGTTTCATCAAAAACACATGTCCAAACCTTGAAAAATCATCAGTAAAAGTAATAAAGTAGGAGTATCCACCTCTGGCCATTGTAGACATAGGACCACATACATCACTATGTATCAGTCCTAAGAGTTCTGTAACTCTTACTCCAGTTCCTGTAAATGGAGTCTTGGTCATTTTACCTTTAAGACAAGACTTGCAAGTCTCATAAGACTCAAAGTCAAATGGATCTAAATATCCATGCTTATGAAGCTCGCCAAGTCTTTCTTTATTAATGTGGCCAAGTCTGCAATGACATAAGAAAGCGTCATTCATAACTGAGTGCTTTCTTTTATTAGTGTGATGAGTATTCAGAATTGTGTTTTGATTAAGAATATAGATGCCATTGCACAATGTTCAATAAGCAATCAACTTTTGATTAAATATGATATTCATAACATTGTTCTCCAACTTAAATACATATCCATCTTTATCTAATAAAGATATGGATATTATATTACACATCATAGTTGGTACAAAATAGCAGCTATTTAAAATCAAAACGTTTCCATTTGGTAAAGCTAGATGAAAATCCCCTACTGCAAGTGCTGCAACTATTGCACCATTACTAACTTGCATAGTCATCTCTCCAGCTCCAAGTTTTCTATAACTTTTAAGTCCCTGTAACAAATTACAGATGTGAGATCCTGATCCGGTATCTAATACCCAGGATGTATGATTTATAGAAAAACAATTCTGAGTAACAAACACACCTGTAGATGAAGCAACAACTTGCTTATTCTTGGTGAGTGAGGCTAGGTATTCTGGGCAGTTCCTTTTCCAATGTCCTGACTTATGACAATGGAAGCATTCTGCTGTCATCATTTTTGCCTTTCCTTTATCCTTCTTGACAGCCTTCTTAACACCTTTCCTTGGTTTAGTAGTTTTCTTCATTCCTTTTTTCTTAGCAACCAATTTGCCAGAAGAGGAAGAAGATTGCCCTATAGCCAAGACTGGTGTTTGTCCCTTTTTCAAAGAACTTTCTTCCTGTCTTAACAAATTAAGCAAGGCAGGAAGAGTGGGCTCCAGATCCATCATCAAAAACTGTGATATGAATCGGGAGTATGCTGGTGTCAAGGACTGCAGAATGATATCTGTATATCTATCTGCATCTAGGCCTACGTTCAAAAGTTCAAGCTCATTGACATAGGCGATCATTTTGAGGACATGATCCCCAACAGAAGATCCCACAGTCATTTTCGTCTGGAACAGATTCCTAGACGCCGCGTACTTCATTTGTCGCGGTTGCTCGCCATACAGTTCTTCTGTATTACGAAATATGGATCTGATATCCATATTCTCATGTTGTCTCTGATGGACCAAATCCATAGAGGCAATGGTGAGGCATTGAGCAAGTGAACAATCTTTATCCCATGTATTGCGGATTTCAGTTTCCGCTATAGTGGGTTCTAGGCCTAGAACAGGTTCGGGCGCAGTGAGGACATATGCTACTTTGTCATAAGTTAGGGCAATTTTAACATTCCTCAACCAGTCTTTGTAATTAGGACCGGTTAACTTGTTCTGTTCCAATATGAGTTTTAAACCAGACATAATGGCCTGAAAGAGAGAGAAAATGTATTTTAGCAGATGTTCAATACATAAAATAGATTTGGTTTATTTTTATCTATGTTATGCCTCCCACTATTTTTCGAGTCCCTCAAAACCTTATAAGAGGTGATCGGAAAACAACTCATTGTTTTCAAGTGGGATCAAGATCCAATTATCATTGAATGCATCAACCTTGGCATATGTCAACAAATTGACACATTCAATAATTGGTATACAACTTTTGTCTTTTACACTCTTGTAATTCTTGATATTATTTTATCCCTAGTCTTTTATGACCTTGACGTATGCCAACAAATCATAAAATGCTAGTCAAGTTTGTACCCATCATTTCTTGACTGGCTTAAATTTAACTTATGCAAACTCTTGACGTATGCCAACAAAGTTGCATAACCAACTTAAGCTATCCTTATATCTTATATACAGATAAAATACTATTTAGCCATAGAATAGTTATGCTTTGACGTATGCCATTAAACATAGTATTTATAAGCTTAATAGTATTTAACTAAAATGATGGAGGGCTACGAATAATTTCTCAAATCTTTTACCGTAATCGAACTTGATATAGTTTAAAGATGCTCTATATTTATACTTGCAACAATTAAACTAGCCAGGAAAGCGCAAGATTGGTGGGAGCGTTCCGAGCTATTCACCGGGAATATTTATCGGACGTTAATTAAGTAACCACTTCTCTTTAAGACTATAGTACGAAAGATTGGGCATCACCCTTAATCTTAAGTTGGGTATCACCCCATTAGCTATACCTCATAATCACTTTCCTTAGACACTAGCTAAAAGTTGGTTCTAAATACATCTCTTTTAACTTTTTGAGATTTATTTATTTTTCACACTAACACGATGTTAATGTCGATCTCACCACTCTATGGTCAATAAACTCTTATTGCCATATCTCACAAAGTTTAAAAAACAAGTTTTTATAATAAAAACTATTCTCTAGTGAGATAGAGATATAAACTTTGCAAAAAAAAAAAAATAGTCGTGGAACAAGTTCAAGGAGCTGCTTAGGAAGCAGTTCTATCCGGTGGGGTTTCTTGAGGAGCGTAGGTACAAGTGGTACGACCTGCGCCAAAGGTTCAATCAGACTGTTCAAGAGTACATGACGGAGTTCCAGCAGCAGGCGATGGTTCTAAACATCGCAACGGACGAGTACTCCATCTTCATGAAGTACATGGCGGGTCTGAATGATTACATCCGGAAGAAGATGAAGCTATTTTCGGTGGAGACGATCGCCGAGGCGAGTGTGAAGGCCATCGCTATTGAGGGCAGGTAGAAAAAGGGTAACGAGACGAAGGGAGACTCCAAACCAGTAGGGAGCAAGTCGGGTGGCTCTCAACCTAAGGATAAGAAGAAGAAGGGTGACTCGGGGAAGGCAGGATTGACATGTAATCACTGCAAGCAGACAGGGCACGTAGCTGATCGTTGTTGGGATAAGTATCCTCATCTGAAGCCAAAAGGGTTGAAGAAGAAGGAGGAAAAGAAGGCGTACATGATAGCACAAGGTCCGAAGTAGGTTCCCGGGATGACTGAACCCAATAGCAGTCTCAACCTTATGGCAGGGAAGCAGGCCACTAAAGAAGACGACGACCCGAGGGAGCAGCTCTTTGTTCTAAAGTTGTAGGTCAAGACCAGTTTGGTGGATGCTATTGTAGATACAGGAAGCCAGAAGAATCTGATATCTGAGGTATTAGTACAGAAGCTGGGATTGAAGATGGTGAAACATCCGAAGCCCTATCCATTAGGGTGGATTCAGAAGGAGGCAGGATTGAGTGTGGTGAACCAGTGTACATTCAGATTTGCACTCCATGAGTCGTATATTGACGAGGTCACATATGACGTGGTTCCGTTGGATGTTTGCCAAGTTATTTTGGGCAATCCTTACTTGTGGGATAGACACGCGATATATGATCAGCGGGCCCAAAAGTATACGTTTACCAAGGATGGCGGGCAATTCATTCTTCGTTCGGCATCTCTTCCACAGGAGACAAGCTTGGTGATGATGACTCAGGCTAAGAGGTTGATGAATGCGGGTAGGAAGTTTGTTTTATTGTTCATTCGACCTTATGAAGAGCAGCTGAGTAGGATATGCTTGGCCACTTTGAGTAAACTGTAGGAGGGAGATCTTGATAGTCTGAAGGCCAAGTATGTGGGCTTATTTTCGGAGATCACGGGGCTACCACCACGTCGAGGTGTAGAGCATGAGATTATGTTGACCGACGAGAGTTCCTTGCCAAACATAGGCCTATACCGCACATCAGTACAGGAGTCCGAAGAGATCAAGAAGCAGGTTCAAGAGCTCTTAGAGATGGGAGTGATAGTGCCGAGTTGTTCACCTTGCGGGTCTTCGGTGTTATTGGTGCTCAAAAAAGATGGAGGCTGGCTTATGTGCATGGATTACCGGGCGCTCAACAAGATAACGATTAAGGATCGTTACCCACTACCACGGATCGATGATCTTATAGACCAGTTAGAAGGAGCGAGGTTCTTCACGAAGTTGGATCTAAAGTCTGGTTATCATCAGGTGAGGATACAGGAGGAAGATGCTTAGAAGATGGCGTTCAAGACTAAACAGGGACTATTCGAGTGGTTGGTGATGCCGTTTGGGTTATGCAATGCTCCGGCGACTTTTATGAGGCTCATGAATGATTTGTTGCGACCTTTCATAGAGGATTTTGTGATTGTGTACCTTGATGATATTTTGGTGTACAGCAGGACCTGGGAGGAGCATCTTGTTAATGTGGAGAAGGTATTTAGAGTGTTATAGGACGGACAGCTGAAGCTCAACGGGAAGAAGTGCGAGTTTAGAAAGGACGAGTTGGTGTATCTCGGCTTCATCGTGGGGAAAGGCCAGAGGAGGATAGATCCGGGTAAGGTGGCGGTGATCACGAAGTGGCCGACGCCGAAAATAGTGACTGAGGTGCGAAGCTTCATGGGGGCTTGTCAGTATTTGCGCAAGTTCATTCGATATTTTTCGACTTATGCGGCACCGTTACATGGCCTCACAAAGGCTAAGGTTCAGTTCGAGTGGGTAAGGATACATGAGGAGGCTTTTCAGTTGCTAAAAAGAAAGATCTCGGAGGCACCAGTGTTAGCTTTGCCAAATTTACAGTGAACTTTCGAGGTGGAGACCGACGCGTCTAGTTATGCGATGGGCGCGGTGTTGATTCAGGATGGGAAGCCGGTGGAATACCATTCTGAGTTCAAGAAGGGGGTGACAAACAAGTTGGCCGATATGTTATCTCGTCCGCCGGTAAGGGTTTTATTGGTAGCGACGCGTATTCAGCCCTTGGTTCCTTTGGAGTATGTACAACTGTACGCATCCAGTAGAGACTTCGGTAGTGTGTTCGAGCAGGCAAAGGCTGGTCAAAGGGGGGAGTATGCACTTGGAGAAGATAGCTTGTTGTATCGTGGGACATCATTATGCATTACGGAGGAGGGTGATAGGTTACAGTGGATTAGAGAGGCACATACCTTGCGTGTGCAAGGACATTTTGGAATTCAAAAGACGCTTCTCAATCTACGACGACATGTGTTTTGGCCCAAGATGTTAGATGATGTGACCAAGTATGTTAGAGGGTGTAAGTTATGCTGTATTTCGAAGCTTTCTAACAGAAAGAGGGGATTGTACCTACCACTACCGGTTCCTTATAGGCCGTGGGAGAGCATTTCTATGGATTTTCTTGGAGGGTTACCGACTACCAAGCATGGGCATGACTATTTGTACGTTGTGATGGACCGGTTTAGCAAGATGGTGATCTTGATTCCTTGCAAGAAGACCGTGACGGGAACGGGTACAGCACAGTTGTTCTTTGAGCATGTGTGGAAGCACTTTGGGTTACCGAGTTCGATTATTTCGGATCGGGACAGCCGGTTTCTCGGGCATTTTTGGGATTCTTTGTGGAGTTTGATGGACACTAAATTGAAGAAGAGTATGGCCTTTCATCCATAAACAGACGGGCAAATGGAGGTAGTCAACCGGACTATGGTGCACATGTTACGGGGGTACAATTCCAGGCATCCCAAGACTTGGGATGAGAGCTTACCATATTTGTAGTTTGCTTTTAATCGGGCGATTCATGGATCTTCTGGAAAATCACCGTTTGAGACTTGCTACGGATTTTTACCACCTAGCCCGTTCGATCTTGTGTTTTCATGTGAAGCCACGGCGGACAGCAAGGAGGGGAATGAGAGACAACATGCTCAGCAATTTCTAGAGAAGATTGCGCATATTCATGTCGCGAAGCATGATCAGCATCGGGTTCCTTGTAACTTTGGCATAGGTGACATGGTATGGCTGAAATTGGGTAAGGAGAGGCTAAAAGGAGAAGGAAAGAAGTTGAAGCCTATTTGTTATGGTCCGTTTCGGATTCTTGATCAGATTGGCGACAACGCTTTTCGACTAGATTTGCCACCTTACTTAGGCATGTATTCGGTGATCAATGCCGAGTATTTGAAGTTGTTTGAGCCTCCATTGCTGGATGATGAAGGTGACGACAAGGTGATCTTGCCGCATGTTGAGGACTTATGGTTCGATAGAGAAGAGCCGCTGAAGGAAGATTGCATATTGGAGCGGAAGACAACCACGACGAGGCAGGGAACGAAGGTGTCGTTTCTCATTGGACGTCAAGGTCAGGTTCCTAGCAAGGCTAAGTGGTTCAACAGGGAAGGAGGAGCTTGCAAGTTTTCTCAGCTGAAATTCTAAACTTGAACAAGACTTCAAGTTCTTAAAGGGGGAACCCATGATACAGGTGTATCTTCTCTTCGGAACTTAGTGATCCTCATAAGAGCTTGAGGATAGATGATTCTCATGATAGAATGAGAATAGAGGTGTCAAACAGTACAAAGGAACGTAGGAGGAAGCGTGGAACGAGACGACGAGCAGAAGAATCAAAGTATCCAGTTTTTAGCCTGTGAGTCGACTCATAACAGTCATGAGTCGACTCATTAGGTTGAGTCGACTCATGACTATCATGAGTCGACTCATCGCTGGTTTTTGAGTTTTGTCCAGTTTCGGACGAGTCGACTCATCTTAATCATGAGTCGACTCATCGATGGTTTCCTGGTTCGTTTGGGTTTCTGTTCACATGAATTCCTGTTGGTTTTGGGTCTGGTTATTTACCAAATTATCATCCATGTTTGTACACCTATATAAAGGATTGTTTTAGAGTTTCTAAACAATCAGAGGAGATTAGATTGTATTGGAGAATTGGGAGAGATTGTTCTTCAATTCTAGTGAGATTGTGAGAGATTGTAAAACTATTTTTTTATTCTCATAATCTAAAGAAGGTATTTTCCTTCGCCACAACTGAATTATTCTTGTGATTCTTATTAGTTTCTCCTCGAACCACCTTTGATAATTCCACGATCAAAGGTGCTCGTACGGCAACTCGTATCATTTATAGTCCCTCGCCTCCCCGAGGTTTACCCTTGGCTTTAACTATGTATAGAAGGCGACTGAGGGATGAGCAGATAAGCTGCTGAGTTATCCTTCTCTTTCTAGATGTTGGCTGGCGATTGGAAGGGAAGTCATTCGAGTACAGGAGGGAAATGTCTTCTCAGTATCCTGGATTTGATAGATGAGATAGGGCTGGGCTTTTTATATCCGCTCCACGGTATACACCAGTTTCTGTATTGGATTTATTCACCCGAATGTGTGCCTAAGCTCCAGGTTTTGCTGGTGAAACACAGTCCTGAGGTCTCCATTTTGCTGATAAAATGCAGTATTGAAACCTGCGTTTTGATTCTGAAATGCACTCTTGAGAGTTGCGTTCAGTTTGTGTAACGCACTCCTGAGAGTTACGTTTTGGTTCTGGGACGCACTCTTGAGAGTTGCGTTCTGCCAGATCAACGCAGTTTTGAGGTCTGCGTTTTGATGTTGGAACGCGCCTCTAAAGACTGCGTTTTGATTGCACAACGCACCACTGAGGGTTACGTTTGGCATAAACTAAGCCCACTCCTTTGGAGGAGGGGCTGCTTGAGCAATCTTGGCTAAAGGAGAGGGCTTCCTTCGGCATAGGAGCAACAATTGGAGCTTTAGTCTCCTTGAAGACTTTGCAGATCTTGCGCATAGCCTTGGGGCCAAGGGATTCGAAGGAGAGTAACTCCTCATACTTGGCTTGATTGAACTCGATGATCAGAGTTACAACGATCGTTCCAGTGAGCTTGACGTCGGATTGTGCCACCACTTCTTCATTAGAGAAGCAAATCCCAGCAGAGTCGCCATCTTTTGTTTGGTGGAAAATTTGGAGTAAAAAGAATGAAAGAAATTTGATTTGTATTCTCTCGATCTTAATTACAATTTGAATTCCCGGTTATAAAAGAGAGGAGAATGGATCTGGATTCTCCCCTTTATTTAATTCTGGGTTCTTCACGGTGGCGATGGAGCGCCTCCCTCGAATGCTCGTGTCGAGTTTTCTCTCAGTTGACGATCCGCACGTCTTGATTCACTAGAACGGTATCTCCTCCTCATGATTTGACGCTATGGAGAACTTGCAAAGCAAGTTTGAAACTCTGGACGAGTTGATAACTCAGATCGAGTTTAAACTCTTGAAAAAGAGTTGATTTAACCAAAAATCGGTTTGACAAGCCAAGTATGAAAGCTCTATGATGATCTACTCGAGAGACTTCTTCTTTGCTGCCGAAAGAGAAGATGAATTGGAGATGCCCTTTGCTGCCCTCTAGATCTGAAAAGCCAACCAAAAACCGAGAGGCAAATCCCCTACGCTGCCCAGTCGAAGGACCAAGGATCCCGAGCAAAAATCCCCAGCCAAGATCTCTTCTTTGCTCCTCAGTCGAAGGATGAAGGATCCTGAGAAAAAATCCCCAGCCAAGATCTCTTCTTTGCTCCTCAGTCGAAGGACGAAGGATCCAGCCAGAACTCAGTTGAGTTTAGAGGATTAAGGGGGTGTAACTGCCCCTTAAATTACTCCTAAGTGGGATGTAACCGCCCCCAAATCGTGGGAAACGGTTTTTGAACCGTTCAACTCATGTTGAATGAGTCAAACAACGTCTAAGTTGGCGTTCAGAACCCTAACTCTGCATTTTAGACTGGAGACGCAGAGTTGGGTACCCGCTAAATGTTGAAAAACGCGAGGGTCGTTCGTGTTTTGTTTATTGAAGCTTGGAAACGTAGGGGTCACTTGCGGTTTGCTTGTTGAAGCTTGGAAACGCGGGGGTCGCTTGCGTTTTGCTTGTTGAAGCTTGGAAACATGGGGGTCGCCTGTGTTTCAAGAACTAAAACGCGAAGGTGAATTCCGCGTTTTAGAAGGAGCTAATGACTTATAGCTTCTTCTGTAGAGCGTTGCAATGAACATTGTTTAGTAATCTTCATCTTGGCTCCTTAAAAATATGAGAGTCGTCAGATTGTAACTCCCGATGTTGATTGTGAAGGTTATTGATTAGAGCTTTCATCAGTTATTGCGAAGGTCGTCAGATTATAACCTTCATCGATCTACGTGAAAGTCTCCAAATTGTAACCTTCTGGAAGTCATCAGATTGTAACTACCATCATTGGTGTTTGATGGGGATTGGCTATCTGTTGTAATTTTTAGACAGCCTACAGCTGGCTGATAGACTTGCTCTTGGCTGGGCTTTTGGGCCGCTAAGCTGGTTTGGACCATAGCTCTTTTGGGCCTATGAAGATAATCTCTCGATATCTTTATCTTTAGATGGTGAATTACCATAACAGTTGGCCCCTTTCATTTGGAGCCGACTTTAGTTGGGTCCGAGTGAAATAGATATAGGCTTCTGATTAGTATAAATTTGCTCAAGATGTTGAGGATTTTTAGCCAGTTGATCGTGGCTGGAGACGTGGTGTAGGACTTGCTAACAGTCAATCTCCTAAGAACCGATGTTACCGGTATTTGGAACCGCTTTTTTAGAAGAAACGAGGTATCGTGGGTGGAGCGAGTGGCGCTTCACTTGCCAATTGATTAGCGTGAGTTACGAGCGGTGGTTAGCATTTTGAGCGATCCGTTTTCGATTCTCAAAGCGAATCTTCCTTGATCATCTCAAGATTATGCCTCTTGAGCTCTGCATGCTTCTTTAGAGGCTTATAAATAATCCTTGACGCTGTTGAAAGAATATTCTACTTTAGGAACACATATTCTTGTTAATTCCTCCTTTCTCTTTAGAGGTTTTTGTCATGGCTTTTCCTCAGAATGACCATGAGAAGAAAATTAGGGTTTTGTATCTGTCTCGGTCGAGAATGACAATAGACGAGGCAGCATGGTTGCACGACGAGTATGATATTCCTTGTGTAATGACCATAGGGGCACCGGATAGCCTTACTCCGGTGTATATGCATGGCGAGGATCGGGTGCATCTCTATCTGGCACATCTGCAATGTGGATTGCGCCTGTCGCTACATCCCTTCGTCAGGGAGGTGTTTGCTGCTTTGGGGGTTTCCCCTTGTCAATTCCATCTGTACGCCATTTGTACCTTGATGGCGTTTATAGATGCTTGCTCCGAGGTAGGAGTGGTGCCCAGCATCAGTTTGCTTGGGCACGTAGTTAGTGTGGGGTCTGCTGAGGGAGACCCACACTATTTTTTCCACTATCGGGGTGATTTCTGTTTGGACGCTGATTTCCCAGAGCTGAACGAAGAATGGAAGATGTTCTTCATCTGGGTGTTCGGCGCCAACAACGTACTATCTTGCTTTGGTTGGCCCGAAGTGCAGGAGAATGTATTGGAGCCGAGGGCTCTTAGTGATCTCGAGGCCGGAGATCTTGAGAAGATCTGGTATTGCCTCAGCCTTCAGGAGTCCCGAGCTTTGGACGGAGAAGAATTCCCGGAGGCGGGAGGGTCCCCCTCAGTTTTCGCCGACTCCGAAGCGACAACCCTTCCTCCACAAATGGAGGTCTATAAAAGAAGGGCTAACTCGGAGGGGCTGAGCTCTATCAGGAGGTCTTTCAAGAGAAGGAGGGGAGACTCTAAGGCTGATGGAAGGAATTTTGATTTGTTAGCCGATGTGTAGATCGAGACAAAGCATGATATCGCTGTCTTGGAAATCCTGTTGCTGGATCCGGCTTAGCTCCTGATCCTTAGGAGGGAGCTTTAAGGATATTTGTCGCTCTCGTTTTTTTTGTAAGCCCTGTTGGGCCTTTTGATAAAAATGTAAGAAACATTTTTGAATGAGAAATGATTTCTCCTATCCTTTGCTTTTGAGGGGCCTTTTGATAAAAATGTAAGAAACATTTTTGAATGAGAAATGATTTCTCCTATCCTTTGCTTTTGAGAGCTGAAACTACTTGATGAAAAGAAACATTTTTGAATGAGAAATGATTTCTCCTATCCTTTGCTTTTGAGAGCTGAAACTACTTGATGAAACAGTTGATCATGTTTGTAATCGTAACACTGCTTTCTTTTCAAGAACAATGCCGATCTTTGTAGATCAAATGGCATCCACGGGATAAGTGTCGACGTCTTCGTTTCTCTTGTTCTGGCCGGAAAGTAATTTATAAAGGTTGACCTTGGGGCTTTGCTTTTGGCTTATCTAAGTAGGGAACCATGGATTCGATTGCTGATTTGAGGAGCCTTTGTGCCTTGGGCTACTCCCGATGAGGAGCCAAGGGCTTTGGATTCGACTGAGATGTCGTTGTGCCTTGGGCTTATCTTGAGGCGACGCCAAGGCTTTGTACTGACTGAGAAGTCGTTGTGCCTTGGACTTATCTTTAGGAAGAGCCAAGGGCTTTGGAACTGACTGAGGAGTCGTTGTGCCTTAGACTTATCTTTAGGAAGAGCCAAGGGCTTGACCATGATGGTCGATAAGAACAGACGGAATCGAACCATATGTTGTGCCTTAGGCTTACCTTTAAGAAGAGCCAAGAGCTTTGTTCCAACTGAGGAGTCATTGTGCCTTGGACTTATCTTTAGGAAGAGCCAAGGTCTTGATCATGATGGTCAATGAGAGCAGATGGAATCGAACCATATGTTGTGCCTTGGGCTTACCTTTAAGAAGAACCAAGGGCTTTGTACCGACTGAGGAGTCATTGTGCCTTGGACTTATCTTTAGGAAAAGCCAAGGGCTTTGTACCGACTGATAAGTTGTTGTGCCTTGGACTTATCTTTAGGAAGAGCCAAGGTCTTAACCATGATGGTCGATTAGAGCAGACGGAATCGAACCATATGTTGTGCCTTGGGCTTACCTTTAAGAAGAGCCAAAGGGTTTGTGCCGACTGAGGAGTCGTTGTACCTTGGACTTATCTTTAGAAAGAGCCAAGGTCTTGACTATGATGGTCAATGAGAGCAGATAGAATCGAACCATATGTTGTGCCTTGGGCTTACCTTTAAGAAGAGCCAAGGGATTTGTGCCGACTGAGGAGTCATTGTACCTTGGACTTATCTTTAGGAAGAGCCAAAGTCTTGACCATGATGGTCGATGAGAGCAGATAGAATCGAACCATATGTTGTGCCTTGGGCTTACCTTTAAGAAGAGCCAAGGGCTTTGTGCCGACTGAGGAGTAGTTGTGCCTTGGACTTATCTTTAGAAAGAGCCAAGGTCTTGACCATGATGGTCGATAAGAGCAGATAGAATCGAACCATATGTTATGCCTTGGGCTTACCTTTAAGAAGTGTCAAGGGCTTTTTGTCGACTGAGGAGTCATTGTGCCTTGGATTTATCTTTACGAAGAGCCAAGGTCTTGACCATTATGGTCGATAAGAGCAGACAGAATCGAACCATATGTTGTGCCTTAGGCTTACCTTTAAGAAGAGCCAAGGGCTTTATGCCGACTGAGGAGTCATTGTGCCTTGGACTTATCTTTAGGAAGAGCCAACGGCTTGTGACCGACTGAGGAGTCGAACGCCTAGAACTCTTGAGAGTTGACTAGGTCTTTGTTATTTTCTTAAAAAAACTTTTATTGATTGTTTGAAATTTATACATAATAGAGTACAGCTCATCCACACTTATTGCGCGAACGGCGTCGAATTCTTGTTTCTTCTCAGATGCATTTTGAAGATGGCTTTTTGCTGGGGACAAGGTCACCGAGATGGAGCCTCCTTGGCTACTCCTTGTCACCTGTGAACATTTTTGTTTTGATGAGGGTGAGCTGTTGCTTCATTGGCTGTCTTTGTTGCCAAACTGAGGAATGTCCGGAATCGGGGGTTGCACTTCCTCTCGAGGGTGAGCTGTTTAGCTTTAGACATTGCTGAGTTGTCGACATATTTGCCATCTCATCAGCCAAGACCTTTCTGAACTTGGGTCTTTACTAAGGTCCTTACAGGTCGATAGTGGACGTGGTGATTTTCAACATATCTTGCTTCACCACCGTTGGTTCTCTGTTATAGCCAGTATTCTGTTGTTTGAGCTTTTGGAAGATGTTGCTCGACAGAGGAGGCCCAGGCAACTTTTGTGATGGGGGCTTCTTGTTGGTGAGAACCCCAGTCACCGAAGCTTTGTTCCCTAGAATTTGATGGGATCATGGATTCCCCTTGAGGATTCTAGGGATAGCAACGACCGGACCATCCTGTGAATGGAGGAGCCTTCTTTTGGGGGGAGAGTGCGAGTCGTATGCTTCGACCACCAGTTCTTCCTTTGACTCTGGCGGTCCTGAGCATCTGTCGGGGGCCAAGGCTGTTAATCTTCCTACAAAGACCAGCTGGTGAGCCCTCGAGTTTTCCCCTCAATTTCACCCTTGGTGAGGAAGGACTCTCCTTTGAAGGCTGTGATGGTCCAAGGATCCTGCTACAGACTTAATCACTGCTCCTTTCTCACGTGAGCCGTCATCGACAAGAGCTTAAGCAATACTGGATCTGATCATAACCCTTGTCGGAGGCGGGGTTCTGTTTTGCAATCCAACTCCAGGCTTCTAGACTGTCCAGGCGGTGGAGTTTTTATTTGTGGCGGCGATAGGAAGCCCACACTTCATTTTCAAGCCAGACAAACACCATAGTGGTGTGTCTTCTTCAGGAGGGCTTTCGGGGTTCCACTTGGCAAATACTCTCCAGAAAGCTGTTGGAGCCTTCGAGGGCTACGCCTATGTTGGCTCCTCATAGCCATAGGCTAATCCTCCTTAGCTTGAATGATGCAATTCCAGGCTTTGTTTAGCTTGAATAGTGCAATTCCAGTGTTCTTTAAGAATGAACAAGATCAGGCGCCTGCTTAGAATTAGACATTTCTTCTCATAGAAGAAAGTAGGCCCCACGATGGGCGCCAAACTGTTGATGTCTGATATCACACAGCCGATGAGAGATTTTTGCCGGCGGATGCAGCTTCGATCCTTACGATGATGACGAAAAGGAAGAGGATGGGAGACGGGGGCGACTCCTCCTCCGACTTTATGCCCGACCTTTAATAGGGGGATCTTGTCCTGTAACATAGGCAAGAAGAACGCTTGCACCTCCTACACAACCAAGAAGAAGAAGAAACCCGTAGGAGGGCGGGGCTCATTTCTCCCATGGTACCTCCGACGGTCAAGTCAGCTGGTGAGCTTGAGTGGGGTTTGAGGGAGAGTTCCTGGGCCATTGAGGTCCTTAGGATACTCTTTAAGAGCTATCAGTTCTTTTTAGCAAAGGTAAATTCAGAGCTTTTATCAAGAAGTAGCAGAAATCAATCCCCCCTCTTTTTACCTCCTTTCCCTTCTTTTATTGTCTCTCGCCTCCCTGAGGTTGACCCTTGGCTTTGAATATGTATAGAAGGTAAATGAAGGGTGAGCAGATAGGCTGCTGAGTCATCATTCTCTTTCCAGATGTCGGCTGGCGATTGGAAGGGGGGTCATTCAAGTACAAGAACGAAATGTCTTCTCAGTATCCTGGATTTGACAGATGAGACAGGACGGAGGATAGGCCGGCTACTCGGTCATCCTTCCTTCTCCAGATATCAGTTGGCGATTGGAAGGGAAGTCATTCGGATACAGGAAAGTATCATAGCGATCTCTGGGAAGTGACTCGTGAGTAGAATAAGCGGCTTATGCACGAGATCTGTCAGAGTGGAGATCTTTATAGGAGTGATCAATACTATAGTGTTGATCGATATCTGAAGGGAGCTTAGCTGGATCTTATCCCCTTAGTAGAGGTGGGTTGATCTGTGAGTCATCATTGTGATTTGCCGACCCGATAGTCGAGTGAGCTTCTGGTCGAGTGGATAGTTGAGATGTCTGCTCGAGGAGTCGTCTTGATTACGAGGGACCGACTGATCCCGTACTTTGAGGTGGTAATGATGACTCTCGGTCAAAAGATAACTCGTCTGCTCGGCTGGCCGATAGACTTGCTCTTGGCTAGGCTTTTGGGCCGCTAAGTTGGTTTGGACCATAGCTCTTTTGGGCCTATGAAAATAATCTCTCGATATCTTTATCTTTAGATGGTGAATTACCATAACAAAAGTAAATGCATTGATGTCCGCTCAGGAAGTAAAGAAGATGGGTATTTCTTGTCTCTATCCAAGAGAATGAGATTCAATCCCGTACCCGGCAAAATTCAATCTAATTAACTTCACACCATTTGACGGGAAGAGCTCGCCTACTCAGCACTTGATTTATTTTAAGTCTCATTTAGGCATGATCTCTGGAAATGAGGCTGTGATGGTCCGGTCATTCGTTGGCACCCTTCGTGGGGCCGCCTTCGATTGGTACTGACATCTCAAGCCTAGGAGCGTCAACTGCTGGGAGTACATGAAAAGTTTGTTCCTCAGTAATTTCTTTGATGATGACAACGAAGTGTCAATCGGAACCCTTCTGGATGAGAAGCAAAAAGACGGAGAGTCAGTCGACAATTTTGTCAAGTGCTTCCGTAACAAGGTAATGAATTGTAGAGATGATACGGGTGTATCTTCTCTTTGGGAACTTAGTGATCCTCATCAGGAGTGTGAGGATAGATGATTCTCATGGTATCTTGAGAATAGAGACGTGGAAGAAGTCGTCGGGGGCGGCAAAGTCGAAGACTGTAGGAAAGTACAGGAAGAAGGCTGCTGGTTCTTCCGCGGTCGACCGCGAATCAGCCACGGTCGACCGTGAACGTGCACACAGCTTAGGAGGA
>NC_033794.1:3667819-3722744 GCF_001876935.1 Asparagus officinalis | reverse complement strand
GCGGTCGCCCGCCGCGGTCGACCGCAAGATCCCGATCGACCGCCACGGTCGACCGCGTCATGACTGTAATCAAAATTGCTCTCGGGTTTTGGTTTGGTCGATCGCGAATCAGCCACGGTCGACCGTGATACTTTCGCAGTCAACCACCATGGTCGACCGCGACACAGTTTTGGGCCTGGGCCTGGTTTCCTGTACTGTTTAGGATTTCTATTTGATATAAATAGAAACATGACTTTCCTAGGAAAAAACAACCAGATTGTAATCAGAAAAGAGATCAGAGAGATTGTTCTTTGATCTAGAGAGATTGTGAGTGAGAGATTTGTAATCTATTAATTCTCATAATCTAGAGAAGGTATTTTCCTTCTCCCAAATCAACTCTTTTGTGTGTTCTTCTGTTATTTTCTTCACAACCAACCCTTGATAATTCCATGATTAAGGGTGCTCACACAGCGACTCGTACCAAGTTGGTATTAGAGCAATTCAGATCCTATGAGGGGGCATCCTGTGTATGGTCCTTACTCGGTCACAGTACAAGAAGCTTGGCGAGATCCTTATTTCATTGGAAGGAGTCTAGAAATTAAGGAAGGAGAAGATGACTGAAGCAGATAATTCAGCAAGACTTGATGCTATGGAGAAGCAGATCGAGACGATCGGGACTACTCTCTCCCAACTCGTAAGTCTCATCAACAGAGGGGACAAAAAGGAGGAATCTTCTTCGAAGGGTAAGAAGAAACTCGTCGAGTCCGATGAAGAGAGCGAGAAATCTGATTCAGATGGGGTGATCGAGATTGTTAAGACCGATGGACATCAAGGGGGTAAGAATAATTATCAGAATTTGAAGATTGACTTCAAGGTTGAGATTCTTGTTTATTATGGGAGTATCAATGTGGAGAAGCTCGATGATTGGATCAAGCGTATGGAGATGTACTTCACTCTCTACGGATATTCATCCAAGGAGAAGATAGTGTTCACAACATTGAAGCTTTCGGGGCACGCGTTGACGTGGTGGAAATCCTATTGCAAACAGGAGAAGAGGGTGGTATCATGGAACAAGTTTAAGGAGCTACTTAGGAAGCAGTTCTATCCAGTGGGGTTCCTTGAGGAGCGTTGGTACAAGTGGTATGGCTTACACCAAAAGTATAATTAGACTGTTCAAGAGTACACGACAAAGTTCCAGCAGCAGGCGATGGTTCTAAACATCGCAACGGACGAGTACTCCATCTTCATGAAGTACATGGCGGGTCTGAATGATTACATATGGAAGGAGATGAAACTATTCTCGGTCGAGATGATCGCAGAGGCCAGCATGAAGGCCATTGCCATTGAGGGCAGATAGAAGAAGGGCAACGAGATGAAGGGAGACTCCAAACCATTGGGGAGCAAGTCGGATGGCTCTCAACCTAAGGACGAGAAGAAGAAGGGTGACTCGGGGAAGGCATGATTGACATGCAATCACTACAAGCAGACAGGGCACGTGGATGATCATTACTGGGATAAGTATCCTCATCTAAAGCCGAAGGGGTTGAAGAAGAAGGAGGAGAAGAAGGCGTACATGATAGCACAGGGTCCGAAGGAGGTTCCCGGGATGACTGAACCCAATAACAGTCTTAACCTTATGGCGAGGAAGCAGGCCACTAAAGAAGACGATGACCGAGGGAGCAGCTTTTTGTTCTGAAGTTGTAGGTCAAGACTAGTTTGGTGTATGCTATTGTAGATACAGGAAGCCAGAAGAATCTGATATCTGAGGCATTAGTACAGAATCTGGGATTGAAGACGGTGAAGCATCCGAAACCCTATCCATTATGGTGGATTCAGAAGGAGGCGGGATTGAGTGTGGTGAACCAGTGTACATTCAGATTTGCACTCCATGAGTCGTATATTAACGAGGTCACATGCGATGTGGTTCCATTGGATGTTTACCAAGTTATTTTGGGCAATCCTTACTTGTGGGATAGATACGCGGTATATGATCGGCGGGCCCAAAAGTATACGTTCACTAAGGATGGTGAGCAATTCATTTTTTGTTCGGCATCTCTTCCACAGGAGACGAGCTTGGTGACAGTGACTCAGGCTAAGAGGTTGGTGAATGCGAGCAGGAAGTTCGTTTTGTTGTTCATTCGGCCTTATGAAGAGCAGCTGAGTAGGATATGCTTGTCCACCTCATTCGGCCTTATGAAGAGCAGCTGAGTAGGATATGCTTGTCCACCTTGAGCAAGCTTCAGGAGGGAGATATTGACATGAAGAGCAGCTGAGTAGGATATGCTTGTCCACCTTGAGCAAGCTTCAGGAGGGAGATATTGACAGGTTGAAGGCTAAGTATGCGGACTTGTTTTCAGAGATCACGGGAGGTGTAGAGCATGAGATTATGTTGACCAGTGAGAGTTCCTTGCCAAACATAGGCCTATACCGCACATCAGTATAGGAGTCCGAGGAGATCAAGAAGCAGGTTCATGAGCTCTTGGAGACGGGAGTGATTGTGCTGAGTTGTTCTCCTTGCGGGTCACCAGTGTTGTTGGTACCCAAAAAGGATGGAGGCTAGCGTATGTGCGTGGATTACCGGGCACTCAACAAGATAACCATAAAGAATCGCTACCCATTACCACGGATCGATGATCTTATGGACCAATTGGAGGGAGCGAGGTTCTTCACGAAGTTGGATCTGAAGTATGGCTATCATCAGGTGAGGATTCGGGAGGACGACACTTGGAAGACGGCGTTCAAGACCAAGCAGGGCCTGTTCGAGTTGTTGGTGATGCCGTTTGGGTTATGCAATACTCCGATGACTTTTATGAGGCTCATGAATGATTTATTGTGACCTTTCATAGAGGATTTTGTGATTGTGTACCTTGATGATATCTTGGTGTATAGCAGGACATAGGAGGAGCATCTTGTTCGTGTGGAGCAGGTGGAGTGTTGCAGGACGGACAGCTGAAGCTCAACGGGAAGAAGTACGAGTTTGGGAAGGACGAGTTGGTGTATCTCAGCTTCATCGTGGGGAAGGGCCAGAGGAGGATAGATCCGGGCAAGGTAGAGGTGATCACAAAGTGGCCGACACCGAAGACAGTGACCGAGGTGAGGAGCTTCATCGGGGCTTGCTAGTATTTGTGCAAGTTCATTTAACATTTTTCGACTTATACAGCACTGTTACATGGCCTCACAAAGGCTAAGGTTCCGTTCGAGTGGGGGAGGACGCATGAGGAGGCTTTTTAGTTGCTAAAGAGGAAGATCTCGGAGGCACCGGTGTTGGCATTGCCGAATTTGCAGCGGATTTTTGAGGTGGAGACCGACGCTTCTAGTTATGCGATGGGCACGGTATTAATTTAGGATGGGAAGCTGGTGGAATACCATTCTAAGATGTTTTTGGGTGCCATTGCGAATTACCTTACCTACGACAAGGAGTTCTATGCACTTTATCAAGCAATTAAGCATTGTAGGGTGTACTTGTTAGGGAAGGAGGTGATTGTACACTCGGATCATAAGCCGTTGGAGTTCTTACATGCTTAGACGAATCTACAGCAGGCACGACACATGAAGTGGATGTCTTATTTGATGGCTTTCAACATCATTATTAGGTATAAGAACGGGGCGACGAACAAGTTGGCCGATATGTTATCTCGTCCGCCGGTAAGGTCTTTATTGGTGGCGACGCGCATTCAGCCCTTGGTTCCATTGGAGTATGTACAGCTGTATGCATCCAGTAGAGACTTCGGTAGTGTGTTCGAGCAAGTGAAGGCTGGTCGAAGGGGGGAGTATGCACTTGGAGAGGATGGCTTGTTGTATCGTGAGACATCACTATGCATTCCGGAGGATGGTTATAGGTTGCAGTTGATTCGGGAAGCACATACCTCGCGTGTGCAAGGGAATTTTGGGATTCAGAAGATGCTTCTCAATCTACGGCGACTTATGTTTTGGCCATGGATGCTTGATGATGTGACCAAGTATGTTGGAGGGTGTAAGTTATGTTGTATTTTGAAGCCTTCTAACGGGAAGAGGGGATTGTACCTACTATTACCGGTTCCTTCCAGGTCGTGGGAGAGCATTTCTATGGATTTTCTAGGAGGGTTGCCGAGTAAAAAGTGTGGGCATGACTATTTGTACATTGTGGTGGACCGGTTCAGTAAGGTGGTGATCTTGATTCCTTGTAAGAAGACCGTGACGGGAGTGGGTGCAGCGTAGTTGTTCTTTGAGCATGTGTGGAAGCACTTTGGGTTGCCGAGTTTAATTATTTTGGATCGGGGCAGTCGGTTTCTCGGACATTTTTGGGATTCTTTGTGGAGTTTGATGGACACTAAATTGAAGAAGAGCATGGCCTTTCATCCACAAACAGACGGGCAAACGGAGGTAGTCAACCGAACTATGTTGCACATGTTGCGGGGGTATAATTCTAGGCATCCCAAGACTTGAGATGAGAGCTTACCATATTTGCAGTTTACTTTTAATCGGGCGATTTATGGATCTTCGGGAAAATCACCGTTTGAGACTTGTTATGGATTCTTACCGTTGAATCTGTTTGATATTGTGTTTTCGGGTGAAGCCACAGCAGACGGCAAGGAGGGGAATGAACGACAACGTGCTCAGCAATTTTTGGAGAAGATCGCGCATATTCATGCCTCGGTTGAAGCACAATTGAAGAAATCACAAGCTAAATACAAGGTGAAACATGATCAACATCGAGTTCCTTGTAATTTTGGTAAAGGTGATATGGTATGGTTGAAGTTGGGTAAGGAACGGTTAAAAGGAGAAGAGAAGAAGTCGAAGCCTATTCGTTATGGTCCGTTTCAGATCCTCGATCAGATTGACGACAATGCTTTCAGACTGGATTTGCCGCCTTACTTAGGCATATATTCGGTGATTATGCCGAGTATTTGAAGTTGTTCGAGCCTCCATTGTTGGATGATGAAGGTGACGATAAGATGATCTTACCGCATGTTGAAGACTTGTGGTTTGATAGAGAGGAGCCGCTGAAAGAATATTATATTTTGGGGCGGAAGATGACCACGATGACGCGGGAGACGAAGGAGTTGTTTCTCATTGGACGTCAAGGTCAGGTTCCTAGCAAGGATAAGTGGCTCAACAGAGAAGGAGGGGTTCACGAATTACGTCAGCTAAATTTCTAACTTGAACGGAACTTCAGGTTCCTAAAGGGATGACCCATGATACGGGTGTATCTTCTCTTCGGGAAGTTAGCGATCCTCATTAGGAGTGTGAGGATAGATGATTCTCATGGTATTTTAAGAATAGAGACGTGGAAGAAGTCGTCGGGGGAGGCAACGTCGAAGACTACAGGAAAGAACAGGAAGAAGGGTGCTGGTTCTTCCGCGGTCGACCGCGAATCAGCCACGGTCGATCGTGAACGTGCACGAAGCTCACGAGGAGCTGAATCTGAAGGTTATCGACCGCAATATCCCGGTCGACCACCATGGTCGACCGCGTCATGACTGTAATCAAAACTGCTCTCGGGTTTTGGTTCGGTCGACCGCGAATCAGCCACGGTCGACCGTGATACTTTCGCGGTCGACCACCACGGTCGACCGCGACACAGTTTTGGGCCTGGGCCTAGTTTCCTGCACTATTTAGAATTTTTATTTTATATAAATAAAAACACGACTTTCCTAGGGGAAAACAACCAGATTGTAATCAGAAAAGAGATCAGAGAGATTGTTCTTTGATCTAGAGAGATTGTGAGAGAGAGAGATTTGTAATCTATTAATTCTCATAATCTAGAGAAGGTATTTTCCTTCGCCCAAATCTACTCTTTTGTGTGTTCTTCTGTTATTTTCTTCGCAACCCACCCTTGATAATTACGTGATCAAGGGTGCTCGCATGGCGACTCGTACCAAAAGATCCTGTCACAGAGGAGTTCATCCTGCAGACATGCCACAACAATCCCTCCATTAATATCCTGGAAGCCCTGGGGGTCGTGCCTTTAGCCACTTGAAAAGAGTTAAAACTACGTGGTGAACAAGCTGAACGTTTTCTTAAAAGAAAGAAAGCTAAGAGAAGCCAATCGACGACACCTGCAACCTCTGTGAACGCTAATCAAACGTCACAACAGCAACCTCAGAGGCAACTAAAGACTCCCGATCCAAAGTCCTCGAAAGAGTATTCTTTCGAAGATGATGAAGTTCCAGCCATCTTGAAATACCTCCACGCCAACGACAAAATCGAGCTACCACCTATTAAAGATCAGAAGGGAACTAAGAGGATTACGGATCTAAACTACTGTGCGTACCACAGAAGGGTTCTTCATCCCACCAAGGTTTAATTTGGCCTCAAAAACAAAATCCAAGCCTTAATTGACTCTGGTGTCATAACGGAAAAACAAGCTAAATAAGGACGTCATGTGACTCCGATGAGTATACGAGTATAAATTTACTTCTCCATATGACTCTGATGAGTACACGAGTATAAACTGCTTCTCCATGTAACTCCGAAGAGTATAAGAGTATAAACTTCTTCTCCCTTTCTTCCGACGGGTATACGAGGTTAAACTACTTCCCTTATTTCTAACAACGGGAAGTTCCTAAAGAATATTACTCTTAATATTCTTAAGGATAACCCAACAATGTGGCTGAATATAATTAGATTCAGATTCGCCAAAGAGCTGGGGGTGGAATACCTTAATTCATTCCAATGGGAAGTTCCTGGAGAATACTACACATGGTATTTTTAAAGATAACCCAAAACCAATTGATTATTTGATAATCACATTTTATTACAATTTTATAACCTCATTATCTATTTTATATGAATAAATATGCCATTAATAATTATTTTTATCTTTAATTGCAGGTTAGTGAAGAATTAAGCCCAAGATCTCTTATCTCAACAAAAAAACCCATGAATTAAATGAAGAACACAAGCAAGAGTCAAAAAGCCTAAGCCCAGAATCAAGCCGAGTAGCCTGTAGAAGCCGGAGAAAATAAAAAAATTAAATATGAAAAAAAAATGTATTCAAGATAGTTGGCCGCAAAGAAACGACGATATCTCCCAATCCGGAAGGCGGATTTTAACATATAGTCTATGAAAATCGCCTATCTCAACGAGACAAAGCCAACCGTGAAGTTAGAATTTTTATTGGAGCATCGATGCCAGCATCGATGCGGGCATCGATGCCTGTATCGATGCGAAGTCATCCAGATTTCATCAACGGCCGAAATTGCATTCTTGGGGCTCAAGTTTGATCCAAGGACTCTCATTCACTGATGTTTACTATAAATAGGGGTTGAGAGTGAGGGGTTAGAGGTGTAAAAATTTTTGTAACTCCTTTTGGAGAGATTTATTTTCTTGCATTTAATTCTTGCAATTTTATTTTGTAATTAGATTTTACAATTTATTTTGTAGTTAGATTTTAATTTCTTACACTATTCACCTTG
The DNA here is from genome assembly GCF_001876935.1 of Asparagus officinalis. NCBI lineage: Eukaryota > Viridiplantae > Streptophyta > Magnoliopsida > Asparagales > Asparagaceae > Asparagus > Asparagus officinalis. The sequence continues at coordinate 3,715,368 of NC_033794.1, read as the reverse complement.
AGGCTAGAACCCTCTTGGGTTTAGTTTTTCTTTTTGTTCATTTTTATTTTTTTTGATTCGCCTTTAGGCTAGAACCCTCTAGGGAATCACCTTTTTTCTAAGAAGTGGATTCAATTCTATATTACTCATATCTTTAATTGAATCAGTTATCTTTACATTCTTGATTTTTATTTGTTCTTGATTTTTCCTTCTTGCCTTGTTGATAACATTTATATTATCACTTCCACTCTCAAATATATTCATTTACACAATCATTTTCATTCTCTCCATCTCTCCACAATCACATTCACTCATCACTCCTATTTGTCACGCACACAACATAAGAACCGATTTTATATTTTCTCCTACAAAACACCTTCCTCGTGGATCGATATCTTTATACTATAACTTGATTAATTGTGCACTTGCAACTTTTTGGTATATGTTTATACCGCATCAAGTTTTTGGCGCCGTTGCCGGGGAAGGTGCTTAAGTAGGTTTTAATTATTTTGGTTCTTTAACTTGTGTGTTTATTGTGAAGGAAACGCTTGGAGCTTGAAGATCGCGGATTGGAGAACTAGGATTTGAAGATTTGCTTTCGGGTAAGTCTTCTTTCTGGTGTTTTTAATTCCACCCTTTTTAGTTAGCTTCACAATTAGAGACAATTAGGATTTAAAAAAAAAGATTTTATTTTTGTTGACCATAATAAAATCCATCTTTCACTTTGACATTTACTAACAAGATAATAAATTCAAGTAATTTCCCCCTTCTCGTTTGTTTGATTGTTAACCCTAATTAAAAAAAAGATTTTTTTTCTTTTCCATCCTTTTTAGTTGCTTTTAATTCATATGGTTGCATTTCATATTGTTAGTAGGAATTCACCAAGTGATTTGAGCATCTTGATTTGGCACACACTTAAAAATATTTTTAAGGGCAAAACCCCGTAATCAAGATAAGATGAGGGATTTCATCACCCTTTCCTTAGCCCAAAAATTACTAATTCCTCACTATACCATCCAAGCCTAATAAAACTCATTAGACGTTGGCCCTAAGGATTCGAGCTCAATAAGGAACAAAGAATTCTTAAGTGAACCGATTTAAGTTTTTTTGGATTAGTTGGTGTCTAAGGCAAGGTTTAGGGGTTGCGTAAAGCGTTCCGTAAGGAACGAGGTACTTAATTGATCTCTGATCACCCTCTAGTACTATCCTTACCGGGCTAACTACCCAGGTAAAACTTTAATCTTTTCACTTTAGGAGTTTTTGGTTAGGAGCTAGTCTAGTTGAGTTAGGCTTAACCCTAGAGTTAAAGTGATTGAAAAGTTATAGATTTTGATTCTTTTTCCATTCTCTCCTCATTAAAAAAAACTAACTTTTAAAACAAAAGTATAAAAAGAAATAGTTGGTGTATGCAACAGTGGATTAGTGATAATACACATCGTTTAATTCGTTTTGAACCAATTATAGAAATCGAGCATCCTAATCCACCCTTTTTCAAGATATGTGCTATCCCATTAGGAATGCAATCCCCTCTTGCATTAGGCTCCCCGAAACAAATGGAATAAATTTTGATCTTAGACCGCATTACATAAACATACTTCCCAAATTCCTTGGAAATGAAACAGAAGATGCATATATTTTTATTTCGGAATTTGAGGAAGTGTGTATTATGATTAAAATGCGAGAATTAACAAAAGATGCGATCAAAGTCAGATTTATTTCATTTGCTCTCAAAGACAAAGCAAAAAAATGGCTGTATAGCTTACCCGTACATTCCATCACTACTTAGGAGGAATTTATCACCGTTTTTCTTAAGAAATTTTTTCCTGTCCATAAAACGGTGAAGCTAAGAAACAGCATCATGAATTTTAAAATTATCTCAGGAGAACCTTTTTGGAAGTATTTTGACCGATTTAAAGATCTTCTCATCCAATGTTCTCATCACGGTTTAGAAAAATGGCGATTTTGCCAAATAATTTATGAGGGATTAGATTACTCTGCAAAAACTTACTTAGAATCAATGTGCCACGGGGATTTCATGAGGAAAAACGCCGACGAAGCTTGGGAATTTCTAGAGAGTCTATCCGAGAAAATAATGCAATGGGAACACTGTGATGACAGGGTTTCATCAGTTCCCCATTTTAAGTCTAGTGGTCTTTCCTTGGAGTCAAACATTGCTTCTGAAGCGAAGATGGCGACAATTCTGCGGAGGTTAAAAGCCTTAGAAATTAAGGAACGAGCTCCAGCTCAAATCAATCATGTTTTTGCCCCAGGATGTTATAATTGTCAGTCTCCTACCCACGTTTCAGAGGAATGCCCTCTCTTAGGAAACAACCATGTATTAGAACAGATGAACGATGCATTCTAGCACCCTAGAAATGATCTATTTTCTCCAACCTATAATCCAGGTTGGAGGAAATCATCCCAACTTTACATGGAATCAAGGAAATTCTCCCGGAACTCAAAACTTCACTCCCGCTTCGACCCAATATTTTCCTAGGGGAAACACAGTTCCCTTCAATTCTCATCCATAATTTCAACAACCCAATCTGCCATATCAAAATCAGTCTTCTCTTCATCAAGCTATAATTCATACTCCTAACAATCCAGATCAGGATAAACGTCTCAATGTCTTGGAAAGGGGTTTGGAAACCATAATTAAGGCCTCCACTCAAACCACAAATATGTTGACTCAAACGTCTAGCACTCTGAATTCCTTCATGCAATCAACTGGACAAATGCTCAACTCCAACACTCAAGCTATAGCTAGATTAGAATCCCAACTTGGTCAACTAGCTAGTGCCGTGAGTGAAAGAGAGAAAAGAAAATTTTCGAGTCAACCCGTGGTCAACCCTAAAGACACATGATGCAGTTCATCCTATGAAGCTCAAGTGAATGCAATCCATTCACTTCAGTCAGGTAGACAGGTCGATAATCAAGTGAGAACTCCTCCAAGTCAAACTTTTGATCTAATACAAATTCCTTCTCCTTCTCCTTCTGATGAATCTATTCAACAACCCCCCCCCCCCCCCTTAGATGACCAAGAACCTGAACCCGAACCTGAGCCCGTTTTTGATAGATTTAGACCAGTTGCTCCCTTTCTAGATAGACTCAGGCCTAGGAAACACTCTCCTCAGGAGGAGAAGATCCTAGAAACATTCAAGCAAGTTAATGTCAATATTCCTCTCTTAGATGTAATTGAACAAATTTATCTTATGCTAAATTTTTAAAAGAATTATGCACAAAGAAGAGGAGAATAAACGTTCCAAAGAAAGTCTTTTTAGCTGCCAATATCAGTGAAATGCAATCAAATCTCCTACCTTTGAAACGTAAAGATCCAGGTTCCCCCATCATTTCATGTATCATTGGTAATACTCACATTAATAAGGCGCTTTTAGACTTAGGGGTCAGTGTCAATTTGCTTCCATATTCAGTCTACCAGCAATTGGGTCTAGGTATACTGAACCCAACCAAATGCACCTTATAATTGGCTGATAGATCTGTTAAGGTCCATATGGTTGAGTTAGAGAATGTTCTGATTAAGGTTAAAAATTTTATTTTTCTAGTAGATTTTGTAGTCTTAGAAACACAACCTGTTTCCAATCCTAAAGGACAGACACCTGTCTGTAAAACCCCGTAAATTTAAATATTTTATGATAAATAATGATAAATATGTTATATGGTGAAAAATAATATATTTTGATGTTTGGATATGATAAGAATTGATTTAAGATCAATTCAATGTATATTTGTGAAAATATGAGTGCAAATGCACAAAATATGCACAAATGCAAAAAGAGTGAAAATCTGGGAATAATGACCAGTTATGAGTTTTTATGTTTTTCACACCTATTCAGTTAGAATTTGGAAAGGTGTAAAAGACCAAAGTTCTAGGTCTCTTCAATAGCTTTCCAACAAGTCTTAGATCACCATATTCCAAGGTCGGATGAGAAAGTTACAGCCATAATACAGAAGGTTATTTTCCTAGTCAGACTAGGTTTCCTGGTTCGGGTCTAACAGGTTTGTTTCGGGTTTGCCTCTATAAATACCTGTATTTTTCACAAAAATTGCTTTCTTTTATCATATCTAAGAACCCTAACAGCCACCAAACCCCCATAAACCCTATTTTGAATTCTTGGCCCTAACAGCCACCAAACCCCCATAAACCCTATTTTGAATTCTTGGAGAAGATTGGAGGCTTTCAAGTTAGGTTTTTGCTGATTTTTTTGGCTTTTGGAGTGGAGATCTCCTTCGACGTTGCTTCTAACAAGTTTTCCTACAACCCCAGGCGAGTATCATCTCTACTAATCCCCCTCCCAATTTTTAAAATATTTTTGAAGAGTTTTTAATGAGTTTTATAGAGCCTAATCAATTAATGTGTGTATAAAAATTGGATCTTTTGTATATATGTATAAAGACTAGGTCTTTTCATGTTAAAGAGATTAAGCACGAATTTACAGAAGTATTTTAAAATCTAAAAATAATTTAAAACATTGTTTATCTGAATTTTGATATCTTATTCTTCATTTTAAAGTTTCGTGCATGATTGAAGGTTTACATATGATTTCTTGTGCAAATAATCATGCTTGTTATGGTCTGCTGGAAATCTGCTGCACATATATACTATTGAACTAGAAATTTGAAATAACAAATGAAATCCAAATTGAACCAAACTAATGTCAATTGAAAGATATGTGAATCTAGTTTTCAAAACAGAAAACCATACCTAAAGATAGTTTTCCTAGAGAAAGATATGCTCAATTTACTGATGATATATGCTGCAGAAAATCTGCTGCACATATAAAATGTTTAACTAGAAATTAGAAATATCATATAAACTCCAAACTGAACCAAATCAGTGTCAAATGCTATCTATGTGAGTCTAGTATCCAAAACAAAAAACTATTCTTAAAAAGAGTTTGTTCAGAGAAAGATATTCTCAATTTACTAATAATATATTCTGCAGAAAACTGCAGATGTACTGATTTGAAATAAATTGATATATTACGTAAAGGTTTCTTGAGTTTCGCTCTTGTTTGTTATTTTTGAGAGAGTTTCTCGATCTTGTACTATTATATTATAATGATTAAGAGTTGTTTAGTACCTGGGATGATGGTGAACTTCAGATGTGGACATGCACACCAAGATTTGTGCATGTATGCTATATTGTGTTAGATTGGCACACTTTTGACACGAATTAAATTGATAAACACATATGAATAATGATGTTCTATACGTATCCGGAAATAGGAAGACGAAACCTATTTGGCGCAGAATGATTGAGTAAGAGTATTACAATAGTATCGTTATTACATGTATCCGGAATAGGAAAATAATAAACCCTATTGCCGCATAACGATTGAGTAAGAGTATTACAACAGTATCATTATTATATGTATCCAGAATAGGAAAATAATAAACCCTATTGCTGCAGAACGATTTAGTAACGAGCATTACAAAAGTATTGCTATAGTACAAGATGATGCACACATAAATAATTGATCAGTTGTAAGTTTTACTTCCCAGATAGATTGCTCGCGAGTAGGGTATTTCCTTTGAGAATTTGATACACCCGTTATGGACGGCAGATATATTTGTTTTAGCTTAGTTGGTATCCTCTTATATTAGAGCAGGTCACTCGGACGTAATTCGAGATGAGATGATTATTCTTTATGTTGGAGATTGGAGTATTTACCATTGATTATTTGTTTTTCATTCATAGAAAGTTATATGAATGATTTGATATATGTATGTACTGACTCTATTTTCTTATATACTCCTACCTCTTCCCCTGGGAGAGGTAGTGATGATCTCGCTAGCGCTTTGACGCTCGTTGTTTTCCTCCTTTTCAGGCAGCAACTCTGGCGCACGGAGAGTCGCAGGTTGATGGGACTTCTTAGTTGTCCATTTAGTTACTTATCATATTTTGTAGTTATTGCAGAACTCCACATGTAGTTGATAAATTTTAGAATCTAGATTGGTATTTTGTTTCATAGAGTTGAGAGCTATTGTGAGACTTTGTTTATGTGACTCATTGTATTTGAGATTCAGTTCAGACTCAGAGATATGTCTATTTATTCCAGTTGGGTTCATTATTGATTTTTCTTATGCTAATTCTGTGTATATCCAGTGTTATCCTATTTCTATTTTTACCTGTTTGTATCTTCACCTATTTATTGTTTCCACTAGAGAGATAGTGATTATGATGGTGAAACTTATCATAGCATGGTGGTTGGTGCTTGGTAGGTTTGACAATCCAGGTTTCACCTGGGACTGTAGCATTGTGTGAACCCTGAGGCATCACAGTTGGTATCAGAGCTCTAGTTCCAGCATCCTTAGGATCATTCCTGTGTCAAATTGTGCACATAACTCTTTGTATATCTATCTTGCAAGAATATATTTGTTAATTAGTTTTAATTGGCATAAAATCGAATTAAATTAGCATAAGACCCTAATCACCCCCCCTCTAGGGTCTAACAATTGGTATCAGAGCTTTGTGCTCTTTGTATGTGCGTATATCTTAAAATTTCAAAAAAAAAATTATGACAATTATTTTATGTTGATTTAAAGTATTTGTATGAATACTATATGTTATGAATATGTATTGTGATACGTTATATATATGTATATATGTTTGCGATCTCACTTACTATGATCATAAGCTCTCCTCTCGATATTATAAATGTTGGAACGAGGATGCAGTCGAGATAAAACTCATACCCGGAAAGCTGGGCAAGCAGAGTCCGAGCCGCAGCAGGCTCCACAGTATTTGATCAACTTTATGGTACCGTTTGCAGAAACAGAGACTAGCAACACTTAAGGAGGGAGTAGCGAGCCACATTATATTTTCTGGAGTTCCACCACCCATTGTACTAATTATGCCAATTGAAGAGGTAATACTAATGATTACATTATCACAACCATTTGTTGATAGAGATACAGAGCAGGAGGCTTGGCTCTGTAAGAATAAGAAAGATGTAGGACACTAAGAACAACATAGTGCAGGGCACATTGGATTCATATGCAGCTTATAAATAAAAAGGAATATGTGAAAATTCCTTAACGTAGACTCAGTATCAAACCAGAGGTTAAATATATTCAGCACAGAGGATATCACCGGAGAATAGCAGCAAAGAATAGCTACGATTTTAGATTTTCGTCGGGACAGTGAATATCACTTATTTGGGAAAATTTTGTTTACTTTTTCGACAAGCAGTTAGAGCTAGTTTGCTTAAAATAGTGAGATATGCCTATAGTTAATTACGAAATCAAGACTAGCATGATGGCAATGTCAAGGGCAAGAGGCCTATTATGGGATCTAGAGGACCCCAACAGCGGGGTAAGGATTTTTACTATCAGTAATAAAGACATTACAAGAAGATAGTAAACATGATTTGATAACACCGCAGCAGCGCATGATTTGGGACACATGATACAATTATAACAAGATCGGACATAGAGCAAAGAATTATCGCAGTACACCAGCAGGAGACTAGCATGATAGAGATCAGGGTCAATAATCTTAGGGTAGCAGTTACGGCCACTATCGGAGGATAGATGTGCTATTGGTTATTCCGAGGATTTAGGGGCCTATAGGCCAGAATTGCGCTATTCAGAGTATTCATCAGTGCCAGATGGACCCATGTGTTTCACCGCCAGCAGCGTAGCAGGCGTCGGCCACCAGCATAGTTTATGTAGTCGCGCCACGTGATCATAGTGTGAGCAGAGTTTTCATAGTAAATTCTTATCCAGCTCGAATCTTGTTGATTCAGAAGCTTCGCATTTTTTTTATCTATCATGATGTCATATTTAGACATCAGCTTGTAGCACAACGTTTCGGTGTTCCATTATCAGTTTCTACTCTTTTAGGGAAGGTGTCTCTATTAGAGAGTATATGTAGGAGATGTGTCATCAGTATAGATGAGTTTGAGTTCATCTTTGTCATGGTCGTGTTGTGGATGTCGAACTTCGACGTCATTTTTAGTATGAAATGGTTATCATCCTACAATATCAGTATCGACTGTTTTGCTAAAACAGTACGCTTGTGAGCATTCGTTAGGATTGTATAGATAGTAGCAACCTCATAGGGTAACCAAAATGCGGAGTCATTTCTGGCATACATCGAAGAGGTGATGATACGGGATCGGGGTGCAGTTTTGAGCGAGACCGGAGTTATCTCAGTATATCAGGATGTCTTTCAGGACATACCTATGTTTTCTCCAGTGAGAGAGGTTGTTTCCCTGCATTGAGTTGTAGCAGGCGCCGTACCGATTTTTCGAGCACCCTATCATATCTTATGGTACCCGCTGAGAGGAGGGAGCTACAGACTCAGGTAGATGAGTTGTTAACTCAGGGTTTTATTTGTCAGAGTCATTTTCATGGGAGCACAGGTCTTCTTCGTGGGGAAGAAGGACTATAGCATGCGATTGTGTTTTGATTATCGTGAGTTGAACAAGGTTATTTTCCAGATCACGGATCCACTATCGAGGATTTATGACTTGTTTGCCTAGCTGCGGGGAGCGCAGCATTTCTCGAAGATTGATCTTCATTCTAGTTATTTCTAGTTGCGATTGCGGTAAATGGATGTTTCCAAAACCACATTTTCTGACTCGATATGGGTCTTTTGAGGTCTTGTCATGCCATTTGGGTTGATTAATGCACCCGCGGTATTCATGGATTTGATGAACCGGGTTTTTTATCCATGTTAGGACCAGTTCGTAGTCATTTTATTAACGACATCATTATCTTTTCGAGATCGGAGACAGAGCGCGAGCAACATCCTCTATTGGCATTGCGGGGATAGCGGACAATCGAGATTAGAGGCATCAGTGATACACCGAGTTCAGCAAATACGAGTTTTGGCTATAAGAGATTAGATTTTTAGGCCACGTCATTAGCAGGTGGGGCATAACAGTGGATCCAGCCATTGTTGAGGCTGTACTTGATTGGGAGCCACTAAGAACCATTACAGGGGTTCGTAGTTTTAGAATGGTATGAGAGAAAGTTCATTCAGGACTTTTTGAAGACCGTGATACGACTTACACACCTTACAAAGAAGGGTGTATAGTTTGCTTTGGGCACGGGGTGCCAGGAAGCCTTTAAGACTATTAAGGCTAGATAGACTATAATAACAATTTTGACTGTTCTAAACAGTGATACGACATTTTTCATTTACGTGGACACATTATTAGTAGGACTACGAGGTCTTTTAATGCAGACCCGGAGGGTATGGCTTATTTCACGACAGTTTAGGCGCATCGTAACAGATATACAGTACATCCATGCACAAGAAAAATGTACAAGGATCTGAAGAGGCATTTTTGGTAGAGTGGTATGCGCAGAGGGATTGCAGATTATGTGGCTAAGTGTTATACCTGCTAACAAATTAAGGCAGAACATCAGAGACATGCAGGAATCCTACAGCTTTTACCCATTCCTGAGTGGAAGTGGGCAGATATTTCCATGGATTTCATAGTGGGATTGCCTAAGTCATAGAAAGGAAATGATTCTATTTGGGTTATAGTAGACAAATTGACTAAGTCTACACATTTCTTACCAGTGAGGACGACTTATACGGCAGATATGTATGCGAGGATCTTCGTTCGGGAGATTGTTAGATTGCATGGAGTTTCGGAGACGATTGTATCAGATCAGGGCTCAGGCTTCACATCTTATTTTTGGAGGAGTTTCCAGGATGCTTTTGGCAGTCAGTTGTTATTTAACAGCGTTTTTCACCCCCAGACAGATGGTCAGACCGAGAGGGTGAATCAGATCTTAGAGGACATGCTGAGAGCATGCATTATGGATTTTCAGGGAAGCTTGGAGGATCACATCCCACTGATTGAATTTGCATATAATAATAGTTATCAAGCTACCATCAGGATGGCACCGTATGAAGCTTTGTACGGGAAACCTTGCAGATCACCTATATGTTGGGCAGAGCCAGAGGATAGTTTATTGATTGGTCCAGAGTTAGTTAGACAGACCACAGAGAAGGTGGCATTGATTCGAGAGCGCATTCTTACGGCGCAGAGTCGGCAAAAGAGCTATGCAAATCAGAGGAGACGACCTTTAGAGTTCCAGGTCAGAGACTCAGTTATATTGAAAGTATCACCGATGAAGGGCGTTCAGCGATTCGGTAGACGAGGGAAGCTTGCCCCGGGATATGTTAGTCATTTCAGGATCATCGAGCGCATTGGAGCTGTTTCTTACAGGTTAGATCTTCCAGCATCGATGTCAAGTGTACACGATGTCTTTCATGTTTCGATGCTTAAGAAGCATCTGCGGGATGATGAGCAACAGAGAGTGATTGATTCACCATAGATTGAGATTCAGGATGACTTGACTATCGTAGAGATTTCGATATGCATACTTGCTAGAGAGGATAAAAAGCTTAGGAATAAAGTCATTCCATTAGTGAAAGTTCAGTGGAACCGGCAAGGAGCCGAAGAGATTTTTTGGACTACCCGCACCTGTTTGGACAGGTATGATGTTGATAAATTCTTATGCTTATGTGCTTTGATAGTAGTCTTTATCTATGTTGTTTAGTCACATTTATATTTATCTTTAACACTAGAATGGAGATATTGTCACCTGATCCTTAATCATTTGAAACATATGGTATATACATGAGGGTTTCCTTGTTTGGATTATTTCGCTCGACGTACAAATTTCGTTTAATTAGAGATTTAGGGGAGAAGGTTTGCATTCTAGGTTGTTAACTTTAAATATCATTGTACTAATACTATGAGATGGGTACAGAAAAAATTCTTAATATAAATTACACATTCTTATTGTGTTTTCCCAATTTTTAAGCTTTGAGATGCGATTGTGGAATTTCGGTGACGAAATTCTTTTAAGGGAGAAAGAATGTAAAACCCCGTAAATTTGAATATTTTATGATAAATAATGATAAATATGTTATATGGTGAAAAACAATATATTTTGATGTTTGGATATGATAAGAATTGATTTGAGATCAATTCAATGTATATTTGTGAAAATATGAGTGCAAATGCACAAAATATGCACAAAGGCCAAAAGAGTGAAAATCTGGGAATAATGACCAGTTATGAGTTTTTATGTTTTTCACATCGATATAGTTAGAATTTGGAAAAGTGTAAACTCACAAAGTTGTAGGTCTCTTCAACATCTTTCCAACAAGTCTTAGATCACCTTATTCCGAGGTCGGATTAGAAAGTTACAGCTAAAATACAGAAGGTTATTTTTCTAGTCAGACTAGGTTTCCTGGTTCGGGTCTAACAGGTTTGTTTCGGGTTTGCCTCTATAAATACCTATATTTTTTACAAAAATTCCTTTCTTTTATCATATCTAAGAACTCTAACAGCCACCAAACCCCCATAAACCCTATTTTGAATTCTTGGAGAAGATTGGAGGCTTTCAAGTTTGGTTTTTGTTGATTTTTTTGGCTTTTGGAGTGAAGATCTCCTTCGACGTTGCTTCTAACAAGTTTTCCTACATCCCCAGGCGAGTATCATCTCTACTAATCCCCCTCCCAATTTTTAAAATATTTTTGAAGAGTTTTTAATGAGTTTTATAGAGCCTAATCAATTAATTTGTGTATAAAAATTGGATCTTTTGTATATATGTATAAAGACTAGGTCTTTTCATGTTAAAGAGATTAAGCACTAAAAATAATTTAAACATTGTTTATCTGAATTTAGATGTCTTATTCTTCGTTTTAAAGTTTCGTGCATGATTGAAGGTTTACATATGATTTCTTGTGTAAATAATCATGCTTGTTATGTTCTGCTGAAAATCTGCTGCACATATATACTATTGAACTAGAAATTTGAAATAACAAATAAAATCCAAATTGAACCAAACTAATACCAATTGAAAGATATGTGAATATAGTTTTCAAAACAGAAAACCATACCTAAAGATAGTTTTCCTAGAGAAAGATATGCTCAATTTACTGATGATATATGCTGCAGAAAATCTGCTGCACATATAAAATGTTTAACTGAAAATTAGAAATATCATATGAACTCCAAACTGAACCAAATCAGTGTTAAATGATAACTATGTGAGTCTAGTTTTCAAAAAGAAAAACTATTCTTAAAAAGAGTTTGTCCAGAGAAAGATATTCTCAATTTACTAATAATATGTTCTGCAGAAAACTACAGATGTGCTGATTTAAAATAAATTGATATATTACGTAAAGGTTTCTTGAGTTTCGCTCTTGTTTGTTATTTTTGAGAGAGTTTTTCGATCTTGTACTGTTATATTATAATGATTAAGAGTTTTTTAGTACCTGGGATGATGGTGAACTTCAGATGTGGACACGCACACCAAGATTTGTGCATGTATGCTATATTGTGTTAGATTGGCAAACTTTTAACACGAGTTAAATTGATAAACACATATGAATAATGATGTTCTATACGTATCCGGAAATAGGAAGATGAAACCTATTTGCCGCAGAACGATTGAGTAAGAGTATTACAATAGTATCGTTATTACATGTATCCGGAATAGGAAAATAATAAACCCTATTGCCGCAGAACGATTGAGTAAGAGTATTATAATAGTATCGTTATTATATGTATCCAGAATAGGAAAATAATAAACCCTATTGTCGGAGAACGATTGAGTAAGAGTATTACAATAGTATCGTTATTATATGTATCCGGAATAGGAAAATAATAAACCCTATTACCACAGAGCGATTGAGTAATGAGCATTACAAAAGTATCGCTATAGTACAAGATGATGAACACATAAATAATTGATCAGTTGTAAGTTTTACTTCCCAGATAGATTGCCCGCGAGTAGGGTATTTCCTCTTTGAGATTTTGATACACCCGTTATGGATGGCAGATATATTTATTTTAGCTTAGTTGGTATCCTCTTATATTAGAGCAGGTCACTCGGAAGTAATTCGAGATGAGATGATTATTCTTTATGTTGGAGATTGGAGTATTTATCATTGATTATTTGTTTTTCATTCATAGAGAGTTATATGAATGATTTGATATATGTATGTACTGACTCTATTTTCTTATATACTCCTACCTCTTCCCCTAGGGAGAGGTAGTGATGATCTCACTAGCGCTTTGACGCTCGTTGTTTTCCCCTCTTTCAGGCAGCGAGTCTGGCGCACGGAGAGTCGCAGATTGATGGGACTTCTTAGTTGTCCATTTAGTTACTTATCATATTTTGTAGTTATTGCAGAACTCCACATGTAGTTGATAAATTTCAGAATCTAGATTCGTATTTTGTTTCATAGAGTTGAGAGCTATTGTGAGACTTTGTTTATGTGACTCATTGTATTTGAGATTCAGTTCAGACTCAGAGATATGTTTATTTTATTCCAGTTGGGTTCATTATTGATTTTTCTTATGCTTCTTCTGTGTATATCCAGTGTTGTCCTATTTCTATTTTTACCTGTCTGTACCTTCACCTATTTATTGTTTCCACTAGAGAGATAGTGATTGTGATGGTGAAACTTGTCATAGCATGGTGGTTGGTACTTGGCAGGTTTGACAATCCGGGTTTTACCTGGGACTGCAGCCTTGTGTGAACCCTGGGGCGTCACACTGTCATCTTAGGACGATCTTTCTTAGCCACTTCTAATGCTCTCATCAACTGTAGAACTGGTCAAATGAAGCTGTCCTTTGGGAATTTGACTGCGGATCTTAACATTTTTAATCCAGGGGACCAGTTGAATAATCAGCCTCTAGAAATAAATTACATTCAGGAAAGATCAGAAGAAGAGTCTAATTTGAGTTTTGAGGAAATTTTTGATGAATAGTTAGAGTTTTTAGAAGAAGCAAATCAGGTCCTTGAGAATAATGAAACTGTGTTAAACATTTGCTGCTTTGAATTAAATTTTGAAAAACTCTTTCTTGATGAACTTAGATTCTTGGAGAATAATCAACAACCAAATTTTCAGAACTCTACAGAAGAATTGGTTGTTAGAAAACAAAACTTCACAGTACAAGAGTCTGAGTTCATTAAGAAATACAAACTGCATGACACCAATAATACCTACCTTACTTTGTTGCAAGAATTATTGAACACCCCGAAATGCTTGGAATTTCACATTATTGATTATATCATTCTGAATTTATTTAAAATCCGGGGAAGAATTTTCAACAATAAGGCAGGATTCAATGTAGAATACGAACTCTTCGTGTTGAACACTTCATTCTACATTATTTGTTTTGTTTATTTCAGAATAATAAAAAGAATTTATTCTTCTCTCATTTGAGAGTTTCTTATTTAGTTGTAAAAAAAAGAAAAAAAAAAGAAAAAAAAGAGAGGAAAAAAACAGAAAAAAAAGAAAAAAAAAGAAGAGAATAATAAATTTTTAATTCTATCCTCCTCAGACCAAAGGTAATTACAGATTTTTATCAGCTGACCAAATATAAGTACTTCACTTCTTATCTGCTTTACTTTGTGCATCATAGAGTTTGCATTGAGGACAAAGCAAAATTTAGGTGTGGGGGTGGGAATTAGTTATTTTTTTCTCTTTATTTTATATTTTTAGTGCATTTTTGTCATTTTTTCCTTTTCATTAAAAAAATTATAAAAATATCGTCACTTGCCAAATTGATAGAGTTATGTAATAATTGATTTATTTGATAAATTTTAAATTTTCTAATCTCTAGTTTGTTATTTACTCAAGTTTATCTTTTATGATAACTCTAAATAAATTTCTTAAGAAATAATTTTCAAAGTAGTATACTTCACTTAAGCCTTAACTTAGATTTTTATTTAAAATAATGGAATTTATGCATGCTTAGCTTAGAGTTAAAAATAATTTTTTTAAGTGTCTTAACTTACATATTTTTCAGAATATATATACATATACATATAAAAAAAAACTACAAAAGAAGAGTGCGAAAAATGGGCACCAAAAGAAAAAGAAAAAAAAATCTTAAATTCAAGGTGATTCTATCATATAAAGCCTAAGTTGACCGAGTAATTAAGCTCAAGGAGTATTTCCATACTTAATGACCTAAGCTCAATTGGGTTGGGATCCATTGGCCTAAAACTCGTTAAATGGTCGCTTAGAAAGCCCGTTAAAGTAAAAAAAATCACCAAGGAAGAAAGAGTTAAAAAATAATAATAATATAAAAATATAAAAAAAATACTAATAAATGTTTTAGTTATATTTGTATATATGGTCTTCAAAAATATTTTAGATCAAGCAACTTGAATATTATTTTTAAACAAAGAGTTAGCATGTTCTTTTCAAAACTTTTAAATTAAATTTCTAAGTTTGGCTTGGTTTTGTATTGCTATAATGAGAAGATTTTCTAGGAAATTTACCTTCAAGTTATTTATAAAAACGTTTTCTTGAGTGATAACTAGCTTTAATTAGATTGTCTAAAGATATCAAGTAAATTTAGTTATTTATTGACTTCTTTAATTTGGCAAGTAGACCGAATTTTGTGGGTATATTTACTGTAAACCCTCACGAGACTACAACTCGTCCACTAGGGTAACCTAGGGGTTTAAAGGCTTGTTGTATGCGCTAAATACAACCGCGATTCCTGCGAAAGTGAGTTAGGTTTTCTTTTTTTTTTCTTTGCTAGAGGACTAGCAAAAGTTTAGGTGTGGGGGTATTAATGCGGCATAAACATGTACCAAAAAGGTTGCAAGTGCACAACCGTGTCAAGTTATAGTATTTAAGATATCGATCCCACGAGGAAGGTGTTTTGTAGGAGAAAATATGAAATCGGTTCTTATGTTGTGTGCGTGACAAGTAGGAGTGATAAGTGAATGTGTGTGGACAAGAAAATAAAATCTAATTACAAGCATGAAAATAAATCTAAACTAATAAGCAATAAAAGAGGAATAAGAAAAACAAACCTTCAAATTAATCTCCATCTTCATCTTCATCTTCATCATCCAACAAAGAGAAGAAGAGAAAATTTTAAAGTGGTGAAAAAATTATTTTATTAATTGTAACAAAAAGTTATAAATTTGGAAGGCCTTCTCAATTAAGAGTAGCCCTCCTCTCCAAAAGGAGTTACAAAAATTTTCACACCCTCAACCCCTCACTCTCTACCCCTATTTATAGTAAACAACAATGAATGAGAGCCCTTGGATGAAGACTTAAGCCCTAAGGAATCATTTTTAGCCTTTGAGCTTTTGGGCTTGAATTCTTGGGCCTTTTGCTTGTTTTCTTCATTAATTCAAAGGGCTTTTGCTGAAAAAAGAGATCTTGAGCTTTATTCTTCATTAACCTTCAAATTCTTCCCATAATTACTTCTCCAGTAGAGAAATTCAGATCGTGCTTCTTTGTATGAATATTTGTCCATGATAAGTTCCGATTTCAGAGATGTCATAAATACAAAAGTTATAGATCTCGTTCTTAGCTTTCCAGAGAATATTTATTCAGCCAATTCCGAGTTGATACGAGAGAGATATAGCCAAATACTAAACATTACCGAGATATCCAGATTGCATGATTTGTTTCTTTTTTCACAAAACTTCTTCATTTGTTCCTTGATGGTATATTTATTTTTCTTGGGCTTTTAGGCTTGGACTTTTGGACATTTTCTTGACATTTTGGGCTTCAATGCTTCATTTAATATTGAAAGAAATTATTTAGCTTCTTCTTCATTTAATCAATGGGTTTTTGTTGAGAGATGAGAGTTTGAGATTTATTCTTCATTAACCTGCAATTAAAAGATAAAACCAATTATTAGTGGTATATTTATTCATAAAAAAATAGATAATGAGGGTATAAAATTATAATAAAATATGATTATCAAATACCCCCACACCTAAACTTTTGCTAGTCCTCTAGCAAAGAAACAAAAAGAAAATTCTAACTCATTTTCGCAGAAATCGCGGTTGTATTTAGCGTATACAACAAGCCTTTAAACCCCCTAGGTTACCCTAGTAGACGAGTTATAGTCTCGTGAGGGTTTGCAGTGAATATACCCATAAAATTCGGTCAACTTGCCAAATTAAAGAAGTCAGTAAATAACTAAATTCACTTGATAATTTTTAGATAATCTAATTGGAGCCAGTTATCACTCAAGAAAACATTTTTATATATAACTCTAAGGTATATTTTCAATAAAATCTTCTCATTGTAGCAATACAAAACCAAGCCAAACTTAGAAATTTAATTTAAAAGTTTTGAAAAGAACATGCTAACTTTTTGTTTTAATTAATTTTCAAGTTGCTTGATTTAAAATATTTTCTAAGACCATATATACAATTATAAAATATTTATTATTATTTTTTTAACTCTTTCTTCTTTGGTGATTTTTTTCTACTTTAACGGGCTTTCTAAGTGACCATTTAACGAGTTTTGGGCCAATGGATCCCAACCCAAATGGGCTTAGGTCATTAAGTATGAAAATACTCCTTGGGCTTAATTACTCGATCAGCTTAGGCTTTATAAGATAGAATCACCTTGAATTAAAGAGTTTTTTTTTTCTTTTTGGTGCCCATTTTTCGCACTCTTCTTTTGTTTTTTTTTTTTTGGTGCCCATTTTTCGCACTCTTCTTTTTCTTTTTTTTTTCTTTTTTTTGTATTTATATTTTGAAAATATGTAAATCAAGACACTTTGAAAAAATTATTTTCAACTCTAAGTTAAGCATGCAAAAATTTCATTATTTTAAATAAAAGTCCAAGTTAATGCTTAAGTAAAGTATACTACTTTGAAAATCATTTCTTAAGAAATTTATTTAGAGTTGTCATAAAAGGTGAACTTAAGTAAATAACTAACTAGGGATTAGAAAATTTCAAATTTATCAAATAAATCAATTATTACATAACTCCATCAATTTGGCAAGTGACGATATTTTTATATTTTTTTAAAGAAAAAGGAGGAAAAAACAAAAATGTAACTAAAAATATAAAATAAAGAGAAAAAAATAACTAATTCCCACCCCCACACCTAAATTTTGCATTGTCCTCAATGCAAACTCTATGATGCATAAAGTAAAGTAGATAAGAAGTGAAGCACTTACATTTGGTCCGCTGATAAAAATCTGCAATTACCTTTGGTCTGAGGAGGAGGAAATCAAACATTTATTCTTCTTTCTTTTTTTTTTTTCTTTTCTCTTTTTTTTCTTTTCTTTTTTCTTTTCTCTTTTTTTTTCTCATTTTTTTATCTTCAACTACCTTTGGTCTAAGGAGGGTAGAATCAAAAATTTATTATTCTCTTTTTTTCTTTTTTTTATAACTGAACAAGAAACTCTCAAATGAGAGAAGAATAAATTCTTTTTATTATTCTGAAGTAAATAAAATAAACAATGTAGAATGAAATATTCAACATGAAGAGTTCCTGTTCTACATTGAATCCTACCTTACTGTTGAAAATTCTTCCCCGGATTTTAAACAAATTCAGAATGATATAATCAATAATGTGAATTTTTAAGCATTTCGGGGTGTTCAATAATTCTTGCAACAAGGTAAGGTAGGTATTATTGGTGTCATGCATTTTGCATTTCTTAATGAACTTAGACTCTTGTACTGTGAAGTTTTGTTTTCTAACAACCAATTCTTCTGTGAAGTTCTGAAAATTTGGTTGTTGATTATTCTCCAAGAATCTAAGTTCATCAAGAAAGAGTTCTTCAAAATTTAATTCAAAGCAGCACATGTTTAACACAGTTTTATTATTCTCAAGGACCTGATCTGCTTCTTCTAAAAACTCTAACTCTTCATCAAAAATTTCCTCAAAACTTAAATCACACTCTTCTTCTTCTTCTTCTTCTTCTGATCTTTCCTGAATGTAGTTTATTTCTAGAGGCTGATTATTTGGTTGGTCCCCTGGATTAAAAATGTTGAGATCAGCAGTCAAATTCCCAAAGGACAGCTTCATTTGACCAGTTCTACAGTTGATGAGAGCATTAGAAGTGGCTAAGAACGGTCGTCCTAAGATGACAGGTGTCTGTCCTTTGGGATTGGAAACAGGCTGTGTTTCCAAGACTACAAAATCTACTGGAAAAATAAAATCTCCAACCTTAATCAGAACATCCTCTAACTCACCCATAGGGACCTTGACAGATCTATCAGCCAACTGTAAGGTGCATTTGGTTGGGTTCAGTACACCTAGACCCAATTGCTGATAGACTGAATATGGAAGCAAATTGACACTGGCCCCTAAGTCTAAAAGCGCCTTATCAATGTGAGTATTACCAATGATACATGAAATGATGGGGGAACCTGGATCTTTACGTTTCAAAGGTATGGGATTTGATAGCATTTCACTGATATTGGCGGCTAAAAAGACTTTCTTTGGAACATTTATTCGCCTCTTCTTAGTGCACAATTCTTTTAAAAATTTAGCATAAGATGGAATTTGTTCAATTACATCTAAGAGAGGAATGTTGACCTTAACCTGCTTGAATGTTTCTAGGATCTTCTCCTCCTGAGGAGAGTGTTTCCTAGACCTGAGTCTATCTGGAAAGGGAGCAACCGGTCTAAATCTATCAAAAGCAGGCTCAGGTTCGGGTTCAGGTTCTTGGTCATCTGTAGGGAGTGATTGTTGAATAGATTCATCAGAAGGAGAAGGAGAAGGAATTTGTACAGGATCAAGAGTTTGACTTGGAGGAGTTCTCACTTGATTATCGACCTGTCTACCAGACCGAAGTGAATGGATTGCATTCACTTGAGCTTCATAGGATGAACTGCATCCTGTGTTATTAGGGTTGACCACGGGTTGACTCGGAAATTTTCCTTTCTCTCTTTCACTCACGGCACTAGCTAGTTGACCAAGTTGGGATTCTAATCTAGCTATAGCTTGAGTGTTGGAGTTGAGCATTTGTCCGGTTGATTGCATGAAGGAATTCAGCGTGCTAGACGTTTGAGTCAACATATTCGTGGTTTGAGTAGAGGCCTTAATTATGGTTTCCAAACCCCTTTCCAAGACATTGAGACGTTTATCCTGATCTGGATTGTGATGAGTCTGAATTACAGCTTGATGAAGAGGAGACTGATTTTTATACGGCAGATTGGGTTGTTGAAATTCTGGTTGAGAATTGAAAGAAACTGTGTTTCCCCTAGGAAAATGTTGGGTCGAAGCGGGAGTGAAGTTTTGAGTTCCGGGAGAATTTCCTTGATTCTATGCAAAGTTGGGATGATTTCTCCAACCTGGATTATAGGTTGGAGAAAATGGATCATTTCTAGGGTGCTGGAATGCAGCGTTCATCTGTTCTATTGCGTTGTTATTTCCTAGGAGAGGGCATTCCTCTGAAACGTGGGTAGGAGACTGACAATTATGACATCCTGGGAAAGAAACATGATTGAGTTGAGCTGGAGCTCGTTCCTTAATTTCTAAGGCTTCTAACCTCCGCAGAATTGTCGTCATCTTCGCTTCAGAAGCAATGTTTGACTCCAAGGAGAGACCACTAGACCTAGAATGGGGAACTGATGAAACCCTGTCATCACAGTGTTCCCATTGCATTGTTTTTTCAGAAAGACTCTCTAAAAACTCCCACGCTTTATCAGCATTTTTCCTCATGAAATCCCCGTGGCACATTGATTCTAAGGAAGTTTTTGCAGAATAATCTAATCCCTCATAAATTATTTGGCACAATCGCCATTTTTCTAAACCGTGATGAGGACATTGGATGAGAAGATCTTTAAATCGGTCAAAATACTTCCAAAAAGGTTCTCCCAGGATAATTTTAAAGTTTTGAATGCTGTTCCTAAGCTTTATCGTTTTATGAATAGGGAAAAATTTCTTAAGAAAAACGGTGACAAATTCATCCCAAGTTGAGATGGAATTTGTGGGTAAGCTGTACAGCCATTTTTTAGCTTTATCCTTAAGAGCAAATGGAATAAATCTAAGCTTAACCGCATCTTCATTTAATTCTCTCATTTTAATCATAATACACACTTCCTCAAATTCCGAAATAAAAATATATGCGTCTTTTGTTTCATTACCAAGGAATTTAGGAAGCATGTTTATGTATTGCGGTCTAAGCCCAAAATTTATTCCATTTGTTTCGGGGAGCCTAATGCACAAGGGGATTGCATTCCTAATAGGATAGTACATATCCTGAAGAACTGGTTGATTTGCCATTTCTTGGATTGGTTCAACACGGATTAAACGATGAGAATTATCCCGAACCCAAATTTGCATACACCAAAACAAAACTTTTTTTTTTAAATTAGTTTTTTTTAGGAAAGAAAGAAAGAAAATTAGTTTTTTTATGAGAAGATAAAGGAAAAGAAAAATCCTAACTAAAACAAATCAAAGCAATCACTTTTTAATCAACTCTAATTCTAGGGTTTAGCCTAACTCCACTAGACCAGCTCCTAACCAAAAACTCTTACAGTGAAAAGATCAAAGTTTTACCTAGGTAGTTAGCCAGGTAAGGATAGTACTAGAGGGTGATCAAAGATCAATTAAGTACCTCTTTCCTTGCGGAGCGCTTTACGCAACCCCTAAACCTTGCCTTAGACACCAACTATTCTGAGAAAACTTAAACCTTTTACTTAAGGATTTCTTATTCCTTATTGAGCTCGAATACTTAGGGGCCAATGTCTAATGAGTTTTAGAAAGCTTGGGTTTGTGAAGTGAGGAATTAGTGATTTGTGGGCTAAGGAAAGGGTGATGAAATCCCTTACCTTATCTTGATTGGGGTTTTGCCCTTAAGAACGTTTTAAGTGTGTGCCAAATCAAGATGCTCAAATCACTTGGTGAATTCCTACTAATAATATGAAATGCAACCCTATGAATTAAAAGAAACTAAAAAGGATGGAAAAGAGAAAATCTTTTTTTTAATTAGGGTTAACAATCAAACAAATGAGAAGGGGGAAATTATTTGAATTTATTATCTTGTTAGTAAATGTCAAAGTGAAAGATGGATTTTATTATGGTCAACAAAAAAAATAAAATCCTTTTTTTAAGTCCTAATTGTCTCTAATTGTGAAGAAGTAGCTAAAGAGTGGAATTAAAAACTAGAAAGAGGACTTACCCGAAAGCAAATCTTCAAATCCTGGCTCTCCAATCCGCGATCTTCAAGCTCCAAGCGTTTCCTTCATAAAAAACACACAAGTTAAAGAACCAAAATAATTAAAACCTACTTAAGCACCCTCCCCGACAACAGCGCCAAAAACTTGATGCGGCATAAACATGTACCAAAAAGATTGCACGTGCACAACCGTGTCAAGTTATAGTATTTAAGATATCGATCCCACGAGGAAGGTGTTTTGTAGGAGAAAATATGAAATCGGTTCTTATGTTGTGTGCGTGACAAGTAGGAGTGATAAGTGAATGTGATTGTGAATGTGATTGAGAGAGTGAAAATGGTGTGTAAATAGGCGAAAAATGTAAGTGAGAGTGGATGTGACAAAGAATGAATGTGATTAATAAGGCAAGAAGGAAAAATCAAATAAAAATCAAGAATGAAAAATAAAATTCAAGAATAAAAGAAAATGTAATAAATTAAAGATGGTGAGTTCAATTATAGATATGGGTAATCTAAAATTAAACCCACTTCTTAGAAAAAAAAGTGATTCCCTAGAGGGTTCTAGCCTAAAGGCGAATCAAACAAAATAAAAATAAACAAAAAGAAAAACTAAACCCAAGAGGGTTCTAGCCTCAAGGTGAATAGTGTAAGAATTTAAAATCTAACTACAAAATAAATTGTAAAATCTAAACTACAAAATAAAATTACAAGAATTAAATGCACGAAAATAAATCTACTCTATAAGCATAAAATAAATCTAAGGCAAGAGGGTTCTAGCCTCTTGGCTATTTAACAAGAAAATAAAATCTAACTACAAGCATAGAAATAAATCTAAACTAATAAGCAATAAAAGAGAAAAAGAAAAGAAATGCAAACCTTCAAATAATTTTCCATCTTCATCTTCATCTTCATCATCCAATAAAGAGAAGAAGAGAAAAATTTAAAGTGGTGAAAAAAATTATTATTATTAATTACAACAAAAGTTATAATTTTGGAAGGCCTTCTCAATTAAGAGTAGCCCTCCTCTCCAAAAAGAGTTACAAAAATTTTCACACCCTTAACCCTCACTCTATACCCCTATTTATAGTAAACAACAATGAATGAGAGCCCTTGGATGAAGACTTAAGCCCTAAGGAATCATTTTTAGCCTTTGAGCTTTTGGGCTTGAATTCTTGAGCCTTTTGCTTGTTTTCTTCATTAATTCAATGAGCTTTTGCTGAAAGAAGAGATCTTGAGCTTTATTCTTCATTAACCTTCAAATTCTTCCCATAATTACTTCTCCAGCAGAGAAATTCAGATCGTGCTTCTTTGTATGAATATTTGTCCATGATAAGTTCCTATTTCAGAGATGTCATAAATACAAAAGTTATAGACCTCGTTCTTAGCTTTCCAGAGAATATTTATTCAGCCAATTCCGAGTTGATACGAGAGAGATATGGTCAAAATACTAAACATTACCGAGACATCCAGATTGCATGATTTGTTTCCTTTTTCACAAAACTTCTTCATTTGTTCCTTGATGGTATATTTATTTTTCTTGGGTTTTTGGGCTTGGACTTTTGGACATTTTCTTGACATTTTGGGCTTCAATGCTTCATTTAATATTGAAAGAAATTATTTAGCTTCATGGGCTTCATTCTTTTGCGTTTGGCTTTAGGCTTTGGTGTTAAATCAAGGGGTCTTTATTGAGAGATGAGAGTTTGAGATTTATTCTTCATTAACTTGCAATTAAAAGATAAAACCAATTATTAGTGGTATATTTATTCATAAAAAAATAGATAATGAGGGTATAAAATTGTAATAAAATATGATTATCAGGTATTTGATAATCACATTTTATTATAATTTTATACCCTCATTATCTATTTTATATGAATAAATATGTCATTAATAATTGTTTTTATCTTTAATTGCAGGTTAGTGAAGAATAAAGACCAAGATCTCTTATCTCAACAAAAAAACCCATAAATTAAATGAAGAACACACGCAAGAGTCAAAAAGCTCAAGCCCAGAATCAAGCCGAGTAGCATGTAGAAGCCGGAGAAAATAAAAAAATTAAATATGAAAAAAATATATATTCAAGATAGTTGGCCGCAAAGAAACGACGATATCTCCCAATCCGGAAGACGTAATTTAACATATAATATATGAAAATCACCTAGCTCGATGAGACGAAGCCAACCATGAAGTCAGAATTTTTATTAGAGTATAGATGCCAGCATCGATGCGGGCATCGATGCCGGCATCGATGCCTGTATCGATGCGAAGTCATCCAGATTTCATCAACGGCCGAAATTGCATTCTTGGGTGATCCAAGGGCTCTCATTCACTGATGTTTACTATAAATAGGGGTTGAGAGTGAGGGGTTAGAGGTGTGAAAATTTTTGTAACTCCTTTTGGAGAGGAGAGCTACTCTTAATTGAGAAGGCCTTCCAAATTTGTAACTTTTTGTTACAATTAATAAAATAATTTTTTCACCACTTTAAATTTTTCTCTTCTTCTCTTTGTTGGATGATGAAGATGAAGATGAATGATAATTACATTTTATTACAATTTTATACCCTCATTATCTATTTTATATGAATAAATATACTACTAATAATTGTTTTTATCTTTAATTGCAGGTTAATGAAGAATAAATCTTAAAACCCTCATTTCTCAACAAAAAGCCCATAATTTAATGAAGAAATGAAGCCATGTAAACTCCTTTTGGAGAGGAGGGCTACTCTTAATTGAGAAGGCCTTCCAAAAATTGTAACTTTAGTTGCAATTAATAAAAATAATTTTTTCCTCTTTAAATTTGTTCTTTCTCCTCTTTGTTGAATGATGAGGATGGAGATGAAGAGCAATTTGAAGGTTTGTATTTCTTTTCTCTTTTATTTCTTTTTAGTAATTTCTTTATTATTGCTTATTAGTTAGATTTAAATTCATGCTTGTAGTGTAGATTTATTTTCTTGTCTTTTTTATTTCTTTTTGCATTTTAATTTGTAGAGTAGATTTATCTTTCTTGCATTTAATTTCTACAATTTATTTTGTAGTTTAAATTTTATTTTCTTTGTAATTAGATTTATTTCTTGTTCATAGTTTAGATTTTTCTTTTCTTTTTAATTTTGTAATTAGTTCTTTCTCTTGTTTTTATTTCTTAAAGATGTGAATTTAATTCTTGTAGGAAGTTTAGAATTATATGAAACTAGTCTAATTTCCTTTATAATATTGTATGAATTATTCTCTTGCATTTAAAATGTTCATGTTTAGGATAATCAACTAGAGAACTAATCGGTAGAAGAAGAATTTGATAATCTATGCTTATCTTAAATGGTTTGATAGGTTATGCTTATGAATTCTAGGATTATTATCATGTTGTTGTTCTTATCATGAATAGTAATTTTAACTTAGATGATAATTTGATAGGTTACACTTTCCTTAAATGGTTTGATAATCTATGCTTAATAAATCTAAGTTGAAATATGATAAAAAGAGAATAGTTTGTATTTTGTAATTGAAATTGGTTAGTGGATTATATTCTAGATTTCTTACCTCCTTTGAATCCTCCATCTTGTCTTTCTTAAATTTTCTTTTCATTCTTGGTTTTATTTCTTGATTTTATTCATTCATCTTTCTTGCCTTGTGATTTCATTTATTCATTAATTCTTCTTTCTCTCCTCTAAAATTCAATTTATTATCTTTTACAAATATTCACAACAATCACTCATCACATTCACACTTACTCTTTATTCCTAATTGTCACGCACAAAATATAAAAACCAAGTTTAATAATCTCTTAAAATCACCTTCTTCGTGGGATCGATATCTTTTTATACTATAACTTGATAAATTGTGCACTTGTAATTTTTGGTACATAATTATACCGCATCAAGTTTTTGGCGCCGTTGCCGGGGAAGGTGCTAAAATAGGATTTTATTAACTTGATTCTGGAGATTAAAGATCAAAGAATTAGAGATTGAGGAATTGGAGATTCGCTTGTGGTAAGTCTTCTTTCTAATATTTTCAATTCCACACCTTTAGTTAGTTTCTCACAATTAGAGACAATTAGGATTTAAAAAAAAAGATTTTTTTTTGTTGACCATAATAAAATCCACCCTCCATTTGAATAAATACTAACAAGATAATAAATTCAAACAATATTCCCCATTCTCTTTTGTTTGATTGTTAACTTTAATAAAAAAAAGATTTTCTTTTATCATCCTTTTTAGTCGCTTTTAATTTCTAGGGTTGCATTTCATATAGTATAGGAATTCACCAAAGTGATTGTAGCACTTGATTTGACACACACTTAAAACATTCTTAAGGGCAAAACCCCAATCAAGATAAGGTAAGGGATTTTATCATCCTTTCCTTAGCCCACAAATCACTAATTCCTCTCTTCACAAACCCAAGCCTTCTAAAACTCATTAGACGTTGGCCCCTAAGGACTCGAGCTCAATAAGGAACAAGAAATCCTTAAGTGAACCGGTTTAAGTTTTCTCAGATTAGTTGGTGTCTAAGGCAAGGTTTAGGGGTTGCGTAATGCGCTCCGCAAGGAACGAGGTACTTAATTGATCACTGATCACCCTCTAGTACTATCCTTACCTGGCTAACTACCTGGGTAAAACTTTCATCTTTTCACTGTAGGAGTTTTTGGTTAGGAGCTGGTCTAGTTGAGTTAGGCTAAACCTTAGAATTAGAGTTGATTGAAAAGTGATTGATTTGATTTGTTTTAGTTAGGATTTTTCTTTTTCTTTATCTTCTCATATTTAAAAAAAAACTAATTCTCTTTCCTAAAAAAAAAAAAACTAATTCTCTTTCCTTAAAAAAAAAACTAAATTTTTTTTCTTTCCTTAAAAAAAAAAATTTTGCTTTCCTGGGAAAATTTTCCTTCCTTTTATCTAAAAAAAACGAACTTTTAAAAAAAATAAGTAGGATTTGTTTTAATTAGGTTTTTCCTTTCTCTTTTCAAAAAACAAAAAACTATTTTTTTTTCCTTTTCAATATATATATATATATATATATATATATATATGCATATTTCCTTATTTTGTTTTTCACATATAAAAAAAAAGAAGAAATATTTCGGATAGTTTCTAAAATAATAATAATACATATATAGATATATACATTAAAACAAAAATTATATACATAATTTCCTCATTAAAAAAAAGAAAAATACATATACATATTTTCTCACCTTTTTGTTTTTCACTTAAAAAAAAAACAAAAACAACAACAAAATTTTAATAAGTAACATAGGCCCAAAAAGGAAAAAAAAAAAACAAATAAGTGTTGGCCCAAAATCTTAGGCTCAGAAATGAAAAAACAAAAAAAACAAAGAAAAAAAAGAAGAAATCGTATTTGGGCCGGCTGGCCCAACACCATGGACTTGGGCATCGATGCCAGCATCGATGCCTTTTTTCCCCTTGTTTTCTTTCCCCCATCTTCCCAAACCCGATTTCTTGCCCCCCCCCCTCAAACCCTAATTCACCCACACAAGATCAAGCACATTTTGGGTAATTTCTTGGGCTTCTTCCACCTCCAACCATCTCCCCAAGGTATCTTTTCTAACTTGATCTTGTAATTTTAATTTTTTTTTTGTAATTTTTGAATGTATACTTGGATGATCTTGTGGTTGAATCATGGGTAGTTGTGAATTATTTCGTGTGATTCATGATCAAATTAACAAATTTAGGGTTTTAAATTGGGAATTTGATACAAAATCCGAAAATTTGGGGGTTTATTCAAAATCCGAAAATTTCATGGGGGGGACAAGAGCACCACCGCCTGCTAAGCAAGGCAAGTCACCAAATCAGCAAAAAGCGCCCAAGCAATATTCATTCAAAGAAGAGCATGTGGACACCTTGTTTTAGTTATTTCGGAAGAACAACAAGCTGCAGCTGCCCGAAGTCAGGAAGCCAGATTCAAGTTTATTTGTGCAAAAACGCATAATTTTTGAACATTCAATTGGGTAAGTGATTTCAAATTGAGAATATGATCTTAAAAAAAAGGATTTGGGGTGTTTTATGCAAATCCGAAAAAATTAGGGGGGGTTTTTTGCAAAAATAAATTTGAATTTGGGGTGTTTTGTGCAAATGTGAGTAATTGGTCAAATAAAAGTCTAATTGGATACTTCTCACATTCGGAAATTTGTACCGGATATTTTATTCAACAAGTGCACGGTTTAGCTTATAATTGTCATTTCAACATGTATGTTTCACCGATCAAGTTATCAAAAATTTTAACATTTTTTTTGTTCTCAAAGAATAATTTTGAGGGAATTTATTGTCAAAAGAAATTCTGATAACTTGATATTAACTCATGTTGAACAATTTGTAGCTAAATAAATAAATAAAAATTTATTAATTTTTTCCTTTTTTTTTCTGTAGATGCCTCTCAGAAAAAAATCTCGAGCAAGTTCATCATCCTCTGATCCATCTGATACCGACATAGATAGACCCACTATTTTAGCTAGAATTATGGGTCTTAACATTCATTTTGAGAGGGGATTTCAGATGAGTGCACTGCATACATATCATTCCACAGTCACCATGTTATCTGCAGTAGGTCTTAGGAGCATGATGACTAAACCCTTAGAAAAAGCCAACATTTCATTAGTGCATGAGTTCTATTCTGGATGGGAGATTGATCCAGATAGAGAATTTTCAGCTTTTTCTATCGTGAGGGGTGTTAGGGTTATTTTCGATCTTTCCACTATTCGTGCTACCCTTGACCTTGCAGAGCCACCCACTGATGTACCAGATTACTTCCATTTAGCCTCTACTTTACAGCCTGGTACACCAGAATACAAAAACATGTCTGCAATTTTGTGTGGGAGGGTCTTTACATCTAGTTTCGGTTCAGGAAATCTCAAACCAGAATATAGATTACTTAATCTTTTCCTGAACTTTGATTTGAAACCCACCACTGCATACTCCGTCATTACCCCACACGATATTCTCCTTCTCTTTTGGATAGCCACTGGTCAGCGATTTGATATAGCGAGGATTATATTTATATGGATGCGCTCATCAGTGGAGAATGTGTTAGATTGGGTCAGGACACAGTCTGCATCACGTACTCAGCTCATTTACCCCTATTTCATCACTAGACTCTGCCATAGATTTCATGTTCCAGTATTCGCAGAGGATAGGTTAGAAGCAGGGAAGGGGTTACTAAATGATCAGACTGTGAGGAGGAGCATTTCAGGGCGAGATCAGTCCGGTCCTTCAGGTAGAGAGCCTCCTCAGCACCAGCCAGCTACACATGACCCCACTCGAGAGGAGATGGATACGATGCGGAGTCGCATGGACAGAATGCAGATACAGATACACAGGATGCAGCGGGATATACACGAGATGCATGGTCAGATTAGCTACTCTACCGATACCCTGGCATATTTGGCGAGAGGATGGCAGAGAGAACATGGAGATACAGATGGACCTCCACCTGAGCTTCATAGTTATATCACACCATTTCAGCCAGATGATTTCCCAGGAGAGGATGAGGCGGGACCGAGTTCAGCAGCTACCGCTGATGATGTGGATGACGATATATCAGGAGATGAGCAGTGAGGGATGTTCTTTCTACTTTACCCAGTCTTTGATTTTTTTTGGCATGTACTTATTAAACTGTGATATTTTGGATATTATGTGCATTGAGGACATTGCAAAGTCTGGGTATGGGGGTGTAAGCTAGTTAAGCTTTTGTTTTGCTAGTTAGTATTTTGTTTTAGTATTTTTTTTTCTTTTCTCTCTCTCAGCATTTATCTTTTGTTAGTAAAAAAAAAAAAAAAAAGATTCACTTGCCAAATTAATAGAGTTAAGTAATAATTGATCAAATTGATAGATTTTAAATTTTCTAATTCTTAGTTAGTGACATATTCAAGTTCACCTTTTATGATAACTCCAAATAAAATTCTTAAGAAATGATTTTTCAACTAGTATACTTTACTTAAGTCTTACCTTAGATTTTTAATTAAAAATAATGAAATTTTTGCATGCTTAACTTAGAGTTGAAAATATTTTTTCAAGTTATCTTGATTTACACAATTTTTTTTAAGACTATATATACTTACACATATATATATTAAAAAAAAACTAACCTTATAAAAGAAGAGTGCGAAAAATGGGCACAAAAAAAAAACTCTTAGATTCAAGGTGATTCTATCTTATAAAGCCTAAGTTGACTGAGCAATTAAGCCAATGAGTATCTCTATACTTAATCACCTAAGCCCAATTGGGTTGGGATTCATTGGCCCAAAACTCGTTAAATGGTCACTTAGAAAGCCCGTTAAAATAGAAAACAATCACCAAGAATTAGAGAGTGGAAAAAATATACATATATATAACACTAACAATTGTTTTTATATATTGTTGTTTTGTATATATGGTCTTGAAAAATAATTTTTGATCAAGAAACTTGAAATTTATTTAAAACAAAGAGTTTATAATTTTTTTTTTCTCAATGGGCCGCAGCTCTTTGAACCAAAGGCTGAAGATTAAATGAAAAAAAAATAGAAGAAGACCGGTTGCAGCTGGCCTTTGAATGGGCCAAAGAAATGGATTTTGATTTTCAAAAGAAAATCAAAATGAATCATATGCCATTGGATTGCTTCATGACCGGACTTGGGCATATGGACCGGACTTCACTTTGCTGCTGCAACTTGATTTATTTTTGGATTTTGATTTTCTTTTGAAAATCAAATAAATCAAAGGTGGAGATTGTTGCTTGGGGCTCAAGACAAATCCAATGGCTCATATTCATTGAAGATTACTATAAATAGGGGTAGAGAGTGAGGGGTTAGAGGTGTGAAAATTTTGTAAACTCCTTTTGGAGAGGAGGGCTACTCTTAATTGAGAAGGCCTTCCAAAAATTGTAACTTTAGTTGCAATTAATAAAAATAATTTTTTCCTCTTTAAATTTGTTCTTTCTCCTCTTTGTTGAATGATGAGGATGGAGATGAAGAGCAATTTGAAGGTTTGCATTTCTTTTCTCTTTTATTTCTTTTTAGTAATTTCTTTATTATTGCTTATTAGTTAGATTTAAATTCATGCTTGTAGTGTAGATTTATTTTCTTGTCTTTTTTATTTCTTTTTGCACTTTAATTTGTAGAGTAGATTTATTTTTCTTGCATTTAATTTCTGCAATTTATTTTGTAGTTTAGATTTTTATTTTCTTTGTAATTAGATTTATTTCTTGTTCATAGTTTAGATTTTTCTTTTCTTTTTAATTTTGTAATTTAGTTCTTTCTCTTGTTTTTATTTCTTAAAGATGTGAATTTAATTCTTGTAGGAAGTTTAGAATTATATGAAACTAGTCTAATTTCCTTTATATTGTATGAATTATTCTCTTGTACTTAAAATGTTCATGTTAGGATAATCAACTAGAGAACTTTCTCTTGTACTTAAAATGTTCATGTTTAGGATAATCAACTAGAGAACTAATCGGTAGAAGAAGAATTTGATAATCTATGCTTATCTTAAATGGTTTGATAGGTTATGCTTATGAATTCTAGGATTATTATCATGTTGTTGTTCTTATCATGAATAGTAATTTTAGCTTAGATGATAATTTGATAGGTTACACTTTCCTTAAATGGTTTGATAATCTATGCTTAATAAATCTAAGTTGAAATATGATAAAAAGAGAATAGTTTATATTTTGTAATTGAAATTGGTTAGTGGATTATATTCTAGATTTCTTACCTCTTTTGAATCCTTCATCTTAACTTTCTTAAATTTTCTTTTCATTTTTGGTTTTATTTCTTGATTTTATTTAATTCTTCTTTCTCTCCTCTAAAATTCAATTTATTATCTTTTGCAAATATTCACAACAATCACTCATCACATTCACACTTACTCTTTATTCCTAATTGTCACGCACAAAATATAAAAACCAAGTTTAATAATCTCTTAAAACCACCTTCTTCGTGGGATCGATATCTTTTTATACTATGACTTGATAAATTGTGCACTTGCAATTTTTGGTACATAATTATGCCGCATCAATGAAGATGGAGATTAATTTGAAGGTTTGTTTTTCTTATTCCTCTTTTATTGCTTATTAGTTTAGATTTATTTTCATGCTTGTAATTAGATTTTATTTTCTTGTTTAAATAGCCAAGAGGCTAGAACCCTCTTGCCTTAGATTTATTTCATGCTCATAGATTAGATTTATTTCATGCTTATAGAGTATATTTATTTTCTTATATTTAATTCTTGCAATTTATTTTGTAGTTTAGATTTTACAATTTATTTTGTAGTTCGATTTTAATTTCTTATACTATTCACCTTGAGGCTAGAACCCTCTTGGGTTTAGTTTTTTTTTTTTTTTTGATTCGCCTTTAGGCTAGAACCCTCTAGGGAATCACTTTTTTCTAAGAAGTGGACTCAATTCTAGATTACTCATATCTTTAATTAAATCCGCTATCTTTACATTCTTGATTTTTATTTGTTCTTGATTTTTCCTTCTTGCCTTGTTGATCACATTTATATTATCACTTCCACTCTCAAATATATTCATTTACACAATCATTTTCATTCTCTCCATCTCTCCACAATCACATTCACTCATCACTCCTATTTATCACGCACACAACATAAGAACCGATTTTATATTTTCTCCTACAAAACACCTTCCTTGTGGATCGATATCTTTATACTATAACTTGATTAGTTGTGCACTTGCAACTTTTTGTTCATTTATCTACTCTATAAGCATGAAATAAATCTAATCTATGAGCATGAAATAAATCTAAGGTAAGAGGGTTCTAGCCTCTTGGCTATTTAAATAAGAAAATAAAATCTAATTACAAGCATTATTCAAGGTGAAAACTACTCATCAGAATAATTCATTATTAATCATGATTAAGAACCTCCCACTGTGGCTATTTAATCATTTACAAGATGATAAAAACCCTCCTACTATGACTTTCGGAGCACTCTTTCGTTGAGATGAGATTCAATGACTTTATCGGGTCAATCTTCCCTCGCGAAACTCCAATAGAGTAATTATGGAGTGCTTAATGATTCACGGTCCTCCACCACAAAATCCCTCACTGATTAAATTATTTGACGATGGGTCCACCAAAATTCTTCACAGTTGAATCCTTTCAAACTCCCATTGTGTCTAAGCCTTTAACACTCCCACTGTCAAAGTCCTAACACGACATCCAAAATTTTAATCTGCTGATCCATAGCGATTATCAAATCCCTTCGTGTTAAATCCTAGCCACTTGACACTGAAAACCCCCATCGAGTGATTTGTACAAGTCAACATTCTCATTGTTATTTATACCCTACTCCTACTCCCCATTTGGTCAAACTTTTAAACAATTAGGGTCAAAGACAAAATCCTCTCTCGATTCCTTCCATGAATAAGAGGTCCACAAATTGAACGATCAAACCTTTAAATAGTTAGGATCATCTCAAACACCTATTTGGTCAACCTTTAAACAGTTAGGACCAAAGCAAAAATCTCCTCCCGATTCCTTCCATGAACGAGGGACCACTTATAAATTGAGTGATCAAACCTTTAAACAGTTAAGATCATCTCAAATTCCCATTTGGTCAAACCTTTAAACAATTAGGACTAAAGCCAAAATCCCCTCTCGATTCCTTCCATGAACGAGAGGTCCACAAATTGAACGATCAAACCTTTAAACTGTTAGGATCGTCTCAAATTCCTATTTGGTCAAACCTTTAAACAGTTAGGACCAAAGCCAAAATCCCCTCTCAATTCTTTCCATGAACAAGAGAACCACTTACAAATTAAGCGATCAAATCTTTAAACAGTTAGGATCATCTCAAATCCCCATTTGGTCAAACCTTTAAACAGTTAGGACCAAAGCCAAAATTCCCCCTCGATTCTTTCCATGAACGAGAGGTCCACCAATTGAACGATCAAATCTTTAAACAGTTAGATCGTCTCCAATTCCCATTTGGTCAAACCTACAGTTAGGGCCAAAGCCAAAATCCCCTCTCGATTCCTTCCATGAACGAGAGGTCCACTTTCAAATTGAATGATCAAACCTTTAAATAGTTAGGATCGTCTCAAATTCCTAGTCAAACCTTTAAATAGTTAGGGCCAAAGCTCAAATCCCCTCTTGATTCTTTCCATGAACGAGAGGTCCATAAATTGAACCATCAAATCTTTAAATAGTTAGGATCGTCTCAAATTTCCATTTGGTCAAACCTTTAAACAGTTAGGACCAAAATCAAAATTCCCTTTTGATAAACAAAAGGCCTCCACTCATTTCAAGCGATCAAACCTTCCTACAGTTAGGGTCGTTTCAAACTTCCCGCCTGGTCAAACCTTTAAACAGTTAGGGTCAAAGTCAAAATTTCATCTCGATAAATGAGAAATTCACCTTCAGATTAGGTAATCAAACCTTCCGACTATTAGGGTTTATCAAAATCTTTCAGATTCTCGGAGTAGAGATCCCAGTCTTAGTTTTGCCTTTTCGGATTCTCGACGTGGAGATCCGACTTTGAGTTTGTTTTATAGCATGAGATAGAATATAAAATTCTTCCTCTCCAGCATTGGGTTCATCTCTACCAACAAAAAAGAGACCAGGAGATAGAATATAAAATTCTTCCTCTCCAGTATCGGGTTCATCTCTACCAACAAAAAAGAGACCAGAAGATGGAATATAAAACTCTTCCTCTCCAGTATCAGGTTTATCTTTTCACCAAAAAGACTTAACCCATTTTCAAATCCATGTTTTATACGTGGGGGACATTATCTCAATTCCTTATTAGAGACAAGTCTATGTCTAATACACGTTGCCGGGTGGTACATTCCCGCAAAAATGACCAAGCATATGTATTCAACATCATACCACCAAGTCTAAGAGAGTTTATTCTCTTAGCACAACGTTACATGCAGAACAGACTTAAACAATCTGCATGCTAGCCCGATTCAAATAATAGTCGATAAAGGTTTATCAAATCCATTGATGGTTGAGGGTTTGTCAAAAATCCTATAAGTATTATGTTTATTTATTCTGAATAGGATAAGTAATCATAATAAAGTTTAAATTCTATCAAACTCAAGGAAACAGACAAAGGATGACACAAATTCAGCTCGACAACCATCTTTCTTCAAGCGGGACAATTGAACCCGTCTCAGACACACGAGGGAAGGTATACTGTCTCGCACACACAAGACAGCATCGAAGAAGCCTCTCCAATGGTTGTGGCCATACTATCCTCAATAGTTGGTCCTACAGCCTTAACAATTACAAATGAAAGTTGACACTGATCGACGCGTTGCAAACAAAGATCGACGTTGGTCAACGCGTTGATAATTTTCATCGAAACAAGGCTCAGGATGAAACGTCAGTTCAAGGAATTAATTCAGGGAGTTCAATCGTGACTCAGATACAAACTCCCGATGAAGATGATTTGTTCAACGTCAACCCAATGACACGAGCTAAATTCAGCAATCAACACAATAACTTCAGTTCAAGATTTCAACAATGGTCAAGCGATAAACACAGCACCGAGAAAATTTTAGCTATCCGACAAAAATTGAATAGATTGAAATACGGAGAAGTCAACGAATTGAAGTAGGAGTGTATCATATCCAAAGTATTTCAGACTCCTATATAAAAGATCGAGCCTGAAACACTTTGGAGGGGGTATCTGTAGGCATCAAAAATTGCCTATAGATCATCGTACGTAGATCAAGACAGAGAGAAGGTGATAAATATCATCATCTAAGTTGCAGAGGATCATCCAAAGCTAAAGATCAACTAAAGAATGCACAAGAAGCACATCACACGAGTTTCAAAGCACAAAATGAGCTTATAGCTTCCGAGACAATTACAACTATCTCGAAAACTATGAAGAAGCCAACACGCTTCCGAGATAGTTGTAACTGTCTCGAAAACTGTGAAGAAGCCAACATATACTTCCGAGACAGATACAACTGTCTTGAAAACTATGAAGAAGCTAACACGCTTCCGAGACAGTTATAATTGTCTCGGAAGCATAAAGGAAGTCACCACTTCCAAGACACTCACAACTATCTCGGAAGCTAAGGGGAGAGAATGACAGTTTTCTTGAGATTTGTGCGTATTACGTGGCTCCATAACTACCAAAGATCTTATTTGTATGTGGAGGAGCAGTTACAAGCTAGAATCACACCCATAACTGCAGAAATCATGACATTTAAAAGTGGGAAAAGTAGTTACAAAATGAGAAAAAGGGAGCATGCTTCCAAGACAGTTATAACTGTCTCGGAAATGAAAAGCCAACCACGTTTCCGAGATAATTACAACTGTCTTGGAAATAGAAGTTCCCCGACGTGACTTCTTTTCGACTTCTGACTTCAGTTATTGTTCCTAAAGGCTATAAATACCCCCTAGGACCATTACTGACGAAGGCTGAGCATTTTGGAGAGGATCCAAGCAAAGAGAGTAGATTTAGCAGAGAACTTGAGTGTTTTAGAGCGTTCTTCTCAAGAGAGAGAGAGTATTCATCAAGTTCGAGTACAAACAGCAACTTTAGGATTCCTTAAGATCTAATCTTCAACTTGATCTTGAGAAGAGTGTTCATCTTACATTGATAATATATTCACTTACCTTTTTCTTACTTCTAAACGAAGCAAGAATCCCTAAATAGCCTTCACGGTTCAATCAGAATATGTGAATCGGTAGTCCACGGGCTAACGCACCCCCAGCATAGGCAAAGATCCTGCGCAAGCAGTGATTCAAACAACGATCATGTGTGTGTTTCTAGGAAGCACTCCTAATTTGGTTTTGTTGTAAAGAGTAGTTTTACAAAGTACAAGGCTCACTCTTTTGTATTCATTGTAATCGATAAACAGTTATAATGAATTCTATAATAAAATTTGTTTTCGACGCAAACAAAGCCCAAGGCACAGCATATGGTCGATTCCTCCGTCTCTCACCGATCATCATGGACTAGCCCTTGGTACCTCATTAAGAATAAATCCAAGGCACAACCCTTTGGCCGACTCCCACAGTTTTCTCTCGGCCTTAGGGGAAGAAAAGCCCTAGTTAACTCTCAAGAGTTCTAGGCATTCGACTTCTTAGTCGAATTTTTCAAGCCCTTGGTACCTCATCAGGAATAAACCTAAGGCACAACCCTTTGGCCGACTTCCACAGTTTTCTCTCGGCCTTAGGGGAAGAAAAGCCCTAGTCAACTCTCAAGAGTTCTAGGCATTCAACTCCTTAGTCGAATTTCAAGCCCATGGTACCTCTTCAGGGTATATCCAAGGTACAACGACTCCTTAGTTGAATAACAAGCCATTGGCTCTTTATCAAGGTAAGCCCAAGGCACAACCCTATGGTCAACTCCCACAGTCACTACTCAACCATATGAGGATTATGAAGACCTAGGCACCTCCGTAAGACCTAGGCACCCAACCTCAAGGTTGCCATTCTACTAAAAAGGTATTGATAAGCCTATAGTAGTATTAAGTGTAGGGCCAATACTTAGTTGATCTACAAATTTAAGCAGTCATCTGTCGAGTCCTGGTCAATTGAACACTCAGCCAAAATAAGGCATCAAGTGAACTAGTTGTCATAAGTTCCCAGCACGGGTCGACACATTACAACTAACTCACTTCAGCCAACATCTTAGATGAGAACAAAGCTACAAAGCTAAAAGAATATAAACAATGAAGGCAAGCTCAAAAATAGAGACAAAAGTTAATTTTTATACTATAAGAGTAAACTTCATTACAAACTTCTCTACAAAAAAGGAAGGAAGAGAAACATGCAGGTCATGAAATCTCTCGACCAGATTCAGGAATCGGACTTGGCAGACTCCTGGTGGCAACAATTGAAGAAGACTTCCCAGGGGCCCCAGTAACAGACTCGACCTCATCGTCATTCACTAATAAATCCAACCCACCTCTAATTTTCTCGACATCCTTTAACAAGTCAAGACAACAGGAGACGCAGGAAGGATAAAAGCGATCTGGAATAGGATGAGAGTCATGAGGCACCAAGGAGACGAAGTAATCAACCCCAGCTTTATATGCTAAGGCTACTTCGGCCTTCCCTATAGGGCCATGATGCCAGTCATCGACCACCTTCTTTTTATGCTACTCCTAATCCATATGAGTGAGTTGGTCCTCTAATTTATTGACAAGGGCTGTGGACGCCTGAAACTTTGATCGTAGCCCTTCAAAGTCCCTCCTCGACTTTTCGAGAGACAGGCGACTTGATCGAGCCTCTTCCTCAGCCGTCGTCCTGCGATGCTTCTCAGACTCGGCCTCCGCCTGTAGATAAACCATCTCCCTTTGAAGATCCTCGATGGTCCCCACCTGCTTAGAGAACTAGATTCGAAAGCTCTTGAGAAGCTCTTCCTTCTAATCCAGAATCCGACGCCAAGCGTCTTCTTTATGAGCCAATTCGGCCTTCAAGATAGCGATTCTCTTCTTTGCCTCTTCCTTGGCCGACTTCTCCTTCTCTAGCCCTCCTTAGCTTTCCAAGGAACGCTCAAGTCGATTGAATAGGGCATGTCCTAGCAAAGTCCCCCGAGCTAAACAAGCTTGAAGAGCTTGGTGTATGCCAACACTTGTCATATCCTCCAAAATCCTCCCATTAGCACCATTCTTTATATGGTCTGATGGAGTTTCTACTCTCCCCTCGATGCCGTCATCCACCCCAATTGGCTCCTTACCCGGGCGACGAGACACCTTAGAGATAGTACTGGGGCCGACAGCATCCTCTTCGACCGCTAAGGCCGTTGTCTTCCTACCAGGAGAAGACTCGTCTATCTACCCCACATTTTCCAAGCGGTTAAGCTGAGTTACCAGCGGACCCGTTCCAGCTGGTTAGGATCTCACAACCAATCCGATTAGGCGCCGCCTCTCAATCCTGTTCTTCCCCTCATTTTGGAGACAATGTTAGCTGCTTAAGACATAAAGATAGCCACCTCCTCAGCACTGAAGGCCCCCTCAGCTTCTTATGGGGCCTAGCAGTGGAGGTCATCCCCTCGATCCCTATATTCCTCTTTTGATTTTCTACCAACAGAGGAACTGGACTCGTCCTTACCTGGAAGCCAGTGGAAGATAAAATCATGGATATGCCCGCTGTTTGGAGAGACATATCATCAAATAGAGCCTCCTTCTCTCGTGGCCCGACATAAGAATGGACCTTTTCTAGATCCATCATCTCGGAATCACCAGGGTAACTGGCCTCAAAGCGTCTTCATTCACCTCCAATCAGTCCGAGCAGGCAAAGACGTTGTTGCCGCCATAGACCCACATGAATCGCCTCCTTCGGTCCTCATCTAACTTCAAAAAATCAAAAACAAGCTGGAACTCTCCATGATAGTGGAAAGAATAATGTGGGTCCTTCTCAGCCGACCCCACACCTATCAAATGTCCAAGAAATCTCAAGCTTGGTTAGACTCTAACACGATGGAAAATGATGATGAAAGCTACCAGAACCCCCACTGTGTTCGGATAGAACTAGAAAGGGGAGACTCCTAAAGCAGCGTGCTCCTCCTTAATGAAAGGGTGTAAGGGTAGCCGTAAACCATGCTCTAAGTGGGCCAAGTACAGCGATACTCGACCCTCACCATGGCAATACATTGGCTCACTCATCTCTGGCGCTGCCAATGTGAGAGTCCGAGGGATATTGTATTGATCATACAACCCCACCAGATTGTCCATATGAACCGTTGAGCGGATAAGTAGAAGAATAGTAAGACTCTCCTCGTTACGGCCAGAGTTTGAAACTTTAGAGGCCATGGAAGACTTTTTCTTAAGAAGGCTTAGAGGAATATCAGGAATTTTTCAGAGTAAAGGTTCATAAAAGAGCTATCTTGGCATCAAGAGGCTATTTATAAGCTTTCAAGGAAGAGTATAGAGGAATGTCAAAGGACGCTGTGATTTTCGAAGCGACCAGGCAAGATCCACCTCGAAATCTGAAGCAATTTATTCAAAACACGAAGCGTCACTCTCATTTAATACCTCGCGTTCCAATACTTGAAAAGTGAGAGATCCTCCCTTATATCCAGGACACTTCGTCTCTCAAAAAGACGGTTCAAATCTTGGATGACGTCAGTCATGAATAGCAGAGCTAACAATGGTGGCCAATGATGACAAGCCACGTCTCTAAGACAGAGACTCCTCAGTTCTCATCCTCAGCAGGCCTGTATTAATCAGAGCATATCTTATTTCTCTTAGAATTGACTGAAAGCCGACTCTAAGTGAAAGGGGCCAACTGTTATGGTGTTCACTCTCCCAAGATACAGATATTTCTAAAATGATACAATGAGAGTCCTAGCAAAACAAACTCAACCCTTTGGACAAATCCCACGATCGTCTCTCGGCCTTAGGGGAAGGAGAGCCCTAGTCAGCTCTCAAAATTTCTAGGCATCTAATTCTTTAGTCGAATTACAAGCCCTTGGCTCTTTATCAAGGTAAGGTCAAGGCACGACAGATGGTCGAATCCTCCAGTACAACTCGACCATCATGGCTAATTACAAGACTATAGTACCTTATCAGGAATAAACCTAAGGTACAATTACAGAGAACTCAGCCCCCACCGACTCATCAAGTCGACTCTCTGGTGTCGACACCAAAGGAAATATTGGTCGGCACGAGAGATCCTGACCTCCTATACGAGTCGACATCTTTATATCGACTCAAGAGACGGTTATCAGCTGAGATGAGATGATATTATAACTAGTCAGATAGGCCGACATTCCTAAGTCGACGCAAAAGGCGGTGTCGGTCGACTCTATCATTAATGACGACCCTACTTAGGGCACTCGACCACTCACTAGGCAATTCTCAGTGATACGGGTGTATCTTCTCTTCGGGAGCTTAGCGATCCTCATGGGAGCTTGAGGATAGATGATTCTCATGATATCTTGAGAATAGAGTAAAGGAGTCGTGAACGAGGTC
Organism: Asparagus officinalis; assembly: GCF_001876935.1. NCBI lineage: Eukaryota > Viridiplantae > Streptophyta > Magnoliopsida > Asparagales > Asparagaceae > Asparagus > Asparagus officinalis. The sequence continues at coordinate 3,674,595 of NC_033794.1, read as the reverse complement.
ATTGGAGGCAGCGAAGTCGAAGGATTCGTCAAACTGCAGGAAATACAACTGGGCTCTGGCCGGTCGATCGACTTGGTCACAGCGGTCGACCGCGTAGTGCATAGACCCAGACTGTGTCTCGGGACTAAGAGCGGTCGACCGATGGAGGCGCTGCGGTTGACCGAAAACACTGTAATTAATTTTTCTAGAAAACGATGTTCTGGCCGGTCGACCGACTTGGTCTCAGCGGTCGACCACGTAGCGGTTATGGGCCCGGGCCTGTTTTCCTGCACTGTTTAGGATTTCTGTTTAGTATAAATAAAAACACGACTTTTCTAGGGTTTATCACTCAGATTGTAATCAGAAAAGAGATCAGGGAGGTTGTTCTTTGTTCTAGAGAGATTGTGAGAGAGAGATTTTGTAAATCCAATTGATTCTCATAATTTAGAGAAGGTATTTTCCTTCGCCCTAATTATACTCTTGTGTTCTTCTGTCGTTTTCTTCTCTGCCCACTCTTGATAATTCCGCGATCAAGAGTGCTCGCACAGCGACTCGTATCAAGTTGGTATCAGAGCTCCTAGATCCTGTGAAGGGGGAACATGTGTATGGTCCTTACTCGCTCACAGTACAAGAAGCTTGGCGAGATCCTTATTTCCTTGGAGGGAGTCCAGAAATTAAGGAAGGAGAAGATGACCGAAGCAGATAATTCAGCAAGACTTGATGCCATGGAGAAGCAGATTGAGACGATCGGGACGACTCTTACTCAACTCGTGGTCCTCATCAACGAAGGAGACAAAAAGGAGGAATCTTCTTCGAAGGGTAAGAAGAAACTCATCGAATCCGACGAAGAGAGCGAGAAATCTGATTCAGGGGGGAGACTGAGATTGTCAAGACTGTTGGACATCAAGGGGGTAAGAATAATTACCAGAATCTGAAGATTGACTTTAAGGTTCAGATTCCTGTTTATAATGGGAGTATCAATGTGGAGAAGCTTGATGATTGGATCGAACGTATGGAGATGTACTTCACTCTCTACGGATATTCATCCAAGGAGAAGATAGTGTTCGAGACATTTAAGCTTTCAGGGCACGCGTTGACGTGGTGGAAATCCTATTGCAAACAAGAGAAGAAAGCGGCATCGTGGAACAAGTTCAAGGAGCTACTACGGAAACAGTTCTATCCAGTGGGGTTCCTTGAGGAATCAGACCGTTCAAGAGTACACGACGGAGTTCCAGCAGCAGGCGATAGTTCTAAACATCGCAACGGACGAGTACTCCATCTTCATGAAGTACATGGCGGGTCTGAATGATTACATCCGGAAGGAGATGAAGCTGTTTTCGGTTGAGACAATCGCAGAGGCGAGCATAAAGGCCATTGCCATTGAGAGCAGGCAGAAGAAGGGCAACGAGACAAAGGGGGGTTCCAAACCATCAGGGAGCAAGATGGGTGGCTCTCAGTCTAAGGATGAGAAGAAGAAGGGTGACTCGGGGAAAGCAGGATTGACATGCAATCACTGCAAACAGACAGGGCACGTGGCTGATCGTTGCTGGGATAAGTATCCTCATCTGTGTAGGCTGTCTAAAAATCACAATAGATAGCTTATCCCCCATCAAACATCGATGATGGAAGTTACAATCTGACGACTTCCAGAAGGCTACAATTTAAAGACTTTCACGTAGATCGTTGAAGGTTATAATCTGACGACCTTCACGACAACTGATGAGAGCTCTAGTTCAACATCATTCATAATCAACATCGGGAGCTACAATCTGACGACTCTCATATTCTCAAGGAGCCAAGACGAAGATTACAAGACAATGATCTTTGCAACACTATGACAAAAGAGATTACTTGTTGATAATCTCTCCAAATCAAGACGCGGAACTCATCACCGCGCTCTAGGACCAAAACGCGGAGGTCCTCCCCGTGTATCAACACCAAAACGCGGAGGTCCTCCCCGTGTGTCAACATTAAAATGCGAGGGTCGAACCCACGTTACAACATCAAAACGCTAGAGTCGGACCCGTGTTACAACATCAAAACGCTAGGGTCGGACCCACGTTTTTCAATGCCCAGCGGGTACCCAACTCCGCGTCTCCAGTCTAAAATACGGAGTTAGGGTCCTGAACGCCAACGTGGGCGTTTGACTCGTTCAAACATGAGCTGAACGGTTCCAAAACCGGTTCCCATGATTTGTGGGCGGTTACACCCCACTTAGGAGTGATTTAAGGGGGCGGTTACACCCCCTTAATCCCCTATAAAAGCGAGTAAACTCAACTGAGTTCGGGGTTGGCTTCTTGGTTCCGGAGTTCAAGGCTTGTTCGGCTGGCATTTTTCGGATCTGGGAATTGGCAGCAGAAGAGATCCTTGGAGCATTTTCTGAATTTTGGGAGATCTGCAACAAGAGCTTCTTCATCCTTGGCTTATCAATCGAACTTTCAGTTCAAATCAACTCGGCTTGAGAACCGATTCTCAGTTCAAATTAACTCTTTATCAAGAGTTCAAACTCGTTCATAGTTATCAACTCGTCCAGAGTTCTAAAACTTGCCACGCAAGTTCTCCACAACGTCAAATCGTGAGGAGGAGACATCGTTCCAGTGAATCAAGATGTCGGATCGTCAACGGAGAGCAAACTCGACGTGAGCATTCGAGGGAGGCACTCCATCGCTACCTTGAAGAACCTAGTTTTAAACAAAGGAGAGAACCAAATTCGTTCTCTTCTCTTTTGTAATCAAATTGTAACCGGAATCAAAGAAATACAAGTCAATTTTCTTTAGTTCTTTTCATTACAATTTTTCCAACATACAATCTGAAGCCAAAAGGGTTGAAGAAGAAGGAGGAGAAGAAGGCGTACGTGATAGCACAGGGTCCGAAGGAGGTTCCCGGGATGACTGAACCCAATAGCAGTCTCAACCTTATGGCGGGGAAGTAGACCACTAAAGAATATGACGACCCGAGGGAGCAGCTCTTTGTTCTTAAGTTGTAGGTCAAGACTAGTTTAGTGGATGCTATTGTAGATACAGGGAGCTAGAAAAATCTGATATCTGAGGCATTAGTACAGAAGCTGGGATTGAAGACGGTGAAACATTCGAAGCCCTATCCATTAGGGTGGATTCAGAAGGAAGCGAGATTGAGTGTGGTGAACCAGTGTTCATTCAGATTTGCACTCCATGAGTCGTATATTTACGAGGTCACATGCGACGTGGTTCCGTTGGATGTTTGCCAAGTTATTTTGGGCAATCCTTATTTGTGGGAACGTGGTTCCGTTGGATGTTTGCCAAGTTATTTTGGGCAATCCTTATTTGTGGGATAGATACGAAGTATATGATCGGCGAGCCCAAAAGTAGCCAAGTTATTTTGGGCAATCCTTATTTGTGGGATAGATACGAAGTATATGATCGGCGAGCCCAAAAGTATACGTTCACCAAGGATGGTGAGCAATTCATTTTTCATTCAGCATCTCTTCCACAGGAGACGAGCTTGGTGACGGTGACTCAGGCTAAGAGGTTGGTGAATGCGGGCAGGAAGTTCGTTTTATTGTTCATTCGGCCTTATGAAGAGCAGCTGAGTAGGATGTACTTGTCCACCTTGAGCAAGCTCCAGGAGGGAGATCTTGACAGGTTAAAGGCCAAGTATGCGGACTTGTTTTCAGAGATCACGGGACTACCACCACGTCGAGGTGTAGAGCATGAGATTATGTTGACCGGGGAGAGTTCCTTCCCTAACATAGGCCTATACCGCACATCAGTACAGGAGTCCGAGGAGATCAAGAAGCAGGTTCAGGAGCTCTTGGAGACGGGAGTGATTGTGCCGAGTTGTTCGCCTTGCGGGTCACCAGTGTTGTTGGTGCCCAAAAAGGATGGAGGCTGGCGTATGTGCGTAGATTACCGGGCGCTGAACAAGATAACCATCAAGAATCGCTACCCATTACCACGGATCAATGATCTTATGGACCAGTTGGAGGGAACGAGGTTTTTCACGAAGCTGGATTTGAAGTCTGGTTACCATCAGGTGAGGATTCGGGAGGAAGACACTTGGAAGACTGCGTTCAAGACCAAGCAGGGCCTGTTCGAGTAGTTAGTGATGCCGTTTGGATTGTGCAATGCTCCGGCTACCTTTATGAGGCTTATGAATGATTTGTTGCGACCTTTTATAGAGGATTTTGTGATAGTTTACCTTGATGATATCTTGGTGTACAGCTGGACTTGGGAGGAGCATCTCGTTCATGTTGAGAGGGTACTTGAAGTGTTACAGGACGGACAGCTGAAGCTCAACGGGAAGAAGTGTGAGTTCGGGAAGGACGAGTAGGTGTATCTCGGCTTCATCATAGGGAAGGGCCAGTGGAGGATAGATCCAGGCAAGGTGGAGGTGATCACGAAGTGGCCGACGCCGAAGACAGTGACTAAGGTGAGGATCTTCATGGGGGGATTGCCAGTATTTGCGCAAGTTCATCCGATATTTTTTGACTTATGCGGCACCGTTACATGGTCTCACAAAGGCTAAAGTTCAGTTTGAGTGGGGGAGGACGCATGAGGAGGCTTTTCAGTTGCTAAAAAGGAAGATCTCGGAGGCACAGGTGTTGGTGTCGTCGAATTTGCAGCGGACTTTCGAGGTAGAGACCGACGTGTCTAATTATACGATGGGCGCAGTGTTGATTCAGTATGGGAAGCCAGTAGAATACCATTCTGAGAAGTTTTCGGGTGCTGTTACGAACTACCCAACCTACGACAAGGAGTTCTATGCACTATATCAAGCAATTAAGCATTGGAGGGTGTACTTGTTGGGGAAGGAGGTGGTCGTGCATTCGGATCATAAGTCGTTGGAGTTCTTACATGCCCAGACGAAGCTATAGCAGGCACGGAACATAAAGTGGATGTCCTATTTGATGGCTTTCAACATCATTATTAGGTACAAGAAGGGGGCGACAAACAAGTTGGCCGATATGTTATCTCGTCCGCCAATAAGGTCTTTATTGGTGGCGGAGTATGTATAGTTGTATGCATCCAGTAGAGACTTCGGTAGTGTGTTTGAGCAGGCGAAGGCTGGTCGAAGGGGGGAGTATGCACTTGGAGAAGATGGCTTGTTGTATCGTGGGACATCACTATGCATTCCGGAGGATGGTGATAGGTTGCAGTGGATTCGGGAAGCACATACCTCGCGTGTGCAAGGGCATTTTGGCATTCAGAAAACACTTCTCAATCTACGGTAACATGTGTTTTGGCCACGGATGCTTGATGATGTAACCAAGTATGTTGGAGGGTGTAAGTTATGCTGTATTTCGAAGCCTTCTAACAGGAAGAGGGGATTGTACTACCATTACCGTTCCTTCTAAGGCCGTGGGAGAGCATTTCTATGGATTTCTAGAGGGTTGCCGACTACGAAGCGCGGGTGTTCGCGGGAAATTCCGTGTCTTTCTTTGTTATTGATTCTAATTGTCATCTTGAGTTTACAACTTTTGAGTTAGCAAAAAGATCGCCGGTCTTTTATAAGTCGCGTAAAACAACGAAAAAAATCAAAATAAAAAATAAAACAAGAAATTTATAAAAACAAACTTTTTCCCTTTTTTTGTTTGTCGAACGAATCCGGCGAGCTTCCTGTTTTTTTTGCGGTGGCCGCTTTCCCCCGCTTTTTTGGTTGGGGTTTTTTTTCCTTTTTTGGCCCCTGCCGCCGGGGTTTTGTTTTTTGCCCGGTGGACCCCCCAACCGCCCGCGGAAGAATTTCTAAGAATTTTCCGGTCGGAATTCCTTAAAAAAAACGCAAGTTAACGACGGGGTTTTAAAAAAAAAAAAAAAATTATTTTCCAACCAAGGAAATTAAATAAAAGCCGCGGGGAAAAGGAAATTCTTTGGTTTTTTTCCCACCAAGGAAAAACAATCGTCCCCAGTCCCCCTCCGGGATCTAAGAACCAAGCCTTAGATCCGAAGTTAAAAAATGCCCCTGTTGCGTTTAAAAGATCCCCTAGAGATCTGATCCCTCTCCGGGAAGCACCTGCCCTTAAAATTTTTGACGTTGAATGATTCCCCCCGCCGAGCAAAAAACCCAGGATCTTGAAGGAAGTGAAGTTCCCCCCACGAAAAGTCCCCCCCAAAAAGTTTTTTTTTCCAAAAAATCCTTTTTTTTAAGTTCCGAGGTCCCTTTCCCCAAATTCCCAGCGCAGGGGCTTTTTTCCGTGCTCTCTCCCAAAAAAAATTTTTTTTCCAAACCTTTTTTTTTCCCAAATGAAAAAAAAGCAAGGGGGTTGGGCCCCCCTATTTTTTTTAAATAGGCTTTTAAACCCCGCTCACCTGTGCCGTTTTGGGCCCCCAACAAAAGGGTTTTGGCCCCCGGGCCCCACCTAGGTTTTTGGCCTTTTCGCCGGCGGCCACCGAAGCCCAAGCCCAAAATAAGGGTTGGCCTTTCCCCCCCCGGCCGGACCAACGCTTTTTTGGTTGCTCCGGCAACCGAGCCCACCCTTGTTGGGTGGTCGGGTGGTGGCCCGAGCCACCCCAAAGGTGGCCGCCGAAGCCGCCCACCGCCCCCTTAACAAATTAGGTTTGGCCCTTTTTTCGGCCACCGAAAGCCACCAAACCCTTGGTGGCTTTTTTTTTCGGTGGTGGCCCGAAGGCCAACCTTTTTGGTGGCCCGCCCGAGCCCAAACATCAAAGGTGGGCTTCGGTGAGCCCCACCAAGGCTGGGCCCTCGGGCTTAAAAACCCGAAAGCCCCACCTTAGGGTGGCTCCGGCCCGAGCAACAACCTTTGGTTGGCTTTCGGCCCCCACCGAGCGCCCTCCCCCTTGGTTTGGCTTTTTTCCGGTGAA